>NC_142410.1:3513076-3832243 GCF_059441095.1 Idiotropiscis lumnitzeri
AAAATATTTGCCTTCTTTCAATTGCAAGTGTTGGAGTCAACCCTAATTTCAGTCTAACGTACAGTCGTGAGGTGTTCCAGCCTGTAATCCTTCTTAATATAGACGTATGCAAGAACCCATCATTGTCCTCAGAGATTTGTAAATCCCAAACATTTACAACCTGTAGCACATACCCCAGACTAAATTTTCAACTTTCACTCAAGCTGTTAACATGACCATGGAAATCTATGAGTTCTTTTTCAGAGCCACAGAAGAGCAAAATAACATCATTAATAATCTACGCCACTACATATTTTTTCTTTAAAAGGGATATCTTAGTCTCAGATGCGTAATTGAGGGGTTTGCTGGTTTCTTGGCTCGACAAAAAGCAAAACGAGTGTTTCGACGTGCACGGAAACATCAGAAATCATCATATTGAACTCTATCACTACAAAAAACTCAAGAGTGGTTTTATTGGGATATTTCCCAATTGTTTGTTGGGCTGACTTTCAAAAATAATACTGTGGTCACATTGGACCCAATTTCAATAAATGCCGCAAGAACGCATCATTGATTTTGATGCTGTGAAGAAACGAGGGACCTACAAGACCCTCCAGTGAGTCATTGTTGTTCTCTGAAACTTTCATTACGTTGGCTAGCAACGCACTTCTGTTCTGTTGTGGGTTTTGCGTTCTCCTGGTTTGGATTGGGCACTCCTCGCAGAAGACATACTGTAAAAATTTTATTATGACGTTTAGGGAGTTCTCGTAGTGCATCTGGAGGTTAACTACGTAGTTGACCGTTTTCGTCTTTGTCGTCTTCTACATTAAAAAAAAAAAGTACTTGATACATGAGAAGAGTTAATTATGTTTACTTATAAACAGTAGTTTTTGTTCAATTTTTAAAATGCACTAAACATTTACCCCTAAATATATGAAAGGCAACAGTGGGTAAAAAAAAAAAAAACTATGATAGACTGACGGACTGGCTGACGGCCCTGAATTTAGTGGTCGAGAACTTTCAAATTTAGTGACGAAGGAACCAGGGTTAAAATAACAATAACATTACACTTATGGTTCAGCTTAAATAATGACGGAGTGACGATGACGGTCAGGCGACCTGACGAATGACAGACTGGCAAAATATACTGACGCGCCCACCGCTGTTAATTTCAAATCCTGACTGAGTACTCATCATATGACCAGATAAAAGAATGTTTGGTCACTTTAGAATGAGCTCACATGAAATTATATTTGATCGTGATAGCAATATTAAAAGTATCTTAACACTAGCTTTAAAACTTTCCTCATTTCCCAATATAAAATGTGTATCGTTCCTAACTGAGCTATATAATTCACATTTGTGTCCACTCCTTCAACTACCAGCCCAGGTAACATGAATTCACTTTTTGGCTTTTATACCCGTCAATGGCAGTGAATGAGTTAAGAAATGTCCATATAAACAGACCACATATAGAGAAGCAAAACTAGAGAACAATGTATTTAGTAAGTGAAGGAAAAAAAAGGGAATGCATTGAAAACTCTCAACAATTCCACCAAGCAGTCCATATCAGTCAACTGGAAGAGGGAAAAACATCTGCAAAAATTGTATAGCTCAACCTTTACAGCATAGCACAATCCTATTAATAGTATATGATACCCGCTAATATTTTATCTATTAAGTAGCACACAGTGCTGTGGCATTCACTTTCCTCACTTTTTAGTTATCAGTTACACCAAACCTTTGAGCAGTTTCCCCTTCCTTGTTTCTGACAGCACGGTCCCGAAGCTCGATTCGCCGAGTCACCCGAGTTTGTTTTTTAAGCGGGGATACGGTCGGCTGTAGAGCCATACACTTCCTCTGTAAGATCTTTTAAAACCCTTCAACATAAACTGTGTCATTACTTGAAATTGAGTTTTGCCTCATGCCCTTAACAGTGAGTAAACAATTTCCAAATCTATGAAAATATATGAAAGGGCTGCAGCTTTAGCTCATGCTGCCATGCCACAATCATGTTATTAATGGAAGAAACCAGATTGTTTGGATATCATATCCCCGTGATAATTAAATCCAAATGTTTTGAAATGAAAGCTTATCCAGAACATGACTGCTGGCTGTATTACAGATGAATTGATTCAGTGCATGTAAATAAATACACGGATAAGAGGGTTTGTACATGACTGAAAGCAAACACTAACCTTATTTTTCAGTAAACCCATAGAGGCTAGTTATCTTGTTGTTATGAGAGCAGCCTTGCGGAGTCAACCAAGACAGAAAACGGCGGCGCATGCTCAGCCACTCCAGATGGATGATGTTGCCACCAAACACAACAAATGGCATCAGATGCCTGAAAGTGTCTGGCTTTGTGTTTCAGAGACAAACACAGCACTCATCAACTCGCTCGTATTTCCACTTACCGACATGAGCTCCTTGTCCATCTGTTTTCCATAAACAACAATTGAATAGAGTTATTTGAATTTGCCACTCGACTGTCATCTCCATCCACCACTCACAGCTTTTTATGTCCACTTTCCACTTGTGAAGGACAAATGAAGCACTTTTTTTTATTATTATTTTTTTTAATGAATTTTAATTTAATTTTTTTTTTACACCTTTATAAGGCACTCTTGGTTTAAAAATTCACTGGAAATGTAGTGCATTTTCATTGCACGAGCCTTTATTTTTAAATCAAGAGCACCATCTGGAGGAGTTAAAAAATATATCACAAGTGCTTCATGAAGCTTCATTCTGCCATCATTTCTTTCCAGTATAGTAACCATCCGGAGAAGACAAGTGAGTTGGAGAGAGCTGCAACCTCCTGAAAGTGACTTTCTTTTTTTATTTTGCCTTCATTGCCTGAGGACAAAAAGTGTGTTTATTGGGCAACTTGAACACTTAAAGAGATCAATGGAATCTGTAACAATATAATAATAATAAAAAAATCTTGAGGACCAACTCAGAAGTGTATTTTTTTTCTTGAGTTATGTGTGTGTTGTGTGATGCTTCAACATGAGTGGGCCAATGGTGGCAACCCCGCGAAAACAAAAAAAACATTTACAAAAGAATCTGACTGAGAATCTTGGTTGCTCATTACATCACAATTCTCACTTGCAAAACTCTGCCACAAAGTTAAAATGTGTCACTTTTTTTCTTTCTTTGTTGTACTTTCACAGCTCAATAATGTATTCATTTCAATTACTTTTGATCAGATAAACAGGTGGCAAGCAACTTGAACTCACAGGGTACATCCTGGACTCACTCAGAAGCTCTCACCCTCAAATTCACACGGCGAGAATTTACAATTAACTTCACATGCATTTGTTTGAACTATCCTTTAGCATCATCCTGATCCTAGTCTACTTTTATTTTTTCCAGCATGTTTATGACTGTGTAATAATCCAATTTTCATCTTTCCTTCTAGTGTTTGATCATGCATTACTTTGTGCTCTATAAACAAAATTTAGAGTTAAAGACTGTGAATTCGTAAAGTCGTTTCTTAGCTTGTTCTGGTTTTGATTTGTGATGCATGGTGATCTCCTATAAATGTTTTTAGATGTAACCTACCTTTTGATTTACATTGCAGGCTAACATACATGAAATGGTAAGAAATTGGAAGCACGTGTCTTTTGCTTGTTTCATTAAATTTTGGGCTGGCACACCTTGGACTGTAATATCCTGTTACATGTTTGCATTGTGTTTCATTCTCATGCCGCAAACTAATCTTATGACGTGCCGTCAAAGGCAGGCAGCCATCGTGGACCAGTTCCACGATGGGCAAACATGAAAGGAATCAATATGAGGCCTGATCCTGATCTAACTGCGTGTACCTGTTCTAATATCCACGCATCTGTTTAAACAAGAAGCAGACCCGGGGTCGTTATTATAACCCCCATTTTGATTGAATCATGTAAATGAGCCAGGTATCAAATTTTTGATCTGAACATGAAGGTGGACGGTATGGGGCTAACGTCACCGCATACTTTGCTGTGAGTCATTGGCCACACGGCTAAAAAGGAGGAGTCAGGAGTGTATGGAGTGACCTAATGATGTAGTCATTTACCATAGAGCAAGTCACTTCTAAAAATAACAGTCAGTTCAGACTGAAATAGCAGCTCTATTTCTGTTTGGTGTTTCTGTTGGAAGCCGCTGGTGCGCTCTCTCCGGGGGGACGGGGGGGCATGCTTGCGATGGAGAGCAGAAAGAAGGGAGAGAATGCAATGTTTTGTTTTTCACCCCCCCCCTCCCCTTCCTTTCAATGAGGGAGGGAATACCTTGGAAAGATGACGGGAATATTTTCCATCCATCCCTTGAAAACATGCAAAGCCTTGTAACTATGTATGTAAGACAAAAATTAGTTTTGAAGAACTCTTTGCCGCGGAATTCTTGATTTAAGACTTGCGGTCTACGTTTGCTTCTCCAGTATCGTCTCCTCCTCACTCAACAACGGACTGGAATGACGGGAAGCAAATTGATACCATTCGTCTCGGAGCTCACGGTTAAGCCACTGATGTGTCACATGATTATGAAGAGGGTCAAGAATTACATAATCAATCACTGTGACTCTTTTCATGCCGTCGGTATGAATACCGAGGGATATGAACCAAGATGTTACGCATTCTCTTTAATCTGAAGAGCATAGCCATCGTCACATTCGTCCCATCTGTTGCACGCATAAAGAACTCCTGTTTAGGTTGGCTTGCCTTGAAATGCCTTTTTTGCTGCAAGAACTTCCCCCGGTCTTTTTTTCCAAACGCGCATATAGTGAAATGTGTGTTTTACAGAAAACGATTAAGGAGAGTGACGGGTGTGTGGGGGTGTAGAACAACAGAGCTACAATCCTTTGCTTCTTTTACGCTGACTTGTCTGCAAATTGGCGCATCAAGATGCATCATAATAGAGCCAGGATTTATTCACCTGTCCTGTTTAAAGGAATTCATTGAAGCGGGAGATTGGCCCTTTGTGAAGTGTGCGTTTACACAGCTGTGGCAGCTCAACGCATTGCGTGGTGATGTCAGTGGAGACAACAACAATTGCTTTCAGCATAATGCGTCCTGTGTAGTGAGTCTTTACACTACGTTTTGGTTTACACACTGGCGGCGATCTACTTGGTACTCCTTTGGAAGTGGTAAAATTTGCGGCATCGTTCACAGAATCCGAACCTTTCACACAGAACGGTGAATCGGTAAAAAGATGAATTCAGTCATTTTGTACTATATGACCAGTGTAAACAAACTACAAGCACCAGGGACGTGCGGTCATGGTAGGCAAGTGAGGCAGTGTCGCCCCCTGCAGGCTGATATCAGTAAGCAAAGATTTTAAATATATCAAATAATAATGATAATGATGATGACATAATGTTGAATTTAAGTTCCATGGTATGCATAGATTTTTTTTTGTTTTCATCCAAAAATACCCAAAGATTTCATTAGTGATGGACCAATGAAGCTTCATGAAACACTTGTGATTACTTTTGCCTCCTCTAGATGGCACTCTCGGTTTAAAGATGCAGTGGAAAAAGTAATACATTTCCATTTTATCCATCTCGAGGAATAAAAAATATCACAAGTGCTTCATGAAGCTTCATTTCCCATCACTATATACCATCATTAAAATAGCTGAATTAGCATTTCCCGTTCAAATGTGTGGCAAAGAACTGCAGAGAGGCTGGAGGCACTGCACATTGTGATCTCACACACACAAAAGAATTGCGACTCAGGCAGTTAGAGCGTACACTCAGTTGTTGCCGTTTCATCACACACGTAATGCACGTGCAATGCTGATCAACAGCCTTTCTACATGTGATGGGAAAATGAAGTTTCATGAAGCTCTTTTAATATTTTTTACTTCACTGGATGGGGTTCTGAAAAGTGTTGTGATGAATCACTAATCATTAGCTGTTAAGTACAAATGTGAACCATTAAGAGGCAATATTTTGGTATTTTGATTTCGCTACTTCAATCAACATTTATTCTTCTGCTATGCTTTCAAATTACATGAGTCAAGTCATCGGCCGGCTTTTTCATCTGTGTTCATTTGTCTTTCCTCCTAATCATCATATTTATTTATTTATCATCATCACCATACGGGCACATATTCATTGTTAATTATAGAAAAACTGGGGAGTCGAATAATTGTCAAACCTCCTCAGTAGTCCACATCATTAGTTTATTTTAATCTGAGTCTTCATTTATTTTCTTTCTTGTCTCAAATAACCCACGAATGTCTGGTTTGTCGATTAACACAGACTAGCTCTGTTCTAAGTGGCCTGTACTGTATATATAATTCAATTCCATCTTTTCATGCACGACGCACTGCTTTCCACCAATTTCGCTGCATCTCAATTTCTGTCAATCTCACGCTGAATTTATTTCTACAGACTCCATTTATGAAAGTGTCATGTGAGAATCTGAAGCTTATTTTTTACACGTAACATCATCTGTTTATCTGTAAAGGAGCTATATATCTGCTTGTGATTATTTAGTCTCCACTCTGAGAAATACAGACGTGAAACCTCATCGCCTGGTTTGTATAGCCCCAAACTCGTCCGGGGTTGGATTTTTTTTTTTTATGCCAACTAAATGAGGAACATTACAAGATCAGAAGATAGTCAAGCGTAGATTGACTTGAAAATTTGGAATACTAGTTTGAGTCTCTGCTGGGGTGCGCCAAAAACTGATATTGCCAGACGTGTAATGAGGTTGCATCGCGGTAAACGTCCATGCATTGGAACCGGCTATGTGGATCAAAGATGGACAAAAAAACGCACTGCTTGCTCTCAAGCACCATCCGTCGATGACGTCATCACTTATGATAACGGACTCAACTCCAAACACGAGCAGGGTGAGGGATTAAAGCACGATGAGGCACCTACAGTTAACCAGGTACATGATGTAATCGCTCTCTGAACGCATGAAATTCCGGAGCCAATTGGAAACAGATCTGACCTGACACATGTGATTGTAGCATGTTGTTTGAAGACCAGAAAGGAACTTTGGATTTACCTGGCGGTGCTTGTCATTATTATCATTTTAGTCATCCATAAAATCCTCAAACTTTGCGTACAGTACGTGGTGGTGACTTAAAAAACTGGAGATGAGCCTCAAGCTGCACCAGCCTAGGGACATAAAAAGAAAAGACTTCGTAGCCACTGATGTGAATTTCCAGCCAGTTGTTTCTGATTAGGTGCAGCTCCCGGGATCAGCTAAGAAGATACGTTCGCCTGTAAACAACCCTCCTCCTCGTATTGCTCTGACTAAGGTCTTAATTCTTGGCTCCTGACAATCACCAACATTAAAATATCTGCTAACATCTGCCACTTTGATTGCTACTGCACTGTCTGGTAATAGTTTTTATGAGAGGTGAAGGCTGAAACAAGCTATGAAGCAAATGCTATTTTATGGTTGTCCGTCTTTTGGTTTATCGACCAGCAGAACAAATTGAACAAAATATGTGTCTCATTAAAGGGGGAAGGCAACCTAAAAAATAAAAATCTTTACAAGAATATGGTCCGCTAGTCCAGGCGTGGGCAAACTATGGCCCGGGGGCCGCATGCGGCCCGTTAAACAAACTTGAAAAAAAATTAAATGAATAAACCTTGTTAATGTTTTATTTTCTAAATACTGTGGTATTTCAAAGCTATATATATTCTTGTCATGATTTTATTCACTTTCATTTAAAATTAATTTTTTTCAAAACACTCCATCCATCTGCTCCTGTTCCGGCCCCTTTGTCAAATTTTAGAACCCATTGTGGCCCGTCAATGAAAAAGTTTGTCCACCCCTGCACTAGTCGAAACATGAATTTAGATTACTGTTACGTTTATGGTATATGAGTAGTAAAATCCACCTGTTTTTAGCCATCTCAGGGGGCGGACATTATTTTCACTTCTGTCGACTGAAAATGACATCACAGCACAGCAAAGCAAGTGAGCCGTGAAGGCTCGTTATCTGAGCCATTAGCAACTGTGATGTCATTTTCAGTTGATAGAAAGTGACAAAATGGATTCTGCCAGAGACGACAAAAATCAGGTGGTTTTTGCAATTTAACTCATATTCCACAAATGCAATATTAACCAGGATGCCATTTTTATACAAATGAAGCCAAATAGAAAATTTTATTGCTAATAATTTTTGAGGTTGACTTCCCCTTTATTATTATAATTATTATTATTATTTTGAATTTCCTTTTTATGTAATTTACAAAATGTGCTGTTTCTGAAATCCTGGACCTTTTAATAGGCATGCTTTTGGATGGAAAAGCAACAATGTGGCAATTGGGTTAAAGTATTGCTAAGATGCATCATTTCCTATCAAAATACTTTTTAATGAATATTCAGAATGTTTCAGAATTGGGGGTTTGTGTTTTTGGTAAAACATTCAAAAATATTCTTCAAAATACGTTGATAAGCAAATCAATGAATTCCTGCGAGGCAAACCGCGAGTAAGAGGGGGTCAACTGCAGCGGAGGAAATATATTTATAATTCGTGCCCATTCCAGGTCTCAGTGCACGTGTTGCCAACTGGACTTGATAACGGTTCTGTTTCAGTCAACTGAAGTACAAAAAGACAACAGAGTTTGTATTTACCTTGGTTGTACTATTTAAAGAGGAGCAAGTGGTGTAAATTATTTTGGCAAAAAAAAAAAAATAAATAAAAATCATCTCCTGTGTTGAATCACTCTTTAAGTTCCAGCAGACGCTTTAACACATTTCCCCTTAAATTAGAAAAACAAGTCAACCTTTGCATTATCACCTCAAATTTCTACTCCGTCTCTAATCATCTTCTTAAGTTACCTTCCAAAGCCCACAGTTATGAATCTTAAACTCTGTGCCTTTGAAGTCCGTATCACAAAGTGTAGTTGAGTGAAATATCTTTATCCTTTTCAACCATACTTTGATCAACTCGAAGGAGTGAAGTAGAAAACTACTTGAACTGAAATTGGACCAGTCAAGCAGAGGACATGCGAATTTTGCAATCTTTTATGAATGACAGAACACAATATTATTTCACTGTTATTTATGTAGTTTCTTTGTTATTCCAGATTGTTTCGCTTTGTGAAACTCAAGATCTATGTAACAAGCTGCCAAAGATGTATGGTATTGGAATATTGTAGTCAGTTAACTGTTCTGGAGAGAGGAGATAAATGGCAGAACAGATGAGTCTCGATACAGCAGAAAGGTCATCTCGCGCCGATGAGCAGGTGGTGCTCACTAGGCTTGGTTTAAAAAAATTGCTATATCGATTAGAATGAATTTTCCCATTCATAAAACCATATATTTATACTTTTAATTATGACTCTTTCCTCATAAATGTACATGACTTCACGCGTCACGCGAAATTCTGTCACTATGCCAAAGTAGCGTATCAAAACAAAATGACGGAAGCAGTGAAGTCAGCGCCAAGCATGAAGCCGGAGCTATTTATTATTATTATTTATTTTATTATTATTATTATTATTTAATAAAATGTGTGATTAGTGTAATTGTATTGACTTCATTTCTTAATGTAAATATTAATATTTTTACAAATGAATCTAGTTACAGCAAACAGTTTGGACAAATTGCAGCACAGGTTCTTCTAAGAATGCCTTCTATGAGAAAGTAAAATTGTTGATTGATTCATAAATCGATCAAAGTGAATCGTGAATCGAATCGAGCCCTTGTTTATCAAATCAATTTGATTTTGAATCGATACTCAGCCCTCGTCTTCACCCAGTGCCATCGCAGCTCTGCTGCTGCAACGACAACATATTAATATTGAAATTGTATTTATTTGAAGACGAACTTGAAAAAAAAATATTAATTACAGAACATCGTCCTTTTACCTACAAGCCGTAGAGTTAAATAATTAAGAAAAAGGAATCATATAACAGGACATTCATTCTTGCTTTCTGCTTTTATCATTTTGAGGCTGGAAATGATCTTGAGTGTCACAAAGATGCACAAAAACAAACCATGCTTGCATGTTGAATCAGACCCGTCAACATACGCGCGAAATATATGGGGGGCCCTAAACTTCAAACAGACAAAAACATTATGTCAAATTATTGTTTGCCTCTCACCTGCTTTCTATGATGATTTTTTTTTTTCAAATGATTTATCGACTCGAGTGTTACTCGTTTGATAGACAGATCAGCCCCTGGGAAAAATGGCATTGAAGCAGGTTGGTGGGCATTAAGAGCTTTCAGTGACGCCCCAAGGCAGGCTCATGTTATACCCTGTAAGAGAAAGGCTAATATTTTACAGTCAGCTTGGTATTTACCAGAAGCTTGTATCCTTCACTTCAGATCAAGACGCAAAGTATCATAACATTCTGAGGATGAGCAATGAAGCGGCTTCTCATCTCTCTTCCGAGGATAAGGCTCACTTACTTATCAGTGAGGGGTTCAGTCATTGGTCACAAGGACTACAAAGCAGAGCCGCAAACTCGCCCCGCTCACCCAAAACAGCATTTGAGGACTGAGGAATAAATGTGGCCGCCTACCATGACGCTTGAATGCGGCATGTGAAAAGTGACACCGTACAACTCTCTGCATGTGAACCGCAATGTGATGTCATCCATTAAAAATGGCAATAAAAATGCAGAAAATCTTTATTTATAAAACTTGAGAAGAAGAAGGCAGACCGCTTGATTGATGGAATTGTTACCGAGTGCACTTAATAACGCTCTAAATTTGGATCTGATTGTATCCCTGTTGTGAGTAGGGAGTTCTGGCTTGCGATTGAGGCATTACCTCAGCTGCTTTGAGCAAGTGTTGTGTGCTTGAAGACCGGGCAGGAAGGCCAATGTCATCTAGTCGTAATGGTAACCCTCAGCATGTTGAATTCGGCACAGCTGTTCTTCAGCGAATGGCTAAACGAGCTCAGCGGTGCGCATGCAGTTATATTCTTTGACTTACGTCGTTGGACCTGGTCATGCTGGTTGAATTGGTGAAATGAATCAAGTGTTATGGATTTGTTTCAATGCCTTTAAATCTTGTACCCTAACTTGAATTCTGATGATGATGTTGAAACTTCCAATGAGAGCGTCCATCCATCCATCCACTGTCCATCATCATCATCACAGCTTGTCATTCGCCAGTAAATTAAACAAGCACAGTTAATGCCTTGCTGCGTGTGTACATTTTTGTTGTTTTCTTATTCCACTGGAAAACATGTAGTCAATACAAAAATATCAACAAATGGACAACAAATGGTCCATTTTTTTATATATATATATATATATATATATATATATATATATATATATATATATATTAGGGTTGGGATGATTCACTTAACTCCCAATTCAAATCAAATCACAATACTTTTGTGACGATTAGCTTTCTATCACGAGATTGTTGATTCTACTGTGATTTGTGATTCAATATAACGGTTATTGCTGTTTTTCCTCAAACGATACATTGTTTTCTTATAATATACTTTTAATAAATATTTGCCAGTTGCTTGGCTCAGACACTGGCTCATCCAGTTGACGAACTGTGACTCTGCCCCATCACAACAAATTGGCTCGATGCTTCCATCTGCTGGCGGAAAGCAGTAGCTTCACCTTTACTTTTTGTCAAATTGACATTGATTTATTAAATCTTTGCATAAAATAGCTTAATATATATATATATATATATATATATATATATATATATATATATATATATATTCCAATTGTACTCACTATCCTATCTCTTTTTTAGCCAAGCCTTTCTTTACTTTTGTTTCCTCCTATTTATGGTGAACAAACTCCAAAAACAACAGATTTACGTAATTATTCAATTTTTTTTTAACTGTGTGTATTCAAACCCCTGATGCTCTTTGCTCCGGCTGAAAAATGATGCCTACCAAAAAGTCAACCAAAAAACCCAAAGTCTAACTAAAACCAGATGCCAGAAATACTCACTAGTGGGTTTTAATACCTTATGCAGGCACTGTAAGCAGTTTTCTGATCTCACTTGGAGCAGAAGCAAGGAGATTCCTCCACTGAATTTATGATTACGATGTAATCAAAATTATTAGTTGATGTTCTTGTCTGGAAATGTTCAGATTCCACCTGACCTCCCTAATGTAATTGGATTAGGGTGTCAAATAAATATATTTAACAATGCATAATATCACCATTTATCAAAGGACTGCGATCCCCTTTAGACTTACGTAGCGTATATGTCTGCATATCAAATCACATTTACATGTTTTCTCCTTGCATGAAATCCGATTTATGAATGTGGTAATCAGTGTTTTTTTTCACATCAGTAAGGTTCAACTGTTCAACTCTTAAATTTGCTGGAAAGAGACCCGATTCATTTTGACAATGATACAATGTTTATGCAAATTTTTTTCCGCTAAACGTAAGATGTGTACGGTGCTAGCTTTTACTTGAGGTCCCGTGGGGAGGAATTTGAGACATACAAATGAAATTGTTTAATTTTGGAACAAGAGCGAGATCGGTGTCCGTGCATTCCACACGTTACATGAATATTTCATTCGTACAAGCGGCGCTCAAAGCAGATTTCAATACATGTCGTGATGTGAGACATACGTGTAACGGAGAAGCCTTCGGTTTTCTAAATGGGCTTCACATTTCCAATAAACTGATGATATGCAAATAGGATGAACACCATTAAAAAAATAGTGTTACGTGTCGCATGTATTGTGTATTATATATGAACTTGCGTCTGAGTTTTTGGAACCGATCAAAAAGTGAAACGCATCACTTTGTTGATAACATTGTTTTTTTTAACACTGGTTTTAGTGAAAGAAAAAAAAAAATAAATGATCAAATTAACAATAGCCAATGAACTTCACTTCAGCAATTTTTTTTGGAGACAGTTACTGTCTTCCCTGACTTGCATTTGATCGCTAGACTCAAAACAGAGTTCACAACAAGTCAAAATCCAATCAAATATTTAAAACACATTTCCTCCCACAAATGATATGTAGCGAGTCCAAAAGCCCTCAACTGAAAAACCTTCAATCAAGTTTGCCTTCAAAGCTCCGCCATCCAATGAAGGAAAATCCAAAACAAAAAGAAATGTGAAGATTTTCTTTAATACATCAAATCAGCTTGGTGCATATTGTTTCTCGGCCAACACAAATAATACACGGTTTCTTTTAAATCAAGAAGGACGTGTTGGGACAGCCAGCCAGGGTGCAGAGACTACAGAAGGGGAAAACTAAATTACGACGCCTTTCTCATCTGACTTGTAGGTTCAGGACTGAAGAGAAACATTTCAAATCCCCAAATGTTTGAGCCTGTAGCTGAAGATATTGGTATTTTTGCTAGTTCCAAAACCTTTGAACACAATCCATTAAAATATTATGGTGAACTTAAACTTTTGTAACAGTGACAGAGTGAGATAGATAACAGAAAGATTGGTGATCTTTAAAAATGTTAAATGGACCCAGTGCAACTTGGACAGGTCACATTTTAGCACATGCATACAAATAACTTTCAACAATGCGTATCTATCAATGCTTCATGAGACTCAGGTCCTATTTTTGTTGACAAATGTACTGTGTTCTGCGTAAAAACTGGCACATCTTTATTTTCCTGACAGGGAAAGAAGTTTACCGTGTTTGGGAATTTGGCAGGCCGCGCTACGGCCGAGGGGGTTTTCTATTACAGGCCCCCGACGCACCTGACAATTTGTTGACTGATTGTAGACTCGATTTTAGACCAGGTCAAAGCAGGTCTAAGTTGTGGCGCATTTGTTGTAACACGATTTTGGTGGTTTTGATACAGGCACAGGCAAACAGATTCCGCTTATGTGTCATTGTATACCGTTCATATGAACCTTCTGAATCAATGTAAAAATAAACTAATTGGAAATATTTTTATTATGATTGTCTTAAATATATTTTTAAAAGCACCACTGTACTGCAGCACAACTGGTGTGTGTGTAAGGTGGGGTGTGAGGGCGTTGCCGTATACTTGATCAAGGACTGAACGTGGCCTCCAAGTGTTCACAGGATTGAGGACCCCTGATGTAGACCATAGACCTCTCCTGCGCAGAAATTACAAGGAAGGTGGGGAGCCGCTTTGATTGGCTAGGAATCAAGTCGGCTCTGTCCGGTCCTATAACTGTGCGAACGCCCATTTCGAATTAATTCCTAATTTCTAACCTATCAACAAAAGACTTGTGGGGGACACAAAAATAGGGTCCTGAGTGTTCCAAAACAATGTTAGATAGTAAATCTACAACTCAACTCATGGAAAATGTTCGAAGCAGGACAATGAGTTCAAACACGGAACCATCTAACTTGATGAACTGAAGGCTTTCTTATGAACGCACCGAGGGTTCAAATCCCGGCTCTGGCCTTCCTCTATGGAGGTTGTGCGAGTACTTAAGTTTCTTCCCTCATTCCAAAAACATGCACATTAGGTTAATTAAAGACTCTAAATTACCCTTAAATATGAACTCTTGTTTTAGGCTCCAGCAGAGTCTAATAAATGGATGCATGTACGTATATTTTTACTCTTCTCTGCTCACAAGCCTTCTGTACTTTTGAATGGTTGCAAATCAGATATGTAAATTATCTTTTTGCGCCAAGTGGTTGTTTAGATATTGGATGAGCATGAGTCTATTCGTTGTGATATCTGGTGAGTGAATAATCCCAATGGCTTATTGAGTAATTGAGATGAGATTGTTGATGCCTTCAGGATTTATTAATATCCCACATCAGTATTTATGTAGCTTCATAGAGTATGTACAAAAATATGGACTCAATTACAACTGGCAGCAAGGGCCACGCTTAAAAATCGATTTGCACTTTAAGACATCATGAGGTGATGTCCGCCTTTCTTGAAAATTAGGAATGAAGTAAAGTTTAGTCTTATTTTCCTTTCAAATTTAGACACATGCTGACTAGTTAGCAATTGTCCTGTCTTGGATGAAATAAGACATCTGCCATGCTCTCCGAGTCCATTAAGTTGCGCCACCTTTGGGACAAGCTTGCCCCATCTTGCTGATTTTTTTTTTTTTTTTGGGCGAGCACATAGCATTGAAGGAAATGATCTATCATTCCGAGTAAACTGTAAACAGCCTAATGACATGTGGCAATATAAAATGGAAAATTCAAATAAACATCAGCGTGTCTGTTTGGAGGCACTGCTGGTACAATTGGCCAAACATTGGGCATTTGAGTAATCATTACTAGTCATAACTCAGCACGCTGGAGATGTTAAATAAACAGTATACTTCGGTTAGGCATATACAACAAGGCCCAAATTTACTTTAGTCGTATCACAGGAATCTGTGAGGTGAAGGACACTCACCACCCGTGCCAGAAACAGCATCTTTTAATGTCACGGCGTGTCTTTTTGTCAACAGTCAGCGCTTTTTCCCTGAAAATTGATTGTATGCCTTGGTGGCCTCGACGGAGATTTGTGAATGTTGCGTGACGTTACAAGATACCCAAATTGTTTTGAAACCTTCGGATTTACATGTGGGAGTCAGAAAAGCTCAACAGAACATATTGTATGACCGGGATGTTTTACAAGTTGTATTTCAGTGTTGAGCTTTACAAAGGAGGCTATAGCATCTTCTAGCATTTTAAAAGTGGCCTTTTGCTTTTTGTCTTCTCTCTTGGTTGTCACAGTGGACAATAGGTTCCACGGTTCTGCCTTCTTTGGTGCATAGAGGGCTATCTTCCGAATGATTACCTGGCAAATGTGGGCCTATGGTCATGGTGTTAGCATGTGCTGCTAGCTGCTATTGCTACGCAATCTTCCCCTTTATGGCTTTCCTTGACCGATGCCTATATGTCTGCATCAAACACCACTGTACCTTTAAAAAAGAGATGATTTAAATACTCTATATTGCCCAATTTTCACAGATGAGAGGTTCAGAATATTTGAAACATTACTCAGGATGATAATGCTAATCTGGTTGGGATATTTAGAGGGTTCAAGTCACCTAACAGCATCAGACATGTTTTTGGAATGTGTGAATCAGCAACAGTTCCGGGATTAAAACACGCACATACACATATAAACATGGTCAGACAAAAAGGCCAAGAGTCTAACAAAGAACCTTTTGACTCTTAAGATGGTACCTACACACTTCATCAAATCTAGACTTGAACCTACTACCATAATAAAAATACTGTGATGTGAATGTCTCTTTATTTATTTATTCAACCATTATTCATACCAGAAAAGGCAATTGAGAACTCATTTGTATTTGAAATGTCGGCCAGGCTGAAGACGGCAGAGTTATACATACAAAATACAAGCAAGTATACAACAAACTGCATAATTTGATGTACATTTACATGATACATCGCATTACACCGTAGCACATACTGGACAAAAGGTTAATAAAAGTAGAAGTTAATAAAACTGCTGGAATTGACTATGCATGGTGAGCAGGGAGCAAAGATGCGGTGGAGTCTTGACAGTGAGAACGAGTGAGGGGCAAATGAAGCTTCATGAATCACTAGTGATCATTTTGGGCTTCTTTAGATGGCACGATTGGTTTAAAGATTCAGTGGAAATTTAATCAATTTCCATCGCACTAGTCTTTATCTTTAAAACAACAGCACCATCTAGAGGGGTAAAAAATATCACGTGCTTCATGAAGCTTCTTTAACACTGTGAACCAATATGTGACTTTGACAGTGCCTCTCAAAACCAACCAGTATCTTTTTAAAGGTATTTTTTAATACAACTCTTTTGATTCTTTAGATTATTCAGATTATTTACATGTGCCTAATTTTGTAGCTGGCCGGTGTAAAATCCCAGGAGGCCACCACAATATTTTCAATAAGTGCTTATGAAACTACAGATCGAATGATGTGAAATGATTAGGAACAGAATAAGTCCAAAAATAAAAAGTGTCAAAATAATTATGACTTAACTAGTTCCAAAATGTTCAATGCTAAATAAGACATGTAAAGTAAGCTTCACATACGTATGTGTCAGTCAGTCAGTCCCATGATAGCTCTTTCTAACCCAATATCCTGTTTCAGAGAGCACGAGTCTGCAGCAAGTTGCTTTTGGCCCCTGACCAAGTATGAAAATTACACATCAAGTAATAACATCCAGTTCTTTAAAAGCCATCAGCGTTCCTTGAACAGAACTCTCCATGGCTGCGAGGCCAGACCAGACTGGCAGAACATGACTTCCACATCCACCGCCACCACAAACCACAAGCCCCCAAAATCAAAACCCCCTTTACACCCTTCAGCCCGATGATCAACAAAACGGGGGTTCATTTCGAACTCTTCGTAAGGCCGTGCGGTTCACCGACCACAAGATTTGGCGATTATAGCTGCTCATAAAACCAAGATGACACAGCATTGGCTTCCATATGCTGTATCTTGTTTTGTTGAAGCTGGCATTGTTATTAAAGTTTAGGTTTGGCTACGTCAACTCCGTCACACTAGAGCTATGACGACATACATTGACATCACGAGTTTGGTTTCTCATCATAATTTGCATTGCCACCCAGTGTAAGAAGTAATTGTTCTTCTGATTTTTAATGACCTATACAAGGCGAATAGAAACCACACCAATCCAAATGTGTTTACTATTACTACTGTCGTTAAATCATTCCAGATTTATTTTCGGAAGACTTTCTAAAACACAACCACGTACAGCAACATTTCGCTGTCCAGGTATCAAGTGGAATTGTTTTCAAGATCCTTGACAACCTCAGGTTTGCTATACACTAATGAAGAAGTCAACTTTAAGAAGCGATTGCCAACAACTCAGGAACCAGATTTCAACTAAAAACCGTTGTTTTGATGAATTGTGGCACATCCTCAGTTCCAGAATTTGCAGGACATTTGATGGTTAGCCAGCTCTGCCAAAAATTACTTGGCACGTGTTACATAATAGTTTTCAACTCAAAGCACAATTTATGACACAGGGGGAAATGTGGATGGGAGATGAAACCGGATGCAAAATGACTCACATATTCTCGGTCCGCTTGCGGTGTCCTTGTGGTTGGAGTGCTTTCCAGCAATTGATGGCTGGTCACTGAAGTCACTCATTTTACTAAATCAAATACTGTAGTTGGCTCCGTGTAGCTTAATAAGCATTATTGAAAGGGCGAGTTTGCCTTGGCATTGCAGAGGAGTAACTGGAGTAACAGAGTTGTCAATTTGCTGTGCAGGAGCCCCCTCCTGTGGTGACTGACAGTGCCTTTGCTGTGGCTTTCAAACAAGCTCCAATAATGAATAGACTGGAAAAAGATTACAAAATACAGTTTTGCTGCATTACTAACATTTGCGCAGGATTACCTAAGAACAAGTAAAATGTGTTCAGAAGCATGTGAGCATTTTTACAGTTCAAATGTACCTCACAATTAGGGTACAAAAAGTAATGTTGATTTGTGTGTGTGGGTGTGTGTGCATTGTTGACATTTATGAATGTTAAAAAGTGCTCCTGATTTTTTTTTTGCATGGCCATCATCAAACAAATTTAAGTCATAATCAAAGGCACAACAAGTATACACAAAATGCTGTTTTTAAAAGAATGTTTTTATTATTAAAGGAGTAAAAAATCAAATGTTTTGTATAACCGGGAATGAGTCTTAAATTCATGATTTCACAAGGGGGAAGTATTCTTTTCCACATAGACTCAGGTAGCTTTTTTCTTTTTCTTTAATATATGAAAAACTCCTTTTATATTTACTCGGTTTACCTTTGTCTGATATTTTTATATGTTTTATGATATTAAGCATTAAAATGAAGAAAATATGCCCCCAAAAAAATCACGGCACTGTATTTATGAATATTTGATGGAAGTTACAGAATATGTATGCACCTGTCTAAAATTCAGCTTGATATCCTTGAAATAATTATGTTAGTTTTTGTTGCTTTTTTTTCCAGAATCATGTTTAAATGCTGGACCCATAATTCCTCGTGAATGAAATCAAAATTGCTCAACACATTTACTGATACCTTATCACAACTGAAAATTGTGACTCACATAGCAAGCAGGACCTGTATATTTTTTAAATGTTTTAATTCACTTAAAAATATGTTCAAACAAGAATTCAAAAGAAAAATTTAATTCATTTCTCTGTTGTAGTTTCCTTGCAATTATTTAATTTAGATTTTTTTTTAAATCGAAGATTATGCTTATTTATGCCAACAGACAGCCAAAATCCTGTTCCTCAAAAGCCAGTATCCAGTCTGTTTTCCATCTCTCCCTGCTGCAACCCACCTGATTCAAATGATCAGATAATCAGCAAGGTCTGCAAAAACTCGATAATGATCCTGATCATTTGAATCAGGTGTGTTGCAGCAGATAGAAATGTAAAAGATACCTTACAGTCGTGTTCTTATTTCAAGTTAAAAAGTTAACAAAAAAACAGAAAAAAATGAAATTGTTGTGGGATACCGGACCTCGCCTCACTGCAGTTGCCAAACGCTAATCATTCTTGCTGATTCTGGCAAGTTAAAAATTACGGTGAATCAAACACAGCTTCTATTCTGCATTTCAAAAAGCAGCCTCCAGATAGAAGAAGGGAGCAGGCTCATCCAATCAGTAGCCAGGTGGCCTCTTTGAGTTTGACAAAAAAGACCGGAAGCCAATGTCTTCTCTGTGGTCGTAATCTTCAAAGTCATTCCGTGGAGCTCAACCTCCTCAGTTGCTGCTTCTTGTCAATCGACTCATGGCACAGCAACACACTATTCCTTGCAGTTCTGTTTGTGATGGAAGACAAAGGAAGAGTCGTTTGATGTAATGTAATGTAATTCGATTCCACATCAGAATGCTTGACAGGACTACAGACGGTCTGCTCCTGTCATGTCGTGCCAATTGACTGCAGGTATTGTTTGTGAAGTTAAATCATTGTGGCATGGAAGATTTAAAAAATATATATATATATATATATAATTTAAAAGTATTTATTTTTGAAACTTTAAGATGACAGTGGAAAACCTCACTTGCTGTATGTGAAAATGCAATCGCCCCAATTGTTGAATAATGAATTAGCTGTGGCTAATGACATTTTCTGGAAAGCCGAGTTCAATTTCCCTGACCAAGGCCAAGCCTGATTAACTCCAGACCTGTTCAATTAAGAAATCACCTAAGGAGAAACTATCTGACACAATGAAGTCAAACAGCTCTCAAAACGCGTCTTGTAGTTCAAAGTATTTCAAGAACAGTTTAGAAATAAAGTGACTGACATTGATCAGTTTGTGAAGGATTACAAAACTTCTTTTAAAGCTTTGGGACTGCGCAGAATCACAGTGAGAGAGATTACCAACAATTTGGAAACAACATGGAAAGTTTGTGGTGCTGACTAAAATCGCCTAAAGGACATCTCATCCAGGAGGTAAAAAAAAAGAAAAAAAGAGATGCAGGCCTCTGTTACCTCAGTTGAGGTCAGTGCTCATGATTCAAAATTAAGGAAGAGACTCGGCAAAAATGATATCCATGGCAGAGTTCAAGGGCAAAAATTACTGCTGAACAGAAAGGCTTGTTTCACCTCTGCAAAGAAACATTTGAATGACTTTTTGGGACAATATTCTATGATTGCAGAGTCAAAAGTTTAACTTTCTGGACACAGCTGGCATAAATTGAACGCAAGACAAAAAAAAAAAGAAAGAAAGCATCTCACAACATTAAAACATGGTGCAGTTGTCGAGTCATGGTGTGGGGTTGCTTCTGTACTTCAGGACCTGGACAACTTAATGTGATTAATGGATTGATTTTCTCAGAATATCTTGATATAAATTGTTTGACTGTCAGTTTGTGACCTCAACCTGAGTTGCACTTGATTTCTGCAGCAGGACAAATAATAAAAACGTGCCAAACAGTCAACTTCTGAATGTCTAGGGGTTGGGTTTGGGGGCTGTGGAGTAGTCTAGGCAAACATCTGGACTTGAATTGGATTGAAATGCTTAAAAAGGTTGTTCATATTTGGAAACCTTCATTTGTCGCTCAATTAAAATTCTGGAAAGAAAATTGGGCCTAAATTTAACTCCAACAAGGTATGAAAAACTTTGTGTCAGATTTCATTTGTTAGGTATTAGGTCAATTTGCCAATTACTTTTTCGTCATCGGCCCAGGTAGCTTAGAATATTTGTTCTGCCTAATACACAAAATTATAATATAAAAATATAAAAAGAACGTTGCACTGCTCCATTGACTTTTTCGTGTTCCTAATAGATTTTTCTGCTGCAACAAGCACAGCTCCTCTGTTAGACAAATTAAGTCTAAAAAAAAAAAAAGATATGATGAAGAAAATAATTTTGTGCTGCAGATTTAAGCATATTTCGTCCTCAGCATGTCGTACATCAACAGACTCATTAACTCAAACAAGAAATGATTTCAGTCATAATGCGACTCGACAGGGAGCTGCTTTGAATTTGTCCTCCTCAGTAAAACTCTGCGTCTATTAATGTTCCACCCAACCCCACACCCTCCACCTGTCACGCAGCTATACTTCATCTTTTGTTACATGAACCAAGCACCGCTTCCCGTGAGTTGTTGAACTTCTGGATGCAAGATATTCAAACAATGTGTAATTTATTTCACAAAAAGAAGAAAAAGTGATAATTTTTTGCTAGTGGTGGAACAAAGTGTAACAAATTGCATTTGTCAGATTAGTGCTTGGATGCGCGTTTGTGGCGTATGCAGCAGATACATCAAGATTTCCCTGATGGGTCGGCAGCCGCTTCAGACTAGCTATCCATCGATTTTTACACATGCATCTAAAACACTTTTTTTCCTCCCCTTTAGGACCTTTAAACTACATGGGGTAATTCCGTTTTAGATTCAGACTTAGATTTAGCAAGAAATGGTTTATTCAACTAAACTATAAGTAAACTTGTTTTATCCTAAAACTGAGGTCGTATACTTAGTGTAATTTTTAAATACTATGCTGTATAAATTTCACAGACGTATGCTTGGCGTGAGTATACTTGGCGCGCACTTTAAAGTATACAGAAAAGTCTAAGATAAACATATATTTATATGGACCGTTAAAGTGCTCATTACTTCTGTAAGACATATGGAAAAATACAAGACTAACTAAACGATTGAAGCCCTGAACTAACCTTTCTCAAAAAAGAAATATTTGATATAATAATGATTTGATGGTCTTTAATTACATTATATATTTGTAAATGCACTGTAGAAGTATAATAGTGTATAAATAAGTGTCCTTTTGGTCCACTTTGAATATAAACCTGTCAACTAAACTGTGGACTATACTGTATACTAGTAATATATAAATTAGTTTACGTGTAGTGCACTTCATATATAAACCTGCAAACTAATTTGTTCCAATTTAGTGTTAAAAAGTATAAAATTACTCTACTTTTAGTACTCTACAAATACATAGTTCAGGGTACTCTTTTTATACTTATATTTTTGCTTGAGTATACTTGTAAAAATATACTTCATATATACTAGTTTTTCATGAGTTTTTTTTTTTTTACTTAAATGAGTTTAGTAAAATAGGCAGTTTAGGCACAAGAATCTGTACCTCAAATTATGTGAGTATGTACACATATACAATCAAATGACCATAATTGAATTGAAGTGATTATTTTACATTCATTGGCCCTTGTATGTGACAAACCCATTCTAATAAAGTTCAAACAAAAGTCCCCAAGCTAACAATGACTACCGGCCAGCAGATGCATGGACATACAGAGAGAGGGATGGTCCCGAGTCAGCTCCCCTGGCAACGGCCTCATTAATGCAAACACTGCGTTGCTATGGAGGCTGCGACACACAATTACTTCCTCCTCTCGCGGTTTGGGCCCAGAGGCCAAATTCCCCAACAGACATGGACGAGTCACCTGCTGAGGACCACCGACTGAACTTTATAGAAGACTTCGTGCTGAGGACTCTCAAAGTCAAACATGACCGCTGGCAAAAATGTGTGTCTTGCGAAGACAACTTGCAGATCCTGCAGGACTTCCTGGACAAACCACAGCAGGGGACTTTGGTGGTGTGTGTGACCGGCACCGGATTGTTGCAGCCCGCCGCTACTTTCACAATCCACTCTAAAAACAAGGCAGTATATTTTCTAAAACGAAGTAGAACAACCCTGACTGCAAAACGCATGGAGGACAACTTGGTGTGCGGTGACTTGTCCTGCTCGCCTCTAGACCAGTTTTCTGCACTGATTGAGGAGGTAAGACAGCTGTGGAATTTCTATTATTAACGTGCATGCAGTTAGTTGAAGAGTTTTGCATTTGGACTTTTTATTCATTTTGAAAGTCAAACTCAGTTGAATTGTGTGATTGGAATCTTGGAGAGATATTTTGTCAGATGTGAAAAAAAAAACAAAACAACAGGGGCATAAGTAGCAGTAAGAAACATGACTTGGAAGGATTAATTCAGCGAAGCAAGATATTTTTCTCTTTTGAACATGTTTTAAATTGACATGCTTAATCACTGTGGTTAATGTTACTAAGTTAACTGGGCTTTGGGCCCTATAGGAAAAAATTGACTTTTGGGCTCCACCACTTCAGTGCCGTAAATTGAAAATATTTTTTTCTAAAAGTTGCTCCTCTTTTAATTACAGGTAGTAGAAATGTACATTATACCTGCTGCCATTGATCTCTTGGTTAATTTAGGATTTTTTTTTAATTTATCATTTATTTTTTATTTATTTTTCTCTATACTGTCATTAATAGAATGAATAAAAAAACATTTATTACCAGTATTATTGTTGCAAAACAATGAAATGCAGTCTTTCAACGCAATCTACGAACAGTTTTTTTTTAAGGCACACAAATCTGTATACGTACTTTGATTTAAACATTTAATACATACAATTATGTCGTATAATAGTTAAAGGGGAAGTCAATGAAAAAAAATCTTTACAAGAATATGTTCAATACACACACACTGGTCTAAACATGGCATTTTGATTAATATGCCGTTTGCGGAATATGAGTTAAACCGTAAAATCCATCTGGGGTGGGGGGGGCGGTCATTTTGTCACTTCTGTTGCCTGAAAATGACATCACAGTTGCTCACGACCAATCATGGCTCTGCTTCAAAAAACAGGTAAGCCGTAAGTGACAAAATGGCACCACATGATGCAGCTCAAAATAGTTCGATTTTACTACTTACGGTAACTCATATTCCTCAAACGGAATTCCATGTTTACACTAGTGCAGTGCTTCTCAATTATTTTCTGTGACGCCCCCCCTCTGAAGAAGAAAACTATTTGCGCCCCCCCACCACCACCACCCACCCACCGCCGCAACTATAAATAGCATTTTCGTTGCAAAACAAACCTACACCGCAGAGCTAATACTCGCTGCGCCCAATGGTCAATGAAAGTGCCACTGCCAACTACTGGAGTGGATGTGTAATTACACTTCATTGTAGTAAGATGAAAAAAAAGGGTCACATTGCACCGCAACCCCCCCCCAGGGGCCCCGCCCCACTGTTTGAGAAGCACTGGACTAGTGAAAGGGCGTAGAATATATTTTTGCAAAGTATGTTTTGGGTTTGACTTCCCCTTTCAGCGTTAAATATGAGGCATGCAATGACAACACAGCACCACTCATTTTGAATATCAGCTGGGCAAAATAAATATTTGAGGATCTTATTCCTGTAACTCTTATAGAAGGCACTTTAACAAGAGTTAAGATGGCTGTTGTATTAAAAGAACTCTGTATGTGCACTTGGGAGGTTCTGGGTTTGAATCTTGGCCTCCTGTGTGTCTTCCAGATTCCAATGAACAGATATGTTGCATTAAAAAAAATCTGAATGCTACTTCCACTTTTGACTGAACCACAAAATTAGTTCAAATCGTCGGTCTTGCCTTCACGGCATTCATTATTTTTTTTTATGTGTTTTAGAGGTGCTTAGAAAGCAATAACCCCAAAATTGTAAGTAATTGCCTTACCTAAGACCCTCGGGGGTTCAACCTCTTGAAGAGGCGTGCGGCAGACGCTCACTGTGTGATGCACTCTTAAATAGCTACTCATTCAAATAACCTTGCAACCAGTGTTGTTTTCATATTAGCGCAAAGTGGTGGGGCATCAACCACTTATGTCGGCTTCATACCAGGGAAATGACATTGCTCTGTTTTTGGGTCTGATGTGCTCTTTTTAAAATTCTAATATGTATTCCAAGGACATTCGTTGTTAGACAACAGAAATTAATCCCTTCTGTAATATTAAACAAACTTTACAAGCTGCTGTATCAACTGAATTAAACATTTAGCTCTGTCAGAGACACATTAGTTAATTAACAGAATGGTGTTGAGTGCTGTTTTTCCTCGCCACTTCACACCTTGGCCCGGCAGCTTGCTGCAAGGCAAAATTCAAAGAGCTCAAACTTTAACATGGGCCAAGATAAGCCTCGGGTATCTCACTTTTATTTGCAGTCGAGCAAACTTAACCTGAAATTGGGCCTCCTGTATTGCTGAAATACTTTGTTTTATTGTTTTAACTCAAATTACAGGCTGAAAAAAATATTTTGGGGGTTTCTCAGATCAATACTGCAACTGGATAATACTTTTCATCATAGGTTCTTCCGTCTTTGGTTGTTACATTGTATCTTTTTGTTGCCCTGCGCTAGGTTGTGGCCCCGCTGCTGTCCAACAGTCTGAACCACACCGAGTGGCCTCAGGTGCTAGCCCAAGATGTCAGGCACCTCATCCACTCCCTCAAGAGCAGCGTGTTTGTAATGGCAGGCCAGGTCCAAGGGAAGACCCTGCTGCCCTTTCCTGTTGGTTTGGAGAGTGTGGAGCAAGCTGCCTTCGACACAGATATCAGGTAACCCGACCAAACTGGACTCGATGATAAAGCATCCCTTTTACACCATGTTGACATTTAAAAGGTGAAGTCAACCCCAAAAATATTGTGCGCGCCTTCACTAGTCCATGGCATTCTGATTAATATTGCGTTTGTAGAAATGAGGTATGCGGCAAAATCCACCTGTTTTTAAAAATCTCAGGCGGCGGCCATTTTGTTACTTCTGTCATCTAAAAATGACATCACAGTTAAATAAAGTTGTATTGCATTGTTCAGGTAACGACCTATCAAGGCTCACCTGTTTCCTCCAGCTGAGCCATGATTCGTCGTTATCTGAGATCTGAACAACTGTGATGTCATTTTCTGTCGGCAGAAGTGACAAAATGGCCATCCCCTGAGGTGGCTAAAAATTTGTGGATTTTACTGCTTAACTCATATTCCCAAAATACAATATTAATTAGAATGCCATGTTTAGACTATTGAAGGCGCATAGAACAAATTCTTGAAAAAAAAAACGACTTCCCCTTTAACACTTGTGTATTTTTGTTACACAGCCAGTATTCATGGTTCTCGTGGACCCGATAGAGCGCGGGTGTCAGACTAATTTTTCTGGAAGGGCCACATCGTAGTTCTTCTTTCCCCCAGAAGGCCGTTATATAATGTTATGATCTCTTTATGTTATCACATACACATAAAAAATTGATGGAAAGCCAGTTTTTAAATCAAAAGCCACTATGTAATTGTTTGTTATTTTAAAAGGGGAGGATTGGTAACAAATAAATGACAATATCTCATATTGCAATGTTGTTAAAAGTGAAGAAAATGTGCTTGGAACAGGAAGTTGATTCACATGATTTTCCCTTCGCAGGACACATAAAATGAGATCGCTAGCTAAATCTGGCACCCGGGCCTTGAGTTTGACACCAGTGCGCTTGAGTTTTGAGTTTTCAACAATCAATTAATTTTCTGTTAAAATACTCAGATGTTTAATTCATCCCAATATAAAGTCATGTAAAATTCTTAATATTAGCCGTTTGACTTCGTTATGTTACATTTAATAAAAAATGTGCAACCCCTTTTTTTTAACTACAATGTAATAACAAACTAAATCAGTTATAATCAAGTCCAGTGAGTGGAAAAACATAACAGCGAGCTTTCCCAACTATTTATTTTCATTTATTTGAACTTCATTAGACAACTAATTCAAGTCTGTTTACATAACGCAAGTTGAACACACTTTAGTAACAATATCAATCTCAACACATCATTCAGCCCGTTGAATTATTTGCCCATTTTTTT
Source organism: Idiotropiscis lumnitzeri (assembly GCF_059441095.1). Lineage (NCBI taxonomy): Eukaryota > Metazoa > Chordata > Actinopteri > Syngnathiformes > Syngnathidae > Idiotropiscis > Idiotropiscis lumnitzeri. The sequence continues at coordinate 3,540,030 of NC_142410.1, forward strand.
CCAGCCTATACACATGAGTTGCAGAGTTGCATATGTATTTCTTACACTTGCTGCATGTATATTGCGATTTCCGGTCCAACTTAGGTTCGCAGACTTCGCAACGCTTCTTTTTGTTTCTGCTGGCCACAACCTCGAAAAACAAAACAATCAGAAATTTTACTATGGCCTCTTTCCTGCAAGGCATATGTGTAAGACATTTATTGTCACACTATCACAAACTTACTTCAGGCTCAGCTTCGTCGACATCATCAGAAGCTTCTCTCTCTCTCAAAATCAATTGAAAAGCCCTCTCAGCAGATAATCTTTTTGGCCATCTTGTGAAAAAGAAACTACAATGGCAAAGCTGTATTTATAGTGTTACAACCCTAATTATCAGGTGGGATACGGTATGAGAAAATAATGCCTGGTTCCTGCAAGACAGAGGGTAAAATATGCAGGAAAGTAAACCATGTTGATTTCAATAATGATGCAACAAAACACTAGCAGTCGACCCAGAAATAAAGAAGCCAGAGTGAAGGTCCACATGACCTACACTTTTATTAGCCCCTGATCCAGTATGTAAAATAAATGCATAAGATGGGTGTCTAGTGTGCTGTTATTTAAAATGAGTTTAGATTTATGTTCTTCGCAGAAAATGAGCCAAAGCCAATGAATTTTAGGTTGAAAAAAGAATTGTTTCATTTTTCTTTTTGTGAAAAACTGAAAACGGGTCCCACAGACCCGAACACCATACAAGGGTTAAACCTGTGAAATTTCTCAGGGGGGAAACAATAGATAAGAGCATCATCCACTCTTTGGAGTCAACTGTGATTGAGTGGAGCCATCAGATCCGTGCGGTGCTGATAAAAGACTCAGCAGAGGCTTTGCTTGAAGGCAAAAATCCTACACCGCACACAGAGCTGCTCTTCTGGAAGAACAGGTCAGCAGATCTGTTACTACGGCTACAAAATATCCACTGGTAACCTCTAACAAACACGTTCAATGCTGTGTCACACGGCTCCGGAGTTAAATTATTGTACAACTTTTTAACTGTTTAATTTTTCAAAAAGCCTGTGCAGTCCCGTGAAAAATGTTATGTGGCATCTACTGATTCCAATAGAAAAGTTGTTTTTTGTCTGATTATATAGTTTTCAGGTTATCAGTATCCGATTTTTCTTTTTTTTTTTTCATCTTATTTGATTAAGGTCATAAAGTAACATATTGTTGCTGTGCTGTTAAACACACTTATAGCCCTTTTTATTTCATTGTTCATATTTAAAAAAAAAAAAAAAAGTTTTACACAGGACAGCGGCGATATAAAATGTAATGTTATTAATTTGAATCAATATTTTGTAAGTTGTTTGAACAATTGGAGACTGGATTCACACTTTTTTTTTCCCATTAATGGTATCGCAATTAGAAAAGAAAGCTTAATTACCATACCATTAGCCTCACAAATATATGAACATGTAGATTATTTGCATTTACACCATTTATTTATTTATTTAAATTACGGATGCAAGTACATTTTCCATATGGATTTTTTTTTCGAGCACCGGGGTCGGCAACCCGCGGCTCCAGAGCCGCATGCGGCTCTTTAGCGCCGCCCTCGTGGCTCCCTGGAGCTTTTCCCAAAATGTTTTAACATGGAAAATTATGGGGGAGGGAAATATATTATTTGTTTTAATATGGCTTCTGTAGGAGGACAAACATGACACAAACGTTTTCCAATACTGTAAAAATGTGTAGAATAAATATGACATTTCAACGTTTTTGTCAACGAAGATTTGTGTCATAGCCTGCGACACACGTTTCTATCAGCAGGGCAGGATGCCAGGCAGGTGGCTGTTGTAAACAAACCGGCGGCTGTGTGATGGGCCATGGATCCCAAAAGGAGAAAGAGAAAAATGACTGAGCAGAACAGAGGATTCAACGTTTCTTGGACCGAATAATTTGCATTCATTGTTACCAATTGGGATTGAGAGAAAAAGTGTGATTAGATTACTTTTGGGGAAACTAGAGGAGCGCAAAAATAGATTTAAGAAGTGGATTACATCTCCAAAACTCCACTACTGCTGCTGGTTTCGTTTGCAACCCGGGATAATAAAACGCTGAGAACCGTTCACAGGAGGTGGAGTCATGAAGAAGTCATTCATCAACATGTCAGAACATCTATTTGCTGACTAATACAAAAAAGTGAAGACATATGCCTCTCTCCGCTAAAACAGTGACGTAAAGGACATTAAAATGGCAAGCAACATCACCAATCTGCTAATCAGGACGTTAATTTAGCGCCAGCATATTCAGTACCCTGTAATGAGTGTAATGAGTCCTGTTATCTGATCGATATTGAACAGACTGCGCTTTTATGCAGGTATGTGAAATCAACATTTTGGGTTGACGACCCCTGAATCTATCTATCCATCCATCCATCTATATGCTTTAATCACAGTTTTTTATAACTGTCGCCATCCATTTTGTTCCTTTTGTTACTAAATAAAAAAATAGGTTTATTACTTAATTCAAATGCAGCCATTGTTACAGCTACAAATAATTTTATTACAAAGACCTTTAGGATTACACATACATTTTCACAATTACATAAGCAGTCAAAGCCAGACAAATGTGACCTTTTGTGTTTGCCATCTTTTTTTTTTTTGCCTTTAAAGATATGCTGATTTGGAGTGCATTTACTCCCAATTAAAATCAGACAAAGGGACCAAAATGGAGATGCTGCTTGAAGCCGTTGAGAGCAGCTATTCTCCTGCTTTTCAAAGCATCCGACGGGAAGTCCTTGCGGGTAATTAAAGACTGTTGCCTGTGACAAAAGTGTTGAAGTGGAAAAGAAAAAAAGTTAAATCTGCTTAACTGTAAAAAAAAAAAAATATATATATATATATGTATATATGTATTATATATTATATATTATATATATATATTATATATGCACACTACTTCTTATTGACTCAAGTAACTTTTCCACTCTTGACTTGGCAGCTGTTGAGGAGGCAAGGGACATCTGTACTTATTTGTCGCCACTGCAGCGCCTGTTTGAGGACCTGGAGAATAGAGAGTTTTCCGATGTCAAAGGTCAGATCGGCCCCTTGATGCACACAGTGTGTCTTGTGTGGGCCAACTCTGCACACTACAGCACTCCACCACGACTTATTGTTCTACTGCAAGAGATCTGCAACCTCCTCATCCGACAGGTCAGCTGTAGTCCTTGAAATTTGATAGAGTAATATTTGGATCGGGCCAAGTTTGGCGGTCCATATTAAAAAGCCCCTTGGGGCCATATATGGCCCTCCGGCCATAGTTTTCCGGTGTCTGCCATTAGGTAAAAGCCTCATTAAAGTTTCCTTACATTATTTCTTTTCAACACCACTCTGAAGGCAAATTCAAGGATTTGTCAGACATTGCTTTTTTTTTTTGTTTGTTTTCCTTATCGCCTGAAAATAAAAAAAGAGAAGACCACTACATGAAAACCCACCAGCACAAAAGTAATGGTCAATTCTGACTTCATCTCATCTGCCCGCTTGGATAAACTGAAAATTTTTTTTCCTTCCCAAAAACAGGCTCGGGGTTATTTAACAGCAGAGGAACTTCTCAAAGGAGAGGTTTCAGAGAGTCTTCTGAAGGTGAAAACAAGCTTGGAGACGTTAGAGCTCTTCAAGAGCATCTTTGAGGACCGCCGAGCCAATCTGGACCAGTACCAGAGAAATGGGAGCTTTGTGAAACCTTGGGACTTTCCCCTCAATTTAGTCTTCTCTGGATTTGATAGCTTTCTCAACAGACTAATGTCCACACAAGTGAGTGCATTAAAATGGATGGTGGCCTTAAAAATGATTGTCACATATTTGTGTCCATTTCTTGTTTCACTCTTTCTACCATATAGGACATCCTTTTGGCAGCAGTGGATTTCTTAAAGCTTGAGAAATTGGAGATTGGAGGTGTTAAAGGTCGAGTGCTCAGCCAGCAGGTCCAGCTTCTCCACCGGGAGTTTGTAGATCATTTCACGATCTTAACAGAGAAGCCTTATGACTGCTTGGACCTCAAAAACAAGGTGAGGAGTATTTTGAATCTTACATTATTACTTGGCCGAGCCGTCTCTTTTTGCGCAGCTTTTGAGCTGACAACCCCACAAGCAATTTCAACCCTGAACACTTCACAGCACACAAGAGGCGGGTTACTCCCGAGAACAGTATCGCGGCCCAAATGTCATCGTGTTGATCAACCAAATTGTTCCTGAGTAACGGCGGGGAAAGCAATTTACTCTGCTTGTAATACCCGGTTGGCAATTCCTGTCGGATGGCTTTGAGTTTGTGGGATGTGAAAATGAATATGTTACTGTGTGTAAGGTCAAGGTGATATGACGCAGCTCAGTGGTGTCTTGGCTGTGCGCCTAGATGTGCTTTATGCCCTGCAGGAGTTTGAGAAAGATGTGCGGGAGTTCAAGTTGTTAGCAGATGACACAGACCGGCGGCTAGGAGCCATTTTCTGTCAGGCCTTTGACGACGCTTCAGGATTGGAGCACGCCTTCAAGGTATTGGAACTTAATCCCACTCTTTGAAACACGTCATACACGCTTTGACTTGATGTCTGTAGATTCTGGATGTGTTTGGTGGCTTGTTGGAGCGTCCATTAGTAGCTCAAGATGCTTCGGACAGATACCCGCCCTTAGTAGGCATGTTTGACAAGGACCTGGACACCTGCAAATTCCTCTACCATGAGCATATTAAAATTGCAAAAGAGCTGGGTAAGTTTTATGTTAACAGTCCACATACACTTCTAAAACCCAAACAAACATTGATCCAAAAAGCATGCTCTACTGAAGTAAGTGGCATAAAAATAACAGCTCGGAATATGGCTCCAACTCACCCTTGACACTAATGAGAAAAAAAGGCATAGAGAATGGATGAATGGATGGCTGGATATATTTTTATAGCACCTTTCAGGGAACTCAAGGACCTGAAACGACTCCTGCATCGGATATCATTACTGTGTATTGTGTAAGTTGTCAGTGTACATGCCGGTACTTGCTACCTTCAAAGGATACTGAATAAAACTCATTCACTGCCATTGACAGGTATAGAAGTCAGAAAGTGCATTCTTTGTACCTGGGATGGCAGTGAATGACTAAATATGGATTTTTTTATTTTTAAATTTAGGTACTATTGCATCACTTAATGCATTTACAATACTAAATAATTGGATTCTTGCAAACTAAAGCAATTGATTAGAAATTAGGCATGATAATTTAAAAATAGAAAAGACCGTGTTTTAGTGACCTTCGTTGTCGTCAAAGTTTTTCGCAACTTGCCACTACTTTAAAACTCTTGAATGGGTGAATTAGTGAATTTTACAGCGGCGCCCGCGACAGACATTTCCTCCCACTGAATGCAGAATATTCTAACAGCATAAAGAAGTTTACACGAACATGCAGGTATAACTGATGGTGTTTTTCTGACAATAGCCGGTAACCTCTTCTCCGGCTTTAATTTGAAAGAATAATTCATACCTTACTTAAACAATGCACATATAATTGTTCCCGGTCACCGGTTTTGTGGTAAGCGCACGAATAATAGTAATACTACTTTACCACAGGTTCCGCTCCAGTGAGTAAGAATATGCCAGTGGTAGCTGGAGGGCTCAGATGGGCCCAGGAGCTGCAGCAGCGCATGCAGAGCCCCTTCTCCAAATTCAGGCACCTTTCCTACCCGTGAGTGTCCTCTCATCTCATATATAAAAAAATATCCACACTATATAGACACAAGCATCACACATAATGTCAAAATGTTATCTTTTAAAAATTAGGATGCAGACTATCATTTCCTCGTCTGTGTTTGGCTATCATTTCCTCGTCTGTGTTTGGCGTTCAAAATTCCATACACATTTTCATTACTGTAGTTTCAGTGACCTTGCTTCCCTAATAGTTGTATCCATAAATTGCTTATTGCTTTTAAGAACATTTCCAGAATCTATTCTTTTGAACAATGATTCTCTGAGCCAGGTGCCTGGACTCCTCACAAGGTGTTTGGGTCATCCAGAAGTACGAGGAGCTGATGCAACTGCTTGACAGGTTGGAGAATCTCATCTTCCGATATTGCATGACATGTCATCATGTGCATATTGCTGAAAAGAAATAGCAGAAAGGGAGATTGATCAGAACTGTTAGTTAAAGTATGGAATCCCAGTATTATCAGAAAAATATGGCACCTCACAAAACATAATTTGTACTTGATTCAACGTTCTGGTTGCATTTTGCACACAGCTACACTACATCACGGGTCTTCAATCCTGTTCGTCGAGGTCCACTGTCCTGTTCGTTTCCCATCTCTCACTGCTGCAACACACCTGATATAAATGATCCGGATCTTTATTCAGCTTCTGCAGACCTTGCTGATTATCTGATTTTTGACTCAGACGTGTTGCAGGCAGGAAAGCGGCCCAGGTGGAACAGGATTGAAGACCACTGCTTTAGTGCGTTGCAGAACTGAAATTGGCAAGGTATTGGCACGAGAGGCAAACAGGATTTTCTAAATGATTACCACAAACCAGTGGTGGGCGGTGCCTTTCGGCGTAAAAAAATTGGAGCGGTAGAAAGTTTGCTAAAATAAAATTTTTTTTGTCATATTTGTGAAAACGGTCAATATGACCTGAAACAGGAGCGCTTAAAATGATCTTTCTCTGGCCTCACCTTGAATTGTAACAAACCACAGCACCTGAGGGAAAACAACCAATCAGAGATAGATGTGACTGACAAGGTTTCAATCATATCTCATGCACTTGCGGGTGCTCTCTTGCAGAAGTTTGCTGAAACTATGGTGGAATATCCTCTCAATTTGCCAACAACCAACAATAAGACAATAATAAAATGTAATTACCCAGTGCCTACGTCCTCATGCAATTGTTTGAGCTACTGTGGCCTCATATAGCTTCAACTATTCAATTTTCTCTGCTTCCCGTCTGGGCTCCTCTGCTACCCTGTATACCGATGTAGTCAATCACAAGCAGCCATTCGCTCCGCCTCTTCGGAACATCTACAACAAAAGTCATGGACATTGACCCTATTGAAATGAATGCTGTTGATATGTTTTAGCATTTCCTGAAGCTAGCTGTTGCTAAAAAAGCAACTATGTAGTCAATCAAATGTGACTGATGCCTAAGTGAAGTTTAAGTCAAACAGGAAACACGAATGATTCTTTATGCTTTCGGTAGCCCTCAATGTCGCAAGGGTGAGGCGGACTCCTGGTTTCAAGCATGAATTGGATAACAGCCCCATCTGCTAAATATGTGATTTCGTTGGTTTATGAAGCAGCCCACATGGAACGCAATGTAGACATTCGGCTCCAGGCATGATTGATGTTCTCATTAGCGGGGCACTGCTCTGTAGATGATTTTACAGGAGTCTCATAATCTCACATGCCCTGTCGCCAGTCCCTGATGCCAAGTGAGAAATCGCCTTTTAGACCACATTTAACACCTCATTGAGGGGGGACCATTGCTGCTTTGAATTATGAAAGAGCTAATAAAAGAAATGTTTTTTTATTGCTTACTTTCTGTGACAATTCACCTTTACCCTGAAAATTTAAAGCTTGTAATGTCTCAAGGATTAATCATCGCAGTAACTTTTCAACATTTTTTGTTCCAAAGTGGCCTTCTGTCTTTGACTTTAATGTAATTGCTACACACACATTATATTGTTAGATGAAATGCCCTCTTGTGGAATTTGTCAGGACAGAACTTTGCATATTTGCTTCAAGCGATTCCCTTTTGAATGCTTTTTTTGCGCTCAGAAATTGGACACTCGAATGATCTGGCCAATTAATGTGGTGAGCAACAGGGCACGGCGCCTTTTTCAAAGCTAGTTTGATGAGAGCCAGTTTTCCCCCATGGCGTAAAGTTAAAATAACCAAAAATACGCAGTACAGAAATCTCAGTATCACTATTTTGGGCCAGGTATTCTTTCAAAGCTAAATGCTGGCATTTGAATTTAGCATTCTCATCATACTAGCACGATTGAAAAATCTATTGATCAGATTGTGCGGTTGCCGCAACAGTGCTGACAATTTTTATGAATAAGGCCAGAGGGTCGAGGTCGGAACGGTAACGAGATTGCGGCCGCAGGGCGTTGGACTTACTGGCATGAAAGGGTCAAGTGCCCAGCTATGGTATTGATGACGAGTTCACATAATTGCTCTGTTGTTGACCACTATTTCTAATAAGAATTAATACAAGTCTAACATGCTTGTTGGTATGCTAAAAAAAGAAGACAACCTGTATAGAGAACATGCCAAGGCAGATCGATCAGGGTTCCCTCGCTAATGGTGAAGGTTGTTGATATTTTATTTGTTGGTTTGAATCTCGGCTTGTCGAATCAAAGGGTCGCCGTAGCATGTCACTGAATCACTTTGACACAATTACAAATTACGAAACGGCACAATTAGTTCTATAGACACGATTGTGATGTTCGGGGGAGTTGTTTCAAATAATGCGGTTCCCCCCAATTTTTTGGAGTAATATGTTCTATGAGCCTTCACGAGCCCAAACATAGAATTCTGACTAATATTGCGTTTGGGGAATATGAGTTGAGCAGCAAATTCCATCAATTTTTTTTAGCCATCTCAGGGTCACTTGCCGTTGACTGGAAATGACATCACAGTTACGCATCACTCATTACATCACCCCACTCAGGGAAACCAATCATGGCTCACCTGTTCTCTGAAGCTGAGGCATGACTGGTCATGAGCTGAGCCCTGAGCAACTGTGATGTGATCACCAGTCGACAGAAGTGACAAAATGGCCGTTCCGTGATACGGTCAAAAACAAATAAATTTTGCTACTTCACTCATATGCCACAAAGGCGATATTAACCTGAAGGCCATGTTTAGACAAGTGCAGGTGTGGGCAAACTACGGCCCGGGGGGCACATGCGGCCCGTTAAACGTTTTAATCCGGCCCACCGAACTTGATAAAAAATAAATGAATAAACCTTGTTAATGTTTTATTTTCTAAATACTGTGGTTTTTCAATTGGTATTTATTGTTGTAATGCTTTTGTTCATTTTCATCTAAAATTAAATGTATTTATTTTCTCAGATAAAGTGAGATTACCAAAACACTCCATCCATCTGCAACTGGTCCGGCCCCTCTGGCAAATTTTAGAACCCATTGTGGCCCACCAATCAAAAAGTTTGCCCACCCCTGGACTAGTGGGACTGCGTAGAATATTCGTAAAGAACATTTTTGGGTTGCCTTGCCTTTTAAATACAAAAAAAAAAAAAAAACAGTTTTAATTGTATGTCCACATTTCATCTTTTTTTTATTATTATTTTTTTTTATAAAAAAACTAAACATCTTAAACTAGTTGGGACCAGTCTTTTTATATAAGATTATTTATTATTATATTAATAATTATTTTTTCTCAAGTAACGAGCTCTATGCATCCTATTTAACTTCCATTAGAGTTGCTGTTATATTCTAACAGTCTTCATTGCTGCCATAGGTGAGTGCCATCATTATTATAAACATTCCAGTCATGATTGAGATGAGCATCCTTACTCATTACTCCCCACTGACAAAACGCTGCATGATTTATGACCATTAGCAAGACATTGGATTGCCTCTGTGTCTGCAGTGCCACTATCCGGAAATGAAGCTCACGGCAGGAATCCAATAAGAAGCACAGTTTGCGCTGAATTACTCATCATAATAGTTGCTATTTACAGATTGATATAGCCGTACAGAGGCCTGACATATTGTCTGTCCCCGTCGTCTTGCAGATGAAGCAATGTTTTTCCTTATCCAACCTGGCCCACCGAACCTTCCATTTCTCGCTCCATCTCCTTGCCATTTGCACTTCTGTGACTATTTCAATGGAAATGTTGAAACCTCTCCGGTGCAATATTTGCGAGAACTGCTTTTGTCCCTGAAGTATACATGTTCCGAGTATTACTATTTCAGATATTGTGCCACCCTGTATGAGACTTGGACGAGGACTGTCGACAGCAGTTGTCGTCGCAACCTCAGCCTGCCCTTGATCTGCCGAGACGTATCCTCAAAGCTGATCTCGGTCAACTTCAACACGCAGGTTAATCATAAAATGTACATGATAAGGCAGAACAGTACGTCTGTAATGTGTCTGAATCACACCCCTCCTTCTTTAGCTTGCATCTGTATTGAGGGAAGTCAAGTACCTGGAGGCCAGACAGACTGAAGTGATTCCTGACGCTGCAGTGCAGATTTATACCACCAGATGGCAGTTGTGGCAGTTTATTTCCAGCCTGGAACTCGCGGCAGGACGATACAACAAGGTTAATATTAGTGTTGGGAAAATGAAGCTTCATGAAGCAATTGTAATATTTTTTTGCTCCTCTACATGGTGCTCTTGGTTTACAGCTAAAGGTTAGTACATTTACATCGCAGCTTTCAAACAAAGAGTGCCATCTAGAGGAGACAAAAATGATCACATTATTAGCTTCAATGAAGCTTCATGATTGCATCATAAATTCATATACATTCTGACTTAAAATGACATGTGAAGTGACTCTCATCAATAATTAAAAAAAATGGTGCCGTTTGTTTTCAGGGGTGGAGCAGATTAATGCCATTTCTTCATTTCATTGTGGAACAGTGATTCGAGATTCGAGTTAAGATACAAGTATAATCACAGGATTATTTAGTCATAAGTCAAGGTGCTGCTCTATTTAAATGGACAGTTCAAAGAGACACTAATTTGATTTTTTTGTTCGTTCCTCATAAATTAATCAAGTATTTTTTTATAGCCTCAGCAATGTGTTTGAATATCACAGATAAAACTTGACAGCGTCGTCAACCAACTTGAGGACGACAACACACAGCATGTCATTATTCTTGCTGATATGATCCTTTGTTAAATTATCTAATGGAAAGAAGCTTCATCCAAATCTCATGAAAAAACTTTTGTGTCCACATTTTTTTTCATTCCATTGGTACTCTGTAGGAGTGTCATTCAATTAATTATAATTGATTGTGTGTGTGCGCGTGTGTGTGTTTTTTTTTGTTTTTTTTAAATCGTCTGCTCTCTACCACATATTCTAGGTGATTCAGTCCGTGCTCGACGTGGAGAATCCGCTCCTCCAGACGCAGCTCGGGGATATCGAGACCCGGCTAAGAAAAGCTGAAGAAAGCTTGAGTTGGAACAGCCAAGGTGTGGATGCTCGACCTTATACACATGGACACTAAGAACTGATGGGAAAAAAAAAAACGTACTGTAGGACATTGCAAAACTGACTTTGTAAAAATATACCTTCAGTTATTCTTGACCTCATCTTTGGCATTTTAATAGCAGTAAATAGACAGCTGGTTGACACAGTGATTCCACAAAGATAACAGCAACCACCCGGACAAGTGTTTAAAAAAGGCCAGGAAAATAATCATAGCAAAATGGAAAGAGGACTGGATAAACATTGTATTAATCGCATCCATTACGGGTCAATTCCATGAAAGTACAATAGTAAATTAAATGGCACCTGCTGAAAGGGGCAATCCAGTCTCTTGCTAAGGGTGAAAACAAAAACATCATTATTGTCGTCATTTATTCTTCTTTCAATGGCGTTTTATGGTGTCCACTTGTAATAAAGCGGCGGCTGCTGCTGCAATATAGCATCCAGGCAATTTTCTGTGGGGTTACCATGGGTAACAAACACGTAGTTTCTAATCCACACAGCCATGAACTAATTGTAAAGACGTGTTTGGACTGTGATTGGCAGAAAGTCTGCTGTAGTTAAGACGTATCCATACAGATGACCTTAGACGTCCTACACGATTACTCTGAAGTTTCAAAAAAACACATTTCCTTAAACTCCAACTTCTTCGCTATTTCTAAGGCATTTGGCAGTATATTCAAGAGTTGCGGGATTCCATCTGTGACCTGGAGAGCCGACTCCAGAAGACTAAAGACAATGTGGAGGAGATCCAGAATTGTATCAAGTCCTGGGCAAGCCCATTATATGAGAGGAAGGAGGGGAAAAAAGACACTTTGCTGAGTCTGGATGATCGGGTCGAAAGGCTGGATCGTTTTTATAATATGATACGGTCATCTGGAGATAAGATTCATTTCCTCATGAAAGTAAAAAAACAAGTTTCCTTCAGTAAAAAATTCTAAATTAGTTTGCAACTTGGTCGACGTAATTGCAATTTTCCAATGTTATGTTCTCAGAGGAATCTTGAGCTTTTTATGACGGAACCATCGTCAGATGAGTGGAAAGCATATGTGGACTACATTGACGACATGGTCATTGATGGATTTTATCATTGCATAGAGTCTTCACTCAAGTTTTTCCTGGACAATACAGGTAAGATTGGTGGGGGAAGACAAAACAAAACTGCGTGTTCCCATTATATATTTTTTAGTAAACCACCGCTATTCACACCTGTAACCCAATTAATTGTCTTCAACAAATTGTACTTTTTTAAAAGAGAAAAATGGTTCCGATATTATCCTACTAGTGTTTTATTTTATTTATTCAGCTCTCACAGGCATGAGAAGGCATTCAAGTCACTCAAAATGAATGTGTTTATAACGAAATGACTTACCCTTTAATGCATCCTTGTGTTGGGGGAAATCAACCTAAATGAGTAATGAGACTGGTCGTATTGCCCCAAAGAACCACTGAGTACATTTAAACCAAAATGAACTGGTTCAAACCCATCAAAATTGCGAGTGTACATGTAAGTGAACGCTTGTGTATTAGCGGGAGCTGAGTTGACCACTTTTCTACTCGTTTTGAAAAGAGAGCTGACTCTAAAGAACCAGTTCATACATCTACTGTGTACTAGGTACCAGTTGTTTTGAGGTCACAGTGCTAACCTACTGGGTCAACCGTTCTGCTCCTTTCTCAAACCTAAATGTAATATCAAAATGTATTTCTTTACTGGACACCAGGGCTGAACGATATTGGAAAAAACTGACATTGCGTTATTTGGTGAGGCTGCGATTTTTTTCAAGTTTGGCCCCCGGGCCATGGTTTGCCCACGCCTGATGTAGAGCATAGCGTAGCGTGCTGCTTTTATGAAACAAACCAAAAGTTTCCGTGTTCTAAAAAAAAAAAAGATGTTACTATTGCGCATGCGGACATCGCAATCGCAATGTTCAAACGGCATATCGTGCAGGCCTACTGAACACTTTAAAGGACGAGCTAAAACTAATCACTGCCTTGGACAGCTTCTTTTAAGACATGTTTTCGGGTGTTTTATATGGCACTTGGTTGTTTTATTGGCAGCCGCCGTGCAATACATTTGTACTCGCTTGCTGTCAAGATGGACCAGGATTAATTTCAAGAATTATTGTCAGACTGCCGTCACTGTGTCCTTCCACTCACTCCCCTCACCGCCTTTTCCTCTTGGATTGCATAGCATGCCGCAAACATGGCCTGAATCGCCGACATTGTTCTGCGTTTTTACAATTTTGGGCAATGGTTCATATCGGAGAATGTCCTGAAATGAGATTCCACCCGTAAGGTCAGAGAACAATATGGTGGCACTGTCAGCAAAAAGTGAGCATTATGTATGCTTTGTGAGGAGAATAGTTCTCAATTCAATAAACTGACACTTAATGTGTCAGTGAGCTATTATGACAGGAGTGAATGCCCCCTAGAAATGCTGAGAAACTAAAACTTTTCCACCTCAAATCTTATAACAACCCTAATATCCATATGAATGTTTAATATTTCTCATTTATTTAAATCCGTTTGATACGCGTGTTAAAATGCAATTTTATTCAGAACCAATTTGTAAACAAGATCCAAACATCCGTGAGAGAAAATCTGAAATATTTAGAGGTTTCTTAAAAAGTTATATAATTTCCATTTATTTATTAATTTTGTGGTATAGATTCAATTCACGGTGAAACATAACATCAGCAGCATAAATAACAAGCGTTTCTTTGCAAATATAAATACTATAATTATTTAATCTCAGCTACCATTGTCTTCTGCATTGTCGAACTGTACGATAGAAAGTTGTCTTTTATTTTATATATCACCAGTATTCTATTTTTCTATTTATTTTGTTGTGGCCCAGATGAAAAAAACATTACAATGCCCCTATTTGAGGCCCAAATGGACCTCAAAATTCCTGATTTGGTGTTTATACCATCTTTGGAGTTTGTTGAAAGAGAAAATTTCTTTGACCTGGTCGAGAATCTCATCAATGATGTGTTCAGAGTCTCTTCATTGGTGCCACGCTTGTCCCAGCACAGTTCTTTTCCCCACTACCAGGTATTGACGTCTCTTGATTTTTGTTTTTCCGTATTTACGTTTTTGTTAGTGAGAGAAAAATGAAGCTTCATGAAGCATCTTTTTGCTCTTGGCGTTTTTGGCTTAAAGATAAAAGGCTAGTGCATTTGAAATTTATCACATTTCCACTGCATCTTTAAACCAAGAATGCCATCTAGAGGTTTCAAAAACTATCACAGGTGCTTCATGAAGCTTCATTTGTCCATGACTAGTTTTTGTCTCAAACAGAAAATCACAGAGCATTCACTTCACTCATCTAAGAATGTTATAAAAAAAATTCGCTATGACCCTCTCGCAGGCTGACATGGAAGACATGACAGACTTGGCAGATATGCGTACTCTTCTCATGGATCGCGTGCGGAGTGCCATGATGACTTGTTGCGTGTTCCGCAATTCATTGGAACGCTACAGCTACCTTTATATAGAAGACAGGAAGGAGTTCTTGTGCCAGTTCCTCCGATATGGCCGCATTCTGACCAGCCAGGAGATGGAGGTTCAAGCTGAAGCTAGTATCCATGAGACGCCACCAACATTGGATAACTTCATACAGCAAGTAGATAGGTGAGTAGTGAGGGACAAATGAAGCTTCATGAAGCACTTGTGAACATTTTTGACTTCTCTAGATGCCACTCTTTGTTTGTTAGTGGAAATGTAATAAATTTCTATTACATTAGGCTTCATCTTTAAAAAAAATATCACAAGTGCTTCACGAAGCTTCATTTTTCCAATTGCTATAGGTGAGTGCTTGCTAGTTTTCCCTTACCTCCTTAGAGACAGTTTCTGAATCATTTTACTACTCCAGTCTTGTGTAATGAAAGTAAGCGACTGGACACCCTTCTCAAAAAATGCCAAGCCAAATGCGAGTCAGGATTTTGTTAAAATGATGTCAAGGCGTGGAGCTCGTAGATTCAACATGGCAAGCATCTAACGGCTTCTAAATGTGAAAGTGTAGGTCAGAGTGTTCATTTAAAAAAAGCGGAAAGTCAGCCAACGGAGTTGACAACTTCACCAAGCAATCAAGTATGTGCCAATTAACCTGTGCATCCAAGTAAACGCAGTGCAGCTCTACTTACCTTTAAGTTTGATGTTGTGTTTATGTCTGGCTGTTGCTTGAAAGTGGCTCAGAATCTTAGCGCAGCCTAAATCATGGGTGAAGGAACTTGGTCTGGTGATGGGTATTATGTGAATTAGTTCCACGGCGCCTTAGTGGGTCAGAAGTTAAGAACCACTCTCACAGACACATTTAGAACAATTAATCCTTTTATATTTTTATTTTTTTTATTTTCATTTAGGTATGAAAAGATCTATGAGGAGGTGCAGGATCTGGAGCCAGTTCGCGTCTTCCACGGCTGGATGCGTGTCAATGGCCGCAGCATGAAGATTGTCCTGCTCAACATCATCAAGAAATGGAGTTTCATGTTCAAGCAGCACCTTATTGATCATTTAACGAACAGGTGAAGCACAGTTTAATATACAATTCAACAATAGTGCATTTACTTCACATTTCATGATCGTAATCTCCGCTATAGTCTTTCTGGTCTCGAGAGTTTCATCATCACGGCTGAGACTGGCCTGGGCCAGCAAGTAGAGGAAGGAGACTACAAAACCCTGGTGCGGGTCCTGGGCTACCTGCTGGCTGTAAAGGAGCGACAACACACAACAGATGTCATATTTGAACCACTGCGGCAAACCGTTGCTTTGCTAAAGGATTACGAACAGGAAATCCCCAATGTCGTACACAAGCAGTTAGAAGTAAGGATCCAAGATTCCATCTCCTCCAATTTATATGGCGCTGTCTTTTATCTTTAATGGAGCACTCTTTTTTTAAATTTATTATTCATACATCGTCGGTGCAAATTCATCATCGCTGCGTCTTTTTCTTCAGGAGTTGCCAGAAAAGTGGACCAATGTGAAAAAGAAGGCTATGCTAGTCAAACAGCAAGTGGCACCCCTGCAGGCTATTGAGGTGGCGAGTTTGCGAAGAAAGTGTGCTTCATTTGAAGTGGAGCAACACATCTTCAGGGAGCAATTTCGAAACAATGGGCCCTTCAGGTAACAAAGACTGCCTTTGTGAAAGGATGTGTCTTCCTAGATAATGTAAATGCAATGTACATTATACTGAGGTTGAAAGTTAATTGCATTTGCAGCAGAGCTTCAACTTGCATCTTTTTATGACTATAAATGAATATATATATATATATATATATATATATATATATATATGTATGTATTAATAATAATAATATTTAAATTTGTGTAATGTTCCGTATGCATTCGTGACACGTAATTGTGATGTTTGTAGGCGATATATTTCGCGTATCTTCGCACGAATGTCACCTTTCTCTGTGTTCTCACTCAAAGGACCGTTATCTTGAGGATCTCACATCTGAGAAGGCTAATTTAATCTTACAATAATGATAATTAATTCTTTGGTTGAGGCGCGTAGTCATAATATCTAATTGTCACATTAGTTACGTGTGTAATTGGTCTCCTAATAACACTGTGATTACATTCCATTTCTGTCTTGGAAGTCATTTTTAATTGTAGTTTGCAATTCGTGATGAGGAAACTCGCTCATGGTTTGGCAGTCATACAGGCCATTATTATCAAAATAAGACCTCCACCAGGGTTAATGTGATCCTGTTTGTATTCATTCAGATTTGACAGCGAGAATCCTCACCAGATGTTGGACGCATTTCACTGGCAGATCCAGGAACAGGAGGCAGTCATGGCCTCCCTGGTGGAATCCGCCAGCTTGTTCGAGGTGACCGTCTCTGAATACAAACAGCTTCGTCAATGCAGGTAAAAGACCCTAAGGAGAATAAAAATTCTATGCCAACTGTGGCAGTAATGAGCAATTAAATCAGCGACCCTTATTTATACTCACACTCTGAATGTGGTTGGGTTCACTTTATCTGCTGTCGTTCATCCCTGAGGCGTGAGGTGGGCCTGCTGAAGGAGCTTTGGGATATGATCACTGTGGTGGAATCCAGCATGGCGGAATGGAAAATGACTCCCTGGAGGGAGATTCATGTGGAGGACATGGAGTTGGAGTGCAAACGCTTCTCAAAAGATATTCGAGGGATGGATAAGGAGGTGAGGCACTAGGAGAGAGGCGCGATAAGTCTGTGAGACTAATCGGGTGGGTAATCTAACCTAAAGGTGTGAATATTGGGGACGAACAGAAATGACTTTCATTTTCCTGTGATGTCACAAAACCAAAAAACACACAACAATGAACATGAGCCTTTTGTAAGATCATACTCGGTACGTAAAGGCGAGTGTTTGACTGTCCTCCTAATATTTCGAGGCGAAGTCAACTTAAACGCGACTTAAAATGGCATTTTGATTATTGCGTTTGTGAAATACGAGTTAAGCTGTAAATGAACCCATTTTTTGCCCATCTCAGGCGGCGGCTATTTTGCCATTTGATGGCGACTGAAAATGACATCACAGTTGCTCAGGGCTCAGATCACGACCAATCATGGCACAGCATCAGAAAACGTGAGCCGTGATTGGTCGTTACCTGAGCCCGGAGCAACTATGATGTCATTTTTAGTTGATAGAAGTAACAAAATGACCGTCCCCAGAAATGTATGTATGTTTTGATGCATAACTCATATTTCATAAACGCAATATTAGTCAAAATGTCAGATTTAGATGCATGAACCATTTTATTGCAAATAATATTTTGGGGTGGACGTCCCCTTTAAGGTGAACAAAGTTACCCAATCTATTGGAACAAAAAATTTTGGATTTAAAAAGTAAAAATAATCTAATTTATTGTCGAATACATAATCAGTTTCAAATATATTCAATATTATTAGCAAATATTAACATTTCATACTGTACATAAAAATATTGCTTACACATTATAGATTAATGAATGAATTTAATAATTTAAAATTCCAGCCATCCTGGGTAGGCTGCCTGCCAATATTTACTGTCTCATAAACAAATTACACACATTCCTCAATTTTTTGTTAATCAGTGACTAGTCGACATCTAGCTTTTTTATTTTATTTTTTTTAATTTTTATAATTGTTTTTTTCTCCATCTCACGTTCGTGCTTCCTCTATTTTATATTGTTAATCACGACAATTAACTAAGGCCAATGTCAAACTGGCACATGGCCGGCAACCAGCAGGAACAGTAAATAATATGTATATAATCAAATAACTGCCAAATAGTAGTAAAGGAATATAGACAAGCTCATAATAAATGTGGCAACTGAATCATGGCTCTTTATTAAATTTAAACATATGGACTGTCTGGGACTCTGGGAGCAGAACTGCCACTGAGTGATTTATTCATCCAGTATTCTGATGGATTTGACGACGTACGTCACTTTATTTCAAATCCATGCATTACAAATGCTGAACGGGTGAGCTGGGACACATCTCACCTGACTTCATCCTGGACTAGTCGTCTGTCTGTCTCAATGCACAGAATCAGTCACGCCTCTGGTCTTCAATTAAACTAAAATGCATGTGTTTGAAAAGCGGAAGTAAACCACGCACACCACAGTGAGGACTCAACACTGACTTCTAACTATGAGGCTGACATGCTAATCACATGCTTCATCGTACCGCCCAAATTACAACTCATCACCAAGATTACGCATGTGAAAAGTTATCAAAGATTTACTGTAAATATAAACGACATAAATTGAAACTACAAATGTTCCCTCATTTGTTTACATTCTGTATCTTCAATGAGGCGTCAGCTGGAAAAAAACAACAACTTTTCTTGCCCTTCACACAAAGGTATGAGACGTAGGACTTCACATAAATAAAATGAACCAAAGCAGAATATTACAAGCTCTTTTACTTGTTTCTTTCTGGTGATACTTGTAGATTAGAGCGTGGGAGGCCTTCACAGGTTTGGACAACAGTGTAAAGAACCTCCTCATTTCCCTGCGGGCAGTGGCCGAGCTGCAGAACAAAGCCATACGCGTCAGACACTGGCATCAGTTGATGGCGGCAACTGGAGTTCGTTTCAACATGGACCAGGTTTGCAATCCATTGTTTTTCATGGGGAACTATGATGAATTATTGGTGGATGTTTTCGTGTGTGGTTTACTGTATGAGTAGCACGAACAGTTGGATTTTTAATTTCTGGCAAGTTTCTCAATGTTAGGGCTAGGGATCGATTAAAATTTCCCAAGTTTCAAAAATCAAGATTCACATCGATACTCAGGGGCCTGATTGCATTTTGGATTCACGATTCTCTTTGATTAATTTCATGCAGTATCAATTTTACATTCATATGGAATGCATTCTCAGAAGAACCAATGCTGCAATTCGTACAAACTGTTTACTCTAACTCCGTGCATTAATAAAAATATTATATGATATTAAATATGATATTATATATTATATTATATTATATTATATTATATTATATTACATTATATTATATATTTACATTAAGAATTGAAGCCTATGCAGTCACATTAATCATGTACGTTTAATGTTGACATGACCTTCCTTAAAAACAATAAATACATCTGCCTTCTTGCTTGTTGGCGCTGACTTCACTGCTTCCCACCATTTTGCTTTGATACGCTACTTTGACGTAGTGACAAGGTCTTGAGTGAAACCTGAATTCACGTAAATTTATGAGGAAAAAGACGTCATTAAAAGTATATATGATTTTAGGAATCGGTTTCTGACTATAGGAAAATCGATTCACTCGATATATCAATTTATTATTAGTTTTTTAAACCCTGCCCTAATCAATGCTATTGATTTAATTTATATTTTTTGTTCTAAATAATTCAAAAGCGTGTATTGCTTCCCTCCGACCTTAAGGAAAGTCAGTGTTGTTCAAACTTGCGCTCTCCGCGCGTCGACTGGGTTCACGGTGATTCCAATTGCGTCAGGCAGTACAGATGGAAACTGCTGATTGTTTTAGAACAGTGGTCCCCAACCACCGGGCCACTTTGGACTGGGCTGCACAGATGGGGGGGGGGGGAAGAAAAACTTGGAGTTGACGGATGTCAGGATGCTAATTGTCTCAGTCGTATTATGCTAATATTAAACACACAAGCTAGCAAAATGAGTAAAGATAGCACGTAAGAATGCGTCGGAAAAAAGGTTGGGGACTACTCTTTTAAAACATGGGCTGCGTTTGGAAATTAATGAGAAGGGAGCACGCTCGCCCTATTTGAACACACACACACTCAGAGTGGTGTAAGGTCGTCAAAGTCAATTTAAGAATGCATTCCTAATCAAAATAAGACAAATTATTAAATAGGTTGAGCCGCTCTTTCATTCTGCGCACGTACGCCACAGACATGAAATTCATGCATGTAGGTTTTCTTCACCGGTGATAGCAGATACACACTCGGTGGAGTCGGCTCACAAAACACGCATTTGTGCTCAAAATCTCCTCATTCGTTCTTTTAATTGTAGCACAAATCTAACACCCCACATTTTTCCTTGCAGCTGATTTGTTGTTTTGTCTTAAATTAATTTTTTCTAACAGATTTTTTATTGATATTTATCACTTGTCTATTGCGATACATATTGAGATTGATTGACTGTCCAGCCCTTATCCGAATGACGTTTTAACTATACTTGGCTGTTCTTGTCATTATCCGTGTTCATATTATTAATATTTGGAGTTTTCCTCTCTTCTGTCGCTGCATTCCCTGTTTGCTCATCATCTAATTGTCTCCACCTGGTCTTGTCAGTCTTACTTCATTTGTCAGCCAATCAGCTCTCTCCAGCTACTTGTATCTAATCCAGGTATGCCTCGTAGTTGTTACAAGTCTGTTCGTATTTAGTTTTGGGCTTCTGTTAAATGTCTTGCTTCAGTGTCCTTTGTCATGGGATCCTTTGCTTTTTGTCTGTAGTGTTGTGGCTGTCGCCTGTGTTTTGTGTTTGCAGCGCTCTTTTCGGATTTGCCAATTTTGATTTTAGATCAAACTCGGTTGTTTAGTGCCGTTGGCTTTTTTATCAAACACCAGTTGAGGTTGGTCAATATCTGTTATTAGTGATGGGAAAATGAAGCTTCATGAAGCACTTGTGATATGTTTAACTCCACTAGATGGTTGTCTTGGTTTAAAGATAAAAGCTAGACCAATGGAAATTGATTACATTTCTACAGCATCTTTTTAACAAGAGACATCTCGAGGAACAAAAGAATTATCACACGTGCTTCATGAAGCTTCATTTGTCCATCAGTATCTGTTAACATTTGCTTCGCTTCATTCAACACATCTCCTTCACATTAAATTGTATTGGTTGTTTATTGTGGTTTGTGGAATGTTGGCCCCGGAAGTCAACCTTAATGGAACTGGAATCTCATACAACAATCTCAAACATGCTCATTCGAGTCAGTATTCTGGCCATGAGGGATTCAGCTTCTCGGAATGAGATGACGGTCAGAGATGAATTAACAGAACTGATCATCTTTATGTGAAGGAGATGTTTTGCACTGCGTGTGGCAAATGGTGATCACACCAGATACTGACGAGTAGTGATCTGGAAAATGAAGCCTCAAATTTGCTTTGCGAACCAGTTATTGCATATTTTTGATTGGATCCATCAAGTCTAGGGTTACATATTTTTTTTTAATAACCTTTTAAGGTTGTTAATGGCCCTCATTCTTTAACACGAATAAAGGAGGTTCGAAAACATTTTTAAAAAAAGTTAGCGAGATGGCGTTGAACTCTGTTTGCATCATCTCTGGTGCGGTTTGCTGACTGCTCGCTATGTTTTGCATGATGACCGTCCAACCTCAGTGTTTGTGACATGTTTTGAGAATGTTTTTCCAAATTGTACAGCCTTTGTGGTATTGGAATGATTATTTTTCTGGTTGTGTACAATCGGTTATTGTGCGCAGGAAACGACTCTTGCTGATCTGCTTCAATTGAACTTGCACTGTTTTGAAGAGGAAGTGAGAGGGATCGTCGACAAGGCTGTGAAAGAGATGGGAATGGAGAAAGTTCTCTTGGAGCTCAACTCCACATGGACAGGTACCGCCTAAACTTCCACTCTGGGTTTGTTATCCTCCTTTTCCACAATATATTTTCCATTCTCTGTCTTATAATACAGCAATGCAGTTCCAGTACGAGCCCCACCATCGTACTCATATCCCCTTGCTGCGTTCAGACGAGGACCTAATCGAGACCCTGGAAGACAACCAGGTCCAGCTGCAGAACCTCATTTCTTCTAAGTACATTGCCCACTTCTTGGATGAAGTGTCATCTTGGCAGAGTAAGCTTTCCGTGGCCGACTCTGTCATCTCCATCTGGTATGAGGTGCAACGGACATGGACTCACCTGGAGAGCATCTTCATCGGCTCAGAGGACATTCGCTCGCAGTTACCTGAGGTGACTAAGAGATTCCTGAGCACTTTTCAAGGGTTATTCAACAGCAAGTATCTCTATATTTCATGCAATTGAACGATCATTTTTGTGTTTGCCATCTTAAACTAGATAAAGTGATCATGGTGGCTTTTAACCAAGAATCCATTAGTTGGCGCACGGCGCTAGTTTTCGAGCTGGACTGTTAATTGCTCCCATGATATGAAGACGGAGCCTCTATCCAGATGTTTATTATTATACCTTTACTTCTCCCTCTCTCAAGTGGAAAGCTAAATCCCTTGGCTGTGCTCCCATGTGGAATTTTCTGCAGGACTCTAAGCGCTTCGAAGGGATTGATGCCGATTTCAAAGAGTTGGCGAACTCAATGCATCAAACGCCCAATGTTGTAGAGGCCACCAATAAAGCTGGTCTGTTCAACAAACTGGAGAACGTCCAGTGCAGGTGAGGGTTAAGCCAATATGAATGGTTGTCGTTTCGACTTTTTTTTTTTTCATGTAGAAGGTTCTCACATGAATGCACAAACATGCTCACGCTGTGTATATTGTGTTTGCCTTTGCAGGCTGTCCCTGTGTGAAAAAGCTCTGGCAGAGTATCTGGACATAAAGCGACTAGCCTTTCCTCGCTTTTACTTCATCTCTTCAGCCGATCTCTTAGACATTCTTTCAAATGGGACCAACCCGCACCAGGTGGCTGCATAATTTTTTTTCTGAAGCACAGCATTTATTTATGCAGTTCAATCTGCTCCGAGTACACGTACTTGCAAAATGGCAAAATTTGCTGTTTATTCAAGTTTTCAGTGGTGGGAAATGTTTGACTGCAGCCTTTAGCTTTATGACTAACCTCAAACTGATCTCAGTGACATTATGAGGCGAAGTAGTAAAAGTTGTTTTCCATTACTACAAACCCCAATTCCACTGAAGTTGGGCCGTTGTGTAAAACCTGAAAAAAAAGAAAAAAATGCAATAGAATGATATGCAAATCCTTTCCTTTTTAATCTATATTCAGCTATACATATTCAGAATACACTGCAAAGGTAAGGTAAAACTGATTGCAATTATTTATTTTTTTAAATTGATTTAATTTTGTTTTTTTTTTTCAAAAATGTTCTCATTTTGTGTTTCATGCCTGCTACACATAAAAAAAAATGCTGGGAAAAGGCAACAAAAGGAAGGAATTTGGGAGATTAGAGAAATGGAAAAATCACTGCAGAGAGTCAAGGCCGAAAACCAACACGGAATATTCGTGACCTCTGATCAAAAAACATCACTATCATTGTGCGAAGGAAATTGCCACATGGGCTCAAGAACACTGGAAAAAAACCTTTCTAAGTTTCTACCGTTCATCGCTACATCTTCAAAAGCAAGATTTCGGATTACAAACCACTATTTTTTTCCCAAACTTTTCTCACATCCTTTTACGTTCAAGCCCAGCTACTAGCTTTGCCCCCTTCCTTCCCAAGTCCATGCTGAGCCCCAGCGAGGATTCCTTTGGAGCTTCGACTGAGATTAGCACGGTCACGAGGGTGCATTACTTGCATAAAAGTGCAAGCGAAGAAGAAAATGACCAAATCCTCTGTTTCAGTGATGTGAATTTTTGTGAGACTGAAATGGATGAGAATGCAGAGGGAGTACCGTGAGCACGGTGGCTCATGCCCGACTGAAACATGGCTACGTAGGGACCCGACTGACGTCAGTCACCTGACTTCAATGGTGCAGTCGGACAGGGATATGAAACAAGCGAGGCGGGACTGCGATTTTTGTTAATGAGAGTTGGTGCAATCGCAGACATGCTACCATGAGGAAACATCTCTAGTAGAAATGTCCATCTCTCCACCAATGGAATTCTCCTCAGTCATTATCACTGTGTACATTCCACCATCTGCTACAGAGACGCAGCTTGTGATACAATTCATGCAGCCGTTGCCAGGTTACAGCGCCTGCACCCAGATGCTCTCATCATCATTTTAGTCACTGCAGTTTTAGACACTGTGCTGCCCACTTTGCACCCGTATGTCCAATGTGGCTGCATTGTGCCCAAGACTTATATGGGAACAGGAAGACGGTGAGATGTGTTGCTAGACTGACAGAACACCTCAAGGTGGAAGTGTCACTGCACTGTGATACTTTGTTTGCTATGGTGATGGACAGATTGACAGAAAAGGTCAGACAGGAGTTTTCTCTGGCAATGTTTAAAGACGACATTGTGCTCTGCACTTCCAGTAGGGAGCAGGTGGCAGAGAACCTTGAGAGGTGGAGTTATGAACTGGTTTGGCTAGAAAGGTAGCACGTACATGTTTGTGGCCAGTGGAGTGGTTACAAAGTGCGGAGGTGCAGGAGGTTTTGTCAACTCTTCAGAGCAATGGGGAGTGTGGAAGAAAGATGATGAAGAGAGTAGTGGCGGGATGGAACGGATGGAAGACGGTGTTCTGTGTGGTCTGTAATAGAAGAGCAAGTGAAAGGAAAGGTTTGTAATGACTTAGAGATCGTAACATTGCTCAAAAGACAATGAAAAGCTTGGCGAAAACCAGAAGACTGCATATTCTCAGTTGAACTGTTTAATAGATGTCAGGAAGATCAAGACACGGGCGCGGAGCACTTTTCTGCAAGATGCAGGGAGTTCAGCTCTGCCTAGCCCATGTGATGCGAGACTCCAGGGGCTTAACTGGTTTCAAGTAAGTGACATGTGCCAGGGTCCAGGTAGATAGGAAGATGCCAAGCCAGGAGAAGAAGTCACAGGGACATAATGTCCTAGTTCAAGTTATCAATCTACTTATGTACCATAGGCCTAAACAAGCCAACCCCCCCACATATTTGTATTTTCATCATTCATCACTATATCATTATGCATTCATACTATACTTCCCACTTTACACTAAATGTAAATATTAGGAAAAACATAATTAAAGTTGCAGCTGTGTTGAACCTATCTGTAGACAAACAGATAAAATATAGTTGGTAGGTATTGGCAAGTATAAATTATCAGAAAGTTTTGTTTAATTTAATAATCGTTATTTCAAATGTGTATCTCTATCACACAATAGAATGTACACCACAGACTACAATTATAAATAATAAATAATTTTGAAAATTTTGGACGGTTCCTCAGCATCGTTCTGTCGGCTTGTTGTAGTACCGCAAGCTTCCAGGCTGAGGCGATGTTGCTCATGGTTTTTGCAGCTGGCATTCTGCATCCACTCTAGTCAAGACAATTTTGTTACCCATTCCTGCCCACGATAAATGAAACTGTTTAATAATATTTTGCACTAAATCTCTCAGAGTGCAAGCAGCACAACATGCCTTTTTTGCTCATAAACCGTAAGAAAACATTTGCATAAAATAGCTGTGAAATTGACTGCTGGTCTGTGCACCTTGAACCTCGACTTACTTTGTCTGTATTTTCCAGGTCCAGAGGCATCTGTCGAAGCTGTTTGACAACATGGCTAAAATGCGATTTGAAGCAGATGAAAAGGGGAGCCCATCAAAGACTGGCCTGGGCATGTATAGCAAAGAGGAGGAGTATGTCCCTTTTAATCAGGCCTGTGACTGCTCTGGACAGGTAAAATTGAATTCTAATGTTGTTTTCATGTCTTATAAATTACTCCGAGGCAGAGTTAAAACTTGATTAGGCAATTACTACAGAATCGCTATAACTATTGAATAATAAATGTGAAAACTCTCAAACACACGCAGTGTGTATATATATACTGTATGAGTGCCATAAAAGTTTAGTTTAATAATTAATCTGCAAATGATGTTGATTAATTGACAAATTGAATAAAAACGTTTCATTTTCAATTATTTTAAATTAGCAATGCATAAAAACAGAAGATATAAATTTGATTTATAGCTTGATTTTTATCGACAAGCTCGATAATTGTTAACCGGTAGTTGTCAAGTTATTGTTGCACCACTAAATCATTTTAATCCAGTGGTCATCAACTACCAGACTGCAACAATTGTTTTTTTTTTTTTGCAGTGTATCATAGGAGTCCAATTGGGAATGTGCGTAATCATGCTTCTACCCATTATAGTGATTAGTTTTTTTTATCTGGGTATCCACCCCCACACACCATATAGTGGATGTACAAGGATATAGGATTGCGGGAAAAACAATATGAACCCTTTTTAATTAGTTTTATATGAATTGGTCAGAACATATGATCAAGTCAAAACAACAGACGAACTCTGTCTGCTGTAACTACTGTGAAACGACGATGATTTTTTTCATTTTTAAAAATTTATTTTACTGATCATATGTCAGCCTTGACAGCGCAGGGTGGAAAAATAGGTGAACCACGGTTTTGCCCTAAAAAAAAAAAAAAAACGGTTTGGAGTTGTTTCTATTTTAGAACCATTTCCCCCGTCTCTGGCACTAAAGAGCTCTCAGAATAATTGCAATGCATGATGCTGGAACGGGTCATAAAATCACATCCAAAAGACTCGTCTTCCATCGTGCTACTGGTAAAACGTTTGAGGTAACCAAAGTTAAGTTGTTTTAAAGGCACGCACAAAACTTTGCGAGGAACAAAAAAAGCACAAGATATCTAAATAAAAACCTTATCCCGACTGTAAAGCATGATGGATGAGCTTGGTGGTTTGGGACTGCTTTTCTGCCACAGGGTCATTGATGGGGAAAAAAATGAATTTTCAAGTTTATCAAGGCAGGAGAATTTAAGACCATCTGTCTGCCAATTTAAGCTTAAAAGAAGATGGGTGAGGCAACAGAACAGTGACTCAAACGACATAAGTGAATAGCATCTGAAGAAAATAAACCTTCTGCAGTGGCCCGGTCAGAATCCTGACCTCAACCCCATTGCGTTGCAGTGGCATGACCTGTTACACCTGACATCCCAAGATGGTCAAAAAAAAATCTGTTATTGTGTTTTAAATGAAGATCAGATCACATTTTATGAAGATTAATTCAGAAATCTATTTGTTTTTCTCTGTGTGTGTGTGTGTGTGTGTGTGTGTCGTCTGAGGTGGAGGTCTGGTTGAACCAGCTTCTGGACACCATGCGTGCCACTGTTCGTCATGAGATGACCGAGTCAGTGACCACCTATGAGGATAAACCGAGAGAACAATGGCTTTTTGATTACCCAGCTCAGGTAATATGACGAAATGAAACTTACACTCGCAAAGTTCGATACACCCGCAAAGTCTAATTAGGACCCAACGAAAGTGTTGTTTGTAAAGTCCTGCCTTCAAAAAGATATGTTTTGCTTGACAATGCCACACATTTATTCCACGGCAAGCTGTTCTGTAGATCTGATTAGATAGTAAGCTGTTATCTATCTGCGTTGGCTGATGACCTTCTTTTATGATTAAAAATGACTCATACCTTCCATCTGAAATGAATCATATGGATTTCGAGCAAACCGTATCATCAAATATTGCGTGATACTTTTTAAAGTCATAAGTAGTGAAGGAGTGAGAACAAAAGTCCTACTTTTCAGGGAAATGACACAAATTTCGTTGCCTTTCCAGAAAACTGGAAAGTAAGAAATGGATGACTAAAGCCAAAAATCAATCGGACGATTGATAAACTCACACTATGACAAAATGGCGACTATTGTTATTAACTCATTCACGACCAACCGAGTAAAAAAAAAAAATGGATCTTTGACGTCTTTAGCTGTCAATGGTAGTAAATTTAGTTAATATAAAATGTCAATTAAAAGAGCGTAGCGCAAAGGTTGTCTGCGGGAGACGGAGCGACCCCGTTAAAAGTTCTGCCTTAACGTTGCCACCTGGGATCTGCTTTAACTCGTACAAACTTGGCCAAACAGCAAAGAAATTATGGTAATAATGCAATAAGTTATAATTAAAAATCACGAAAGGAAGGTATACATTATCATCCATTCAACCACATTCAAGCTGGAACCAGTCCCAGCTGACCTTGGGTGCGAGCCAGTACGGTACAGGGCTTCTATATAAATATCGTCTACACAATGGGAATAATTAAACGTGCTGAAAGAGTTTCTAAAGTAAGCTAAGTCTACTGCAATAAGTATTTCAGTAAGAGTGCAACGAACGTTCCTCATGTGTACGGTTGGTAAGTTGTCGCCGACCTAAATAGTGTGCCACTATTTTACCAACAAGATATTGGCGCTTCCAAGTATCCAAAATATTCTATCATCACTGATTGGGCTTGGCCAAGTTGTCATCTTATCAAGGCAACCTTGTTGGAGACGTGCCCAACTGCTTTCTAATTAATTTTCGGATAATTACAGTGAGCTAAAGCATTATATTGTCTTTTATTTGTGCCCGTATTGGCTCCTCACTGCGTTGTACTGCACTTGCGTTGTGCATTTTTGTATTAGTGTAAGAACAACACAAATATGAATCCAGTGATGACTGTCTAGCTGACATGGAATGTGTAGTCTCCAGACTAATCTATAAAATGGTCATGTAAAGTAAGTGCTCATTTTAATGCCGACCCCAAAATAGAAATGGCTTCTCGAGTTAATTATGTGACCCCCGCTAAAAAATAGAATGAGTTGGCGAATATTTTATGATGTGATTAATTTGCATCCTTACTAATAAGAACGCTTCTGCCCTTTTCTTTAGCCCATTTTTAATTCAGGAGAGCATCATTTATGAATACAAATTGTCATCAGATGACTTCTTTTTTGCATTAAAAGAATGTTACTCAAATGACATTTTACAGCTGTGAGATGCATCAACGCCAGGGCCGGATCTAGGCAGGGGCAAGAGGGTCCTGGACTCCTTGAATAAATGTTGTGTGACCCAACTTCCATTCACCATTTTGTATGTAAATTAGTCAGTGTCAGGTTTCTTATAGCAGTTTGCAGCAGTAATCTACAAATGTGAAGCAAATAAGCTTTTCCTCACAAGGGTCATGGGCGTGCTGGAGCATATCCCAGAGATCTTCGGGCAGTAGGCAGGGTACACCCTGAACTGGTTGCCAGCCAATCACAAGGCACACAAAGGCAAACAACCATCTGAGTTCATTCAAGCTGCCTTGCATGTTTTTGGAACGTGGGAGGAAACCAGAGAACCCACGTATGCACGGGGAGAACATGCAAACTCCATACAGGAAGGCCGGAGCCAAAATCGAACTCACGACCTCTGGACTGTGAGGCCATCGTGCTAACCAGTCGGCCCTCCGTGCCGCCCCAATTACATATCATTAACAAAATACTTTAATTACAGTGAAGCGTTTACACAAGGTGAAAATTTGTGTAATCTTTCACTTGACAAATACTAATAAAAAAATAAAATTAAATTAAATCTAATAATAAAACTAATAAAAAATCAACTAAAACAAAGTGTTTTGGGTCGGGGGAACTAACTCCTCTATTTGAACCCTCTAAAACAGAGGTATTCAATTAAAAGTCAGCGGTCCACGACGAAAATTTCTTCCAATTAAAAGGTCCGAGCCAGAGTCCAACTTCCCTTAATGTCTAGCCCATGTTCACATTTTTATATAGTTTCAATATTTAGTCATTTTCAACAAAGCGCACTTGTATACTAAACATTTAGCAATGTTCCTATTAAACACCTTTGCCAGTCAAACAAATATAAGGCGTTTATTTCACATTCAAGAAAATGTGGCTCCAGGAATTTAAGGGTGCCACTTCCAGAAAAAAACTGGAAAATATCTCGTGCAGAAATATATTAAGTGCTAAGCATTGAGTTAACATCTTTTACCTTTTTTTTAAAATCAAAGAGTTATCAGCCTAAAAAAAATGGAAAGCCTAATTATCCGAGTAAACCAGGTCAACGTGTTCAGTACACAATCAATAAAAATGGCTGTCCTCATGAAAAACTAATTCAAAATGAGCTTTGATGCCACTTTTTCTTTTGAATATTTTTTTAACTTCTCTTAATGAGAAAAATGAGTTTGTGACTGCCCTGCCAGTGACTTAAATCTGGGTTGGAACGGAGTCAGGGCCATTGGGATTTGATAGATTATTTCACACATCTGGGTTTTGTGTTTTCCTTTAAATAATGTTTGTGCAACCACATTTAAGAACTCCTTCACAACTTCCCCATCACTTGAACGTTTTTTTATGTTTCCCCAAAATCCATGATACTTTTACTGAATATTCGTTTGCATGCCGCTGGGATGTAAACGGAAATGTAAAAATCTGTTATACTGCACTCGAAGTTCGATGTTTTTGCCTGCGCTCACCTCAAACTTCAGCGGATAACTGTGCACAAAAGGGCGGTGCTTTGTTGCGTAGTGGCGCGTCGCAATGTTGCGACGGTTTCAGAGCATATGATGCACACTGGTTTTGAATTGGCTGCAGCCAGAACGAAACTAAATTTCTCCGTCAATTCATTTAAAACAAGACGCATCGACCTCGCTAACTTTTTAGCAAGGCATACTGTCAGCAGCACTCTCTTCCGGTCTGCTGCGCAATTGGCAGTGGATCGTAAACAAAAGATTTGATTGGCTCAAATCAGTGACGCCTTTTCCGTATTTACTAGAATTGCAGCGCCAACGTTTGCGAATGCGCCCTGAAAAAAAAATCATCATAGATTGGTCATGGGTCCGGTCCGAATCATCCCACGGTCCGTCATTTGGTGATGCCTGCTCTAAAAACCAATTAAAAATAACTTATTTTTTTAAAGCAAAAGTTTTAACGAAAAAAAAAAAAAATTATAATAAAACGCCACAGAGGAAGGCAAATTGTGAGGTGGACGTGCTAACGTGCTAACCAAGAGATATTTTTCTTGAAAATTCTTCTCGTAGCTAAGTATTTTCCTTACAGGGTGCGTGTCATGTGTCACAGCACAGGTGAAGAGCACAGTCCACTGCCCCCTCATATATTTCTGTCTAGACCAGGCATGGGCAAACTACGGCCCGGGGGCCACATATGGCCCATTAAGCGTTTTAATCTGGCTCACCGAACTTGAAAAAAATTAAATGAATAAACCTTGTTAATGTTTTCTAAAAACTGTGGTTTTTCAAAATCATATATATTGTTGAAATACTTTTGTTCACTTTCTTTTAAAGTTAAATTTAGTTTTTTCTCCGATGAGGTGAGGTGAGCAAAACACTCCATCCATCTGCTCCTGGTCTGGCCCCTCTGTCAAATTTTCGAACCTATTGTGGCCCACCAATCAAAAAGTTTGCCCACCCCTGGTCTAGACCCTGCCTTGATCAACACTTGTACCTTAACTGTGCAAAACTAATAGTCGGTTTGAGTGTGGTATAAATACATGTATCATAAAAGCCGCATGAAGCTGCGTCAGGATCAAGGACCATAAGTGAACAATATGGAGACAAATCATGAATTGTTTTTTTATTCTGATTAGAGGGACCAAATGTCTGCTGTGAGTGATCAATTAGAAGGAATTTAAAGATCATGTTGGATCAACTGCAAGCATGTGGGAGCATTTATTGTGGCTCCTTTCCCAAGTGGTTCATTAAACAAAAAAAAACACACTCAAGGGGGCTATTTATTACCTTTGTCTGGAATGAGGAGAACCCGTAAAAGCACCATTTTTATGCATGAAGCATATGGACATACATTATGTTCATATAAACTGCGTCTATTTTGGCAAAGCTGCGTTTCATGTTTCACCTTCATTTGCTATTTTTTTTCACCCGGACATACAGAGAATGTGATCTTAAACGGCAGGCTTTAGAAAACAAATTTTTAATGTCTGCTTTCAGGTTGCTCTTACCTGCACTCAGATCTGGTGGACATCCGACGTGGGAATGGCGTTCGCCCGTCTGGAGGAAGGCAACGACGGCGCTCTAAAGGAGTATTCTAAGAAACAGGTGTCTCAGCTTAACACCCTCATTTCCATGCTGATTGGCCAGCTTTCGCCTGGAGATCGGCAGAAGGTCATGACCATCTGCACTATCGACGTCCACGCCAGAGATGTGGTTGCCAAGATGATTGCGCAGAAGGTGAAGTGGAGCAAGTTGAAGGGAAAATGAAAGTACATCTCGGCTTGCTGTAGTTATTAATCTTCAGAATTTATATCCAGCGGAACCTTTGAGGTTTTCCTAGTGCTTGTTTGCTGCATCACTTTTCTCAGTTTGCACCAGCTTTCTTCCACATTAGGTGCAATGAAGACTCTAAATTGTCCATAGGTGGGAATGTAAATGTGCCCAGCACGGTCCAGGGTGTCCTCCACTTGACGACCAAAGTCAGAAATTGGCCCAAAGAGAAATTTTCTTCTTGGGTCTCAGGGCCATAGAGGACAAAGCCCCAAATCACTGAATTCAAGTCACAGTACACAGTAAATCACGATGGAGCAAGCATTACGGCATGCAGCTGTTTCTCATACTGGGTCTATTTATAGCATACCAGGGATCCTAGATCTGTTTAAATCACAATACTGGACAAGGTCACATAGCCTTACCGTGTTCCGAAAAAGAAATGGCCTTGAATTAGGTCTTTTAACAAGACAAACTCATAAACAAACAAGATATTGGTGCCGGACCAACACGATTAGCACTGTTGAATCCAATAGTGAACTTCACAGAAATGGTTGTTAGACAAGTAAATATTAGTTCAGTGATCCACAGGAAAGCACTTGTTTTCTCTGCTTTTTACATCGTAAATGTTTGAGTTGTTAAAGCAGAATTGAGACTCTTCTCTATAATAGGTTATTCCTAAACTAGCGGAGAATAATGCATCCAATATATTCATGCAGCGTGACGACTATTAATATATTATTTTGGTCTTTTTAACAAACACTTTGTTGTCACTTGATTTTCAGGTGGAGAATTCTCAGGCATTTGTGTGGCTTTCACAGCTGAGGCACCGATGGGATGAGAAGGAAAGGCATTGTTTTGCAAATATCTGTGATGCCCAATTCCGCTACTGTTATGAGTATCTTGGCAACACGCCGCGACTAGTCATCACGCCTCTAACAGACAGGTACGTTTGTGTCATGAATCCCCGCTTAAAGGGGAAGTCAACCTACAAAAAATTATTTGAAATATGTCCAATGTGCCATCACGAGTCTTAACATGGCACTCACTAGTTAATATTGCGTTTGTGGAATATGAGTTAAACATTAAAATCCACTAGTTTTTAGCCATCTGAGGGGGCGGCCATTTTGTCACTTCTGTCGACTGAAAATGACGACCAATCACGGCTCACCTGTTGACTGAAGCGGATCCGTGATTGGTCGTTCGTTGAGGCCAGCGCTACTGTGAAGTCATTTTCAGTCGATAGCAAGTAACAAAATGCTGGACAAAAACAGGTGGACTTTACTGATTAAGTCACATTCCACGTTAGCAATATTAAGCAAAATGCCATGTTTAGACCAGAGGAGCTGTATCGAACATATTCTTACTTTTTTTTTTTTTTTTTTTTTTTAAGCTGACTTCCCCTTTAACAACTACAATCTAATGATTGTTTCGGACATGAATCTGAATATGAAATTCAACTGTTCAGCTTGGGCTAAAAATGATCACCTGTGAACGTCCTAAAAATGTACCCACGTGATTATGGTTATGATTAGTTGGTAAACTGGTTTAAATAAAAATCTTAAAGATAAATTTTCCAATTATTGTTTTTTTTTTTTTTTTCATTTCCGGTTTCCGAATGAGATTCCAATATTATTTTATGTGCATTTAAATGAATGCAATGCTTTATTACCATTATTATGGTTGAGAAAAATGTTAACATTTTATAGAAAATGAGCAAAACCTAATTATAGCATTATCTTGGAAACAATCAATCAATCAATACACCACCCACATTCAGGAGATCACTTCTCCCATGAGCTTGTGCTTTGAAAAAGTAAAATTCTGCAATCAGATGATAGATTTAATGGAAGATATGAATATTTGGCAGAGAAAAACAAACCGATTCGGAGGGAGAATATATTTCTGCGCTATCCGTCATGCAAGTAATCACAAACACCAAAACACTTCTTCGAGAAAAGAAACCTTTCACCCCCAGTGACGTCCGTTTACGAGTTAATGCACTGAATGTCTACTTTAATATAAACATGATCTCAACATACTCCTACTACATATGCAATGATAATGTGTCATTCCAATTTATAATTTTTGGTTGATGCACAATACCAAGACAAAAAAAGATTCCAGTAATCTTCTCATGGATCACAGCAGACATCCGTGGCAAGCAAAAGCTTTTGGATCCACTCACCTGGAGGAACTTGACCATTATTTAGTTTGTTCCCAAGCACCTGTTCTCGCTTGATTCCTGATAAAGTTTTAACAACACAGAGATAAATACCTGCTTCGCGGAGCCATTTGGCAAACTGCAGAGTGTGATTATGCATCTCCAGATCTGCCAGATTGACCGGTATTCTATTTGAAGCCAGACTAAAGCAGAAACAATGGGCTTTGATGGCCAGATCAGCGGGCATTGTAGCAAGAATTCACCATATGCTGCATGCCCTTGCCGGGAGGCACAGTGTTCGTTTTGATAATGGATCGTGGATTAAGGGGCGTTTTGTCTCAAGATTTAATCCATAACTTGAGGAACTGCTAAAAGCGTGTTTTTTGCACTGCAGGGAAAACCATGTACCTCATCATTCTTTTGACAGCCCAGAACATTTGAACATGCAGTACATCCATTGAACAGGATTTATACCCCACTAAAAAGAAAAAAAAAGTGGAACACTTAAAAATGGAAAGGCCTTGTCCCCTCCAAAAATATTGAAACAGCAAGGCCCAATCTGTCCCACTTTATCATTTTTGCAAAAGGTAATTATGTGCTTCGACTTCATGTTTCTTGCTAAAATACCCAAATTGCAAACTGATTTCACTTTTACCAATTCCTCTTTTAAAATAATGTAATAATAATAGAACTGTTCTTCTGACCTTTGATTTAAAAAAAAAAATATATCATTTTGTCATGTATATGTAATATGAGGTGATCATAGGTTTGTTTGGGTTAACAGTCATGACAGCCCCCCTCAAAAGAAAATATAAATACAATGTGGCCTGCGACAAAAATTAGTTTGACACCTCTGCTCTATTGGGTTAAGGTCTGGTGATTGTCTTGGCGAGTATAAAGGCCTCAACACACCAATCTGACGTTGGTACACAGCATCCGTTTGGTTTAGCGCGACACGTCGTAAATTTGCCGTTGTAGGGTGGTCTGGGGGGCGTGTCCGCCCGATTCAGCTTGTAGAATCGGGTCAGGCTGTAGGGACAAATGACTGTGATTGGTTGTCAGCTAGCGAATCGGCGCACTGGAAAAAAAACAAAAGTGATGATAACGGACAAACTGAAAATTGAATTAAAGAGGCCGCACGGGGGCAACATGTCTGCAACACGATGCGCACACGTCAGAAATGCTTGCTGCGCATAGGTTCTCTCTTGTGGTCCGTTTAGTCACATGCTGCAATGACGTCAATGGCTTTCGCCGGATAGGTTCCTCGACACAAAATCATTTATTTATAAGCATGGAAGAGAGGAACCGCTGCTCGTTGCTCCTGCAAAGAAAGCTAACTTGGCGGTGTGTGCGTACAGTAACCTACACACCCACATATTACCGCCGCCGCTGCCGTCGCCTTGTTGATCCATATTGTGATACAATTAAATGACTGATCTAATCATCTAGGTCCCTTTCTCCAAGCAGTCACGATCTACATTGTTGTCGCGGTCACTTTGTTCGGCAAAGTAGAAAGGCCAACTGGAAATGGCCATATTATAGAGGAAACTACATCCTGGGGGCGTCTTAGCCAGTATCAGCCGTAGCGACACCCCGTGACATTTTCAAAATAACGCGAAAGTGTGAAGGCGAACTGCGTGATGTGCAAAGTGATGCGCGTGCAGACGTCGTCCGTGGGAGTATAAAGAAATTTTAAGACCTTACAATTTTTCGTTTTGGGCCATTGTCTTGTTGCATGATGAAGCTTCATCCAATGAGTTTTCCTTGTTTTCAAACATGTTTTTTTTTTTTAGTCTTTGGAATGAATTCAATAAAATAAATAAAGATGAACGAGCCTGTTCCAGATGCAGCCGCGCAAGCCCTAGTCATGGTTTGCTTTTAACAGCAAATGCAGTTTTTACTGGTGAAACCCAAAACCAAAACAAGCACTATCTAATCAAGCAATCAATGCAAAGTCAACACCTGAGTAACTTGAACCACCAGTCGCATTTAAATACATTTGCTCACTTGAAAAATGGGCCGCTTCAAACAAAAGGTGCTGTATCCTGATTTGTTTGTTCTAGATCAGGGGTGGGCAAACTTTTTGATTAGTGGGCCACAATGGGTTCTAAAATTTGACAGAGGGGCCGGACCCGGAGCAGATGTATGGAGTATTTTGGTAACTCCACCTCATCGGAGAAAAAAAACAAACATTTAATTTTAAATGAAAATGAACAAAAGCATTACATCAAAATATCTGTCTTTGACATACCACAGTATTTAGATAATAAAACAAAACCAAGGTTTATTCATTTAATTTCTTTCAAATTTAGCGGGCCGCATTAAAACATTTAACGGGCCGCATGTGGCCCCCGGGCCGTAGTTTGCCCATGACTGTTCTAGATGTAAATAAAATAAAAGGCTGATGAATAAATAAGAATACAGAATTTTGTGTGAGACCGGATAAAAAAAACCAATAATAATAAAAAGGTAAATTTTTACGACCTTTTGATATAAAGTTAACATTTGTTTGCCATTTTCTCTCTCAGTAATAAGTTCTCTGTTAAACCCGGATAGAAAATGTCAGTTGAAAACTGCTATTGTTTGCATTTAAGAGTTTTCACACTGTCAAACAAAACCACTATCAGTTTAGTGTGCTGTCGCAGTCTCATTAGACGAAAGCAATCGCGCTATTCAATCAATAACAGCAGGAATGATATTGGCACCGTGTGTGCGTCAATATTTACCGCAGGAGTTTGAAAGCCGCAGCATTATGTCAGGAATATTTTACTTTCCTGTTCATGCACACACAAAGCAGATGCAGATAAACACAGACAGATATTGCGGTTTATTTCAGAATGTCCTCAAAAACAGCCAAAGTCCATCTTCTGAGATGACAGCATGTGAGATTTCTGCCCATATTTCACAAGAGTGCCGCAAAGTATGCTGGCACTCAAATTTGGTTGATGCACTGTCTACAGATGGGATCATTTGTCTTCTCGCATTTTCAGTCTCTCTCGTTACTTTCCAATATTTCCCCCCTTCCATACCTCATTTATGAACCGGCCACTCATTAAAATCACGGCTCCACTGGGATTGAATTCAAGCCATTGTGTTTATCACCCCGATCAATATTGTGTTGATTGTCTCCATCAGTTCACATCCACGAAGCTGCTGTTTTTATTGATATTAAATCGTCCGACTCTTTGCTAGTCCCGACTGGTCGGGTCGGAGAAGAAATCACTGCTATTGCTAATCAGCGTCTATGCTAATCAAAGCACAGAAGCTGATTCTATTATCATATAATGAGGTTATGCACAATGACTTCTCAGCAAACACAGGGAAATTATTTTGCTCATAAGAATACAAATGTCAGGGGGTTGTTATTTGTACTGACATGGCTGGAATATAATTTGAATTTTTTTTTTCTTCGTGTGACTGAATCCATCGTTTTTACTTCAGGTTCTTTTACTAATTTTCCTACAAGGATTTTGTCACGGCGTCTACACCATCCTGTTATTGAAGCTGTTATTCCATTCTAAATTCATTGGCCCCCTCGTTCCCGTAGATAAAACAGCTTCCACTCTGCTAACGAAAAGATTTTGGAGCGCGTGTGTGGCGTGTTGTCTAAGCATCGAGAAGGACATTTGTGAAGTCATATCCATTATTTACATACATCCATTACTTTATTTGTGAAACTTATTACAGAAATGGATGCTCTACCGGTCTACACCATAGGTGTCGAACTCTGGCCCGCGGGCCAAATTTGGCCCACAGTTTAATTATATTTGGCCCGCGAGCTAGACCAAATGACTACGATACCATTTTACATTCTACATGACATTTATATTGAAAATGATAATAGTAGTTTTAAAAACTAAACATTGTATTGCATTAATAAAACCACTTTTCAATTAGAAAAAAAAATCTGCATTTCTATTTTAAAAAAATTAAATGCTGGTCCGCTGCTTTGTTCAAGTTTGACTTTTGGGCCCACTGTGTATTTGAGTTTGACAGCCTTGCTCTACACAAAGCGGTAATAAAATAAACACAAATAATGTGCTACGCAATTACAATAATAAAATAAAATAATAGATTCCTCATCTTTTCTCTACTGGGGACTCTTCTAGGAGACGCATTAGTAACTGACTTGGTTCTTTCTTCCTGTGGTATATGTATTTTTTTAATCTCACTTCTGTCTTACATGTAGATGTTACATCACCCTAACTCAGTCCCTGCACTTAACAATGAGTGGAGCTCCGGCAGGGCCTGCTGGAACAGGGAAGACGGAAACAACCAAAGACTTGGGGCGAGCGCTCGGCATCATGGTCTATGTATTCAACTGCTCTGAGCAAATGGACTACAAGGTGAGTCAACAAGTCCTCGCCGTTGGCTTTTACATTTCAACCACCTCATGTTATATCTTCCCATCTTTGTCTCTGTCAGCAGTATGGTACGCTTTTGTCATTCAGGGTGTCAACCATCTTCCCACCCTTTTCTTTTCATCTTCTCTCTTTTCATCCCCCCTTTGGAAGAAGCGCTGATTTGCTCCAACCTGACAGTTATTTCTTCACCGAGTCTTGTCAAAATGCCCTCCCTCAACCATGGCTGCTACCTGATTTATTATTCACTCATGTATACTCCTGCACACCTTCTGCATATAGAGTGGTCAAAGGCGGCATAAACATAATCTTGCTATCCCGCTACCGCCCGCTTCCCCAGACAGGTGCATCATTACAGTATCCAGGCATATAGCACCCCTGGCTATACACATCCCAGCAAGGTGTCAAAGAGAAGTGCTAATATACTCCGGGAGGAACAGGCTCGACAAACAGGCACTGTTTCTCATATTCACTTACTCGCTCACATACGCATTCTCGTACGCTCACAAGTTGAATCAATCCTCCAGTCAGCTCTGTTTTGCGTCAGGAAAGGATTCCTTTGGCCTGTAATTGGAGAGAAGTCAGCTGCCTCCTTCATCTTGCTCCAGCAACTCCCTAGAGGACAATTCACAACTCAGAAGTTGATGCTGGAAAAAAAAAGTTAAATGTGGGTGGGAAGGATTCTGACCGCTCATTTTGCTGTCAGTTTCTTGTTTTATTAAACGGGCTCAGGGGTTATATTCTCCGCTTATTTAGATTTGTGTTAGTAAATTGGCTCTCAAGTTGTAATAGCAAAGATATGCTCACCTGAAGGTGCTTGCCGTCTTGCTGTTCTTTTTATTCTAAATGGGCATTTGTTTATTGTGCTGAAAAGGAACTCATACAGAGATCTCATTTATGGTTATAAGTTATATGAAGTGATTCACTTCAACCAATTTTAAACATCATGCATATTGCTAATACCAATGTCAAACGAACTATGATTGTTTTAACATGAGTTGGCATTTTTTCCAGATAATTTTCCTGAATTCTTCAGTAAATAATGCATGTTTTGTAGTGAAAATACGGCTGCACTGCAGTGTTTGGTGTCACTTAGTACTGATTAGGAAAGTGACGCCAGCATACCCACTGGCGATAAATGGTTATATAGCAATGTAATTTTATTTTATTTTATTTGAATAGTTTAAAATTCAGCCTTTCTAAAAGCTCTTTATTCTGTAAATCACAGTTATTATAGTAATAATAATAATTATTATTATTATTATTGCCGCTATTGTTGTTGTTTTTTTTTTTTAAAGGAGCAATATTTTTAGTTTTCCACCGCTGTGGTTTTGTATTGAAATGGCAAAGGGATTAAAAAATAAAAAAGAAAAGAAAAATAGTAGTTTTTAATAAAGGCTAAATATTTCGCTAACACTTTATTTGAATGTGGGTTCATTAGACTGTCATAAGACTGTCATAATCATAACATGACACCTGTCATGAACATGAATGAATCCTTATGACAGATGTCAGGAAGTGTCATCTGATAAATTATGTCACTTTTGATGCAAAGCAGACATTTTTCAACTGTCTTTGTCAAGGGGTTAAAACTTCCCAAATGAAGAAATATATTCATATCCTGATTTTTTTTTTTTTTTTTTGGTTTCTGTGGTCTTGACTGTGCAGTAACTGTCTAACCTGACTGTCCATTTGAATATCCATCTCCTTGGTTCTCTTTTTGTTCTGTCCATCAGTCCTGTGGAAACATCTACAAAGGTCTGGCTCAGACGGGCACATGGGGCTGTTTTGATGAATTCAACAGGATCTCAGTAGATGTGCTGTCTGTGGTGGCTGTACAGGTAAGAAAATGTCCTGTTCTACCTTGTAATTCCTATTGTGGTCTGTGAATTCCGAAAATGGGCCTTTGCACCACTACTTGTTTATTCATTTCCCCGCGATCTTATATGTCAAGTGGTTTAATCAAATTGGGGTATTGTTTAAAAATAAAAATAAAAAATAGCTTGTAAATCAGTAATTGGCTCAACTGTAAGAGAACGAGAAAGCTTACGTGTAATTGGATCTTTTAGTAATCTGATGTGCCAAGGGTGGGAAAACCTCTTTTGGAAGTCTGCGGTACTTATTGATAAAACACTCCAAAAAGTACAAGTTTGTTAAATTCATATTTATGTCAGTATGTCTTTGAGTGCTACCTCACATTTCTTTAAGTAGAACTCCCTTTCAAAAATAGATTTTTTTTTCTTTTTACTTGGCATCCATCCATAAAATAACCCATCCATCCTTATAGCACATTATCATCACAATAAAGTTCCCAGGGTACTTTGCCATCCCTCCACATTCCAAAAACTTCCATGCTAGGTTAACTGAATACTCTAAATCGGGGGTCCTCAATCCTGTTCCTCGCCAGCCGCCGTCCTGTTTTCCATCGCTCCCTGCGACAAGACACTTGATGATCAGATAATCAGCAAAGTCTGCCGAAGCTGGATAATGATCCCAATTAAAAAAAACTGTAACTTAAAACTCATGTGACTTCTTACTGAATTTTGGTCAATTTCCATCAAAATTCAAATTTTTGGGGCAAAAAATGAAAATGAGCTTTTTGTAAAACATGCTTTTCAAGCATAATTTCAATTTTGATGCTACTATTTTTGCTGTTGTGAGAGCTCAAACATCTAAAAAATTCTCTCCATCGACAAGACAACATAAATATGGGCTTTTGATAAAAAAATAATCTATCTGCGCAATACAAAACTATTGAACGACTGAACTGAACTATATACACAAGCGCATTTGTGTAAAAAAAAAAAGGGGTCAAGGCATTGCCAAGCATCCATTTTTCAGAGTAAATTTAAATGAGCGGCAGTGGTTTTAGCAGTACTCGTCATAATCTGTGTTTTTATCGCTCGATGCCACTGGCGAAACGAGCCGTGAGTCACATGAACCACGCAAAGCATTACTCGATGGCTACTTCTTTCGTTTGTTTCACGAACGAAGCATCATTGACGTCCTGCTTGGAAGTGGATGCATTTTTTTTTTTTTTGTCAAAAAGCAATCCTGTAGGGTTAACTGTTTCGCTACTCCACTTCGTCCACTCCTATAAATCCTCATTCTCTTCTTCTTCAACATGACCCTTCCATGATTTCTAGCTAATCCTTATACTTGCTGGCTTTCTGTCAGAAGTTGTGTGAGACTCCCCTGTACACCCGTGCGTGAAAAGAACGTATACATACGTCTTTGGTAGGCTGTGTGTGTGTTTCTAAATGCGTCTTCTGGATTAAATTAGTTAAAATTAATTAAAATCTGAACTATTTTGAAAATAAGAATAAATGGATTGTTGCACATAGATATTCATTATCAGTACTAGCTACTGTGTAGAAAACAACAAATGTTTCCAGTTGTCTATGCACTCTGTCACAAAGTTCCAGTCATCTCCGGTTTTCACCATCCTACACTTCATACACAGAAACACATAGAACCAGAAATATAAATGCATCTGACCTAGCTCGCCCGTTAGAAGTCAGGCCGTTTCTGTGTTTCAGCTGATGCTCGCTGTTCTGT
This sequence comes from Idiotropiscis lumnitzeri, assembly GCF_059441095.1. Classification (NCBI taxonomy): domain Eukaryota; kingdom Metazoa; phylum Chordata; class Actinopteri; order Syngnathiformes; family Syngnathidae; genus Idiotropiscis; species Idiotropiscis lumnitzeri. The sequence continues at coordinate 3,582,620 of NC_142410.1, forward strand.
CATTGCACATTCTGCAATCCCGCATCAAAAGAAGCCTTTCTATGTGGTTGTGGTCTCACGTGCATTCATATCCCACCTTTGCCCATTTTGACATTACTTTCATGCAAGTGGAACACCGTCAAGCGCTATCATATCCAACTGATAAAGATGCTGATGATGGTGTTGATAATGGCGACAGTGCTCTTTAGTCCGTGGCTCATTAGTCACTGCTCAATAAAGCAGTCAGTGCTATGCCCTTGCCTTTCTGTTATAGCTGCAATGAAAGTCAAGCAGTCTTCTCTTCAAGACCCTGCAAGTGAGCGTGGAGAATTTTAAAGAGCCACAGAAATGACTAGGTGTTGCAAGGTTTAATGAATAATAAATCACGGTGCCTTATATGTGGAGAAGTAGACCTTGAGAGAGGAGCATCAAACCTGTACTGTGACAGTCAGCAGCCTGTTTCACTGCTTGGCCAGCATCAGTGGAGCCTGCAGCGCAGAGCAAAAATTCTCACCATCGCAAGCAGAGTCCAGTACGACTAATCCATTCTCTGAAAGCGGGAACGGCTACCATCGCAAGGTGACGTCCTCCATTACCAGTCGGGTCTGCTATGGCGCAGGTGGTGGGGTGAGTCCCATATTAAAAAAGCAGATGCTAACAGACGGCCGCCAGATGTGATATCATGAAGATAAATTGGTTACATTTGAACTCACTTTCAGCCATTACAGGCTCACATTGTCAATATTGTTAAATCACACTAACCATATGCACGTTTATCCGGAATACCATCTTATTGCAGATGTTAGGATTTGTCTTATTATTTTTTTTTTTTTTGGTTTTACCAGTTATAGAGCCGGAAACCCTAACTGTAAGTCTAAAACCGATGCCCCACACCAGTCGAACCTTCTCGGTGAAACACAAAAGACTGTTTAAATAACAACCAGTGAAAGAAAAGCATACTCAACTGAACCATAATTATGATTTCCTTATATTTTAATGACCGTTATTTTGCTGCTTTTTCCCCCCTTATTCACAAAGTGTACCTGGAGTGAGATAATCATACCCTTTAAAAATCATCTATTTTGATGCCCCACTTCTGCATTTTGTGATGCACCAAGTTTGTCTTTTTCCCATCCTCTCTCTCTCTTGTGTTAATACGAGTGAGTGATCTGTTGCCGGGTGCTCATCCATGCGGAGATGTTCTTCCTCTTTCCAGCTGTCAACTGCGTTACACACTTCTACCACACTTGTAGATCCATTTTAACGGCATTATTCCAACCCAAGGAGGCAGCATTGGTTGCTAAAAAATGATACATTTCTCAGATTCTGCTATTAATTGGTACTGAATGTACTTCAGAAAAATTTTAATTTTCTTGTATTTTTTAAATTGACACCATTTTCTAAATTTTGTAAAAATGTAAAATGTTATTTGCTGTTCATTTTCATTTGTCTCACGCAATATTATTAAATCTGAGAAGAATTGTGACTACTGTTTGCCTATGTAAGGCAGGTGCAAATAGTAACACTGTGCTTAAGAAGAAGTACAGACAAAATGGAAGGTGATGGGTGATCTTCTTTTCCGTTATTGTAAACAGTTTTAAAATGCCGGAAATGAAAATGATTGTGTTTTACCTTAAAAAGTAATCTATCTGTATGTCCCATTAGTCCTCAAATGTGTCTTTTGTCATTTTCTTTAAATAACGTAGCCTATATATATAAATAAACAAATCATTGAAAATGCGACAGGTCAAAATCTGATGTTTGCTGCATTGGAAAACATCGACACTGGAGTAAGTTATTTAGAGACGGGCATGACTTCACGAGAAAGGAAAAAATGGTCTGCTCTACCAATAACGGTGTAAAAATATAAAATAAAGAGCCATGACATGGACGTGCTATAAAAAGTCAGGATGGTAGTAACGGTTAAAAAAAAAAAAAAATTATAATGCATTTTCAAGACTATCCATATGCAATGCACGTCATGATGTCACACCCATGGCATATCTGCAATCTACAAAAATGAATTTGCCTCAAATCTGCAGGATGTACATTGATCGATGATAATAATAATAATAATAACAATAACACATTTTATACTTAATCCACTGTATATTTCAACAATTTTAAAGTGCTCTAGTGTAAAATATGTGGCCTTAAAGTGTATGGGACATGGAATAAAAATACCCTAAAACTTTTTAAGAAGAAGCACAAGTACAAATAATAAGATGCCAATGATTACTTTGGTAAAAAAAACAAATGAAAAGGCCTAGAAAAAGATGCAGAAAATGCTGCATTTTTGAGAGCTGGGTCCCCCTATTGGCCGTTTGTGCGTGATGTCACCGGCCCAACGGGGTCGTCTTCAGACTCTGAAGACGGTGATGACAAGCTCTCGGTAAGTATTGGTCGCTCCGTTTTTATTCTTGAATTGAAGGAGAAACAAAATGAATCTAAAAGAAGAGAAAATTGTCAGCCAGAAATGTGGCTCGATGGCATCGTACCTGCCATGATTTTACTCTCGCACTGGACCACCCTGGAAGATTTTTTTAAAGTCTAACGCTAAAACGCTTGAAAACGTCCACCATTATTCCTGTCCCCAAAAAGTCACCCGCCGTCCACCTGAATGACTACCGTCCTGTTGCTCTCACACCAGTCATCATGAAGTGCTTCGAGAGGCTGGTTCTCCAGCACATCAGGGACTGCCTTCCTCCCACTCTGGACCCCTACCAGTTTGCATACCGGGCTAACAGATCCACTGAGGACGCCATCGACACTGCTCTGCATGTTGTGCTGGGCCACCTGGAACAACAGCAGAGCTATGCAAGGATGCTCTTTGTGGACTACAGCTCGGCATTCAACACAATCATGCCGAACATCCTCGTCGCCAAACTGGACATTCTCGGCCTCCCTGCCCTCACACGCATCTGGATTAAGGACTTTCTGACCAACAGACCCCAGACTGTGTTGCTCGGCCCCTACACGTCCTCCACCCGTACGCTGAGCACCGGTTCCCCTCAAGGATGCGTGCTGAGCCCTCTCCTATATCCCCTCTACACCTACGACTGCAGCCCGGACCACGGTAACAACACCATCGTCAAGTTTGCTGACGACACGACAGTGGTCGGTCTGATCTCGGAAGGTGACGAGACAGCCTACAGAGAGGAGGTCCAGAGACTGACGGCTTGGTGCGAGGACAACAGACTGCAACTCAACATTGCAAAAACAAAGGAGATTGTCATCGACTTCAGGAGGAACAAGACGGTGCCGCCCCCCCTCTGCATCGAAGGCGTGTGTGTGGAGAGGGTCCACACGTTCAAGTTCCTGGGAGTACAGATCTCCGATGACCTTTCTTGGACACACAACACCACAGCAGTGGTAAAGAAGGTCCGCCAGCGTCTGCACTTTCTGAGAGTCCTCAGGAAATTCAACCTGGACAGGATGCTGCTGCTGGCCTTCTACCACTCGTCCATCGAGACCCTGTTGACGTACTGTGTCTCCACCTGGTACAGCGGCTGCACTGAGGCGGACAGAGTGAGGCTCCAGAGGACAGTCAAAACAGCGCAAAGGATTATTGGCTGCCCTCTCCCCTCACTGTCGGACATCTACACCGCCCAGTGCCTCAGAAGGGCTCTCAACATCGTCAAAGACAATACCCACCCAAACTCACACCTGTTCGACCTGATGCCCTCTGGCAGGCGCTACAGGTGCATCAAATCAAGGACCAATAGCCTGAGAAACAGTTTCTTCCCAAGAGCCATCTCCATTCTAAACTCACACACACACGACCACCCGTACCTTGCAGAACAGCAACGTGATGTGTTTTTATATACCCTATTCAGTATTATTTTCCATTGCACTAACTATTCTCTTATTTATCTAATTTATATATTTATCTGAGTTATTGTTGTATTGCACTGGAGAGGGGAGCTCTCTAATCTCGTTGCACACTTGAGTACAATGACAATAAAGGGATTTCTGATTCTGATTCTGATAAACCCATTATAATGTGTATCAATTCAGGAAAGTGTTCATTGCGACATGGATATTTTGTTTATTACAATATAACAACATTTTGGGGAAACAAATCAGAGGGAGTACACTTATGTTTGGCACTCACTGTAAACTTCTCTCACCATTTGAACAAAATATATACTTGTCATGTACAATATGATGTAAAAAGATCAATCGATCAGCAATTGCTGCTGGTTCACTCACAGCAGTTGTCTGTTCTGTCCTAAGTTTTAAATGCTTTATTTTGCAGGATAGGCACCTGCATCTAATTACCACACAGCATTTTGACAGTCATGGCAAAATTCTCATCTGAATATCATTAAAATATAGATCCCACGCAACCCAGCCGCCACAATGTGTTAGTGTGCCTTCCCTCCGGACACAAAGCAAACTTTCGTCTTGTGTTACCCGCGTGAGTTTCATTGCTGAAGTTGTGTATGCACCATATGTGAATTCCCTTCATTCACGCCACATAATGTCGCTACGCCAAAAAGCGCAGCTTTATTATCCCATGATGAGTCGTGTGAGTGTGCTCGTGCATGAAAGCAAAGGATCACAGTGTTCGTCCAGCTTTTCAGTAGCCACTGTTCTCTTGCTCCTTCTTTCCTTCCCTTCAAGACGTGGCCCTGAGGCCCTTTCACTTCCTGCAGAATATCTCCTCTGACAGAAAAAAAAAAGAAACATCAACTGTGCCAGTCAGTGAATCAGACAATCACTGTGTTGTTAATTTCGGCTGCAGCGGTTTTGCTAAAATGTTGACTAATGTTATTGCCAGTCATATAAATACACTCACCAGATACACAAACCGCCTCGCTGATAATTCAGGCACGCTCTTTTGCCGTATGGTCCTGTATTGGTAGCTCAATAGGTTTATTGTTCACGTGAATCTTTGGAAAATTGGCCGAAGTAGGGAATTCTCGCGTTTGCCCGACTCGTGTCGCGTCAAACATGTCAGACATGCTGCTTGGCATGAATTTAAGGCTATTTGTTCGTTTGCTTCGAATAATTCAATTGACGACTCTGAACAAACCATTACCGTGAACACGCAATGAGGCCCATCGATTGGTACGCGTATTATTTGACTCACAATAATTTAATCAAATAATGATAATTTTAAAGCTATGGTAATTAGCTTGTCTGACAATAATAAATTGAATATTATTAGAGATGTTAAATTGGACCTGAAACAACCGCAGCATGCACAAATGTTTCGCAAACATTCATTTTGATATTTGAATTTTTTTGTATTTTGAGTCACTTTTAGAAAAGTCATAAATTTTTTGTTGGACAGAATGATATTTAGAGTGTTTTAATTGCTGTCGATTTGTCAAATTGTGCAAGGGTGAAAACATTTATTTGTAGAAAATGACAACTGGTCAAAGCAACAAAAATATTTCAGTGCAGATTTCAAATAACGATGAGTGTACATTCATATCTACCCAACACTAATGTTGTGAATTTGGCAGAGTTCCTGAACCATTATTTAGTGAAATTACCCTGATTTGCAGCTTTTATGAATTTGATAGTTTTTCTTCACTGTTGAGCGACTTGACACTATTTTTGTCGTGACAATTCAAGTAGCTTGGCTATGTTCGTCTTGTAAACATCCATCTGTCTTTTGATCACATTATTTTTTTTTGGATCGCATTTAATAGGTTCTCAATGAAGTTAAGGTCTGGAGATCGGGTTGGCCATGGCCACCCACACTACACCGTTTCCTTTGACAGAACTTAAAAGACAACACACTGTAAATTACCCAATTACTAATTAATTTTTAAAATTTTCTATTCCTTTTCAAAATATATGAACTCTTCCAAGCGAGGCATTTCCATAATCGTTTTGATATATATTTGCGTTGTGTTTGCTTTGTACTGGTATCCAGGTCAAAAGTATTCAGGATGCCATTCGAGACAAGAAACAGAGGTTTAATTTCATGGGTGAAGACATAAACCTTTGCCCAACTGTGGGCATCTTCATCACAATGAATCCTGGTTACGCTGGGAGGACTGAGCTTCCTGAGAACCTAAAAGCACTCTTCAGGTCAGTCAAATGGCTGCAAGCAGCATCGCTAAAAGCTGAAATTTTCTCTGTAATGTGCACACAGTGTTTGTGTGCTAGTGGTCGCTGTGTTTGTCAATTCTTAATCGGTGGTGTCACAAAATCATCAGTAGTCAGTAAGCCCGCTTGGAGGATACTTCATAGAGGCAGCCATAGAAATATCAAATTAATGTTTAAAGAAAGTGATGTCGAGATGCATGTGATAAACCTGCCTCGCATATTTAATCAGACAATGCAGAGCTCACTGACAATTTCATTCAATTTAATCCTGTTGCCTGATCATACAGTCTATGTGATTTTTTTTTTTTTTTTTCACAGACCATGTGCGATGGTGGTGCCAGACTTTGAGCTGATCTGTGAAATCATGTTGGTAGCTGAGGGATTCATCGGTGCACGTGTTCTTGCGAGGAAGTTTATCACGCTCTACACACTGTGCAAAGAACTTCTTTCAAAACAGGTAAAAATATAAATATACATGTATCTTGATTACTTAAAAGTTTGTGATTATTCTTTAGTGTTGAGGTAGCAAACAGTTGAAACTTGTTTTTGTGGTGTTTTTTTTTTCAACTTTAGGTATTACTGTAATTTCCGTAATTTAAAGCTGTGACAGTTGGCTAAAAAACTAATTTTCTCATTCAGTAGTTGTTTCGTATCAATAGCCACGGGTGTCCACCTTATCATATGGCATGGGTGTGCAAATTTTTTTATTGGCGGGCAACAATGGGTTCTAAAATTTGACAGAAGGGCCGAACCGGGAGCAGATGGAGTGTTTTGGTAACCTCACCTCATCTGAGGAAAAAAAAATACATTTAATTTTAAATGAAAGTGAACAAAATATATCTTTGACACAACCACAGTATTTGTAAAATAAAACATTAACAAGGTTTATTCATTTAATTTTTTTCAAGTTTGGCGGGCCGGATTTAAACGTTTAACGGGCCGCATGTGGCCCCCGGGCCGTAGTCTGCCCACACCTGTAATATGGGATATTTTGTCATACACATGGATTAAAAAAATAAATAAATAAATAACCTTAAACACCTTTAATCGTTTTTTTCCCGCCCAAAATTGCCGAACAGCTACTTAGTGCCTTCTCAGTCAAGCTTTTGTCACAAAGGGCCAATTCCCCGACGTGCTTAATCAGGCTGCATTGCATTTACGTGCATGGCAGTGCCTTTGCAACTATATTTATTTTGTGTTTGAGAGATGAGGGATGCAGTCTTCCTTGGCTAGCCGTTAGCACCTGTTGTCAGTTGCGATAGTGGGAGTCGGTCTCCAAAGAAACAACAGAGAAAACGGGGGGTTGTATTTATGGCACTCGTTCCCTCTGGGTATTAAACTCAACTCAATGTTCTACTTTTGCGTGTATATCCTCTTTATTTGCTTCTAAAAAAAAGCCACATACCACTACGCACACAAATCTCAGAATTTCAGGCAGCCGGCATGCACACTCCAACTGTTAATGACCGATGAATATACAGTATGGAGGCGGACTCGGGGCTGTTTCATCGGTCAGATACGACGTGACTCTGGATAAATCTATTGAGGGCTTAAAGCTTGTCACTAACACTTCATAAATAAACCACATCAAATTAAATCAGTGTGGTTGAAATCATGGGGGGAAATTTCGTAGCATCTTATAGTCCCTAAAATACTGTTACTTATTTGTCATATCAAATTAAAACCTGCCGGGGGATTTAATGCTCACGTTATAATTACATCTCCCTCACTGCTGATATATTGTTTCAATGGACATCAACAGAGGGAAATTATTTCATTAGCCCAGGCCTAATTGCTCACTAGTTCCATTATACAGCTGTTTTGAGGAACTCTGATTAATCAGATTGTGATGTGGCTGCCTTGATTTCACTTTAGATTGGAGGAATTTGGGTTTGACTGCAAAAGATGAATTGAAAGATCAGCAAAATTCATTTGAGACAATGTTGTGGAACATGTAATGACAGGCCTGTTGAGTTGAGTTTTGTCTTATCGCATTAGATGTTGAATGAATGTCAACACACCGATTTTGGCATGGCCTGTGAAGACCACAGATAAAGACAATCTTGAAAGACACCTATCCAAAGTGGTGGAAAGAGTAAAGCTTTGCAAATGAAGTTAAGGATCTGCTCATGATCCATCCATCCATCCATTATTTGTACCACTTGTCCTCACGAGGGTCAGGGTGGCTGCTGGAGCCTATCCCAGTCGTCTTCGGGCAGTGAACAGGGTACAGCCTTGACTGTTTGCATATTTTTGGAATGTGGGAGGAAACCGGAGTACCCGGAAGAAACCCACGCAGGCACAGGGAGAACATGCACACTCCACACAGGAAGGCCTGAGTCGGAATTGAACCCCAACCTCCGCACTGTGAGGCCAACGTGCTAACCAGTCGTCCACCGTGCCGCTTGCTCATTCATCTGCAAAACTCACTGAGTCTTAGTTCGCCTCATTAACCAAAAAATTGACCAAAGACAAACAAACAAAGAGACGCCAGAAGTAGGTTTTTGATATGCCAAGTCATTCACCAGACTTAAATTCTGTAGAGCATGTATTTTATCTGTTAATGAGGAAACCGAAAGGGATAACCTACAAAGGTGTGAGCTAACAAGCTTCCGTCACTCCTCACTAGGGAATTTCAATAACACCAAGATGCTCTGTAAATTGTAACATCCAAGGATGATGCATTCTCTCGATTATGGTATAGCTCGCTAGCTAACCGTACACTGTTGTAGCACAAATGGGCATTGTAATAACAACTACAAAACTCACAATTGTGCTGGATAACAATAAAAAAAAAAACACTGGCTCAATGTTGCTTTCTAACTGTTGTGATCCTAACATTCAGCCAAACCGCTTGACTTTTTCTTAACTGCGTGTCTTTTTCCAGTCTCTGGTAGGTGATCCCATCCCCACTGTGGGCCAGTTGTGTGAACTTCCACACTACTAGTGTACTCCTAACTATGATTGTCCTTTTTTCTCCGAAGGACCACTACGATTGGGGTCTCCGTGCCATCAAGTCTGTACTGGTGGTTGCTGGTTCTCTAAAGAGAACTGATCCCAGCCGAGCTGAGGACCACGTTTTGATGAGAGCCTTGAGAGATTTCAACATCCCCAAAATTGTGACGGATGACATGCCTGTGTTCATGGGATTGATCGGTGACCTGTTTCCTGCTCTGGATGTACCCAGGAAAAGAGATTTGGACTTTGAGAAGCATGTGAAGGAATCTATTCTGGACATGAAGTTACAGGCTGAGGACAATTTTGTACTCAAGGTGCGGTAAAACTAATTTCTTGATTGCCGCTGCATTGGATTTGATTTTGTTTACAATTAATTCAAAACGCAGAAGAGTGCAAGCTGTTTGTGAGACCAAGGACATTGCGAAATGCAATCACAAGTTGTCTGAGAAGCAGCAACAAAGTCCCTTAATGGGATTTCATCTTGAACAATTTAGAAAGATATTACAGTTGTGGCACTTTGTTCAGATTTATCTTGGTTCTCACCAAAACCTGTTTACTCCTCATCCTAATCGTCCGATGGGAACGGGCCATTAGTGTCCAACGTGTCCGAGGTTTTGGATGAATTGCGCAAATATTGCAGACGTCAATGGTTGGCTGCGATGAGGCTTCAGGTGCCTGAACTGCCGATCCGATTCCTTTCGTTATATTACATACCGATAACAACCGCCTCTAAGAAGGCACCTTATGTCAGAGACGGATGAAGACAGGGCCACGGGAAATAAGTGCAATTTGCCTCGGGTCAAATGGACACGGAAAACACATAACACGACATCAACGGAGGTTGGGGCTGCACCATACAACTTAACCCTGGCACTGTGTGAGATATCCACGGAAAAAAGAAACAGAAAGGGAGAGAGAGAGAATGGCAGAGCGATCAATAACAAGCATCCACCCCTAGAGCTTGAACTTTTACTGTCTTTGTTTGTGCAGCCAACCTTTTGATTTCACGCAACACAGGGGAAAGCGGCAAAGTGAGAGAGACCGCATGCCTTTAGCATTAGCCCGTGCTAGCGTCAGTTCCCCTCACATCAAAGTTGTAATCAGCCAGGGCCTTTGAGAGTGTAAAGCCACCTGGGCTCTTGCTTGAATGGAAGGGGATGAGGAGCCGCGAGGAGTGACATCGATAGCATTGATTGAGCTCGCCATCTGTATGTTTGAGCAGGAAATGGGAAGAAAGCCCCCTTTTTTTTCTTTTATTCTCTCTCTGTTGCACAAGCTGTGCTGCCACATCTGAACTCACGATCAGCAGACCAATTCAAGAAATGTTATTCAATACAGTGGTTAACTTCCATTTATTTTACATTTTTAACCCTATGGATTTTGTCCCGAGTGACAATGGGAACAGACGAAAATCACCAACTGCTCCCAAAGTGTGCATTTCAGGCTATCCTTATCTTTGTGTTGCAAGTTTAAAATGAGCTCATTATTGTTCACCCAGTTTGCCGTCGCATATGTGGACCAAAGTGGTTTGTGTTGAATAACTACGAGCCTGGAAATATAGGCGCACCCATTCAATGAAATGTAAAATAGTCCAATAAATTATTAAAACACATACGTCAGTGTCAGACCGCGGATTATATTATAGAACAAAGCAGGTCTCTGTCCTTTTCACTTATGCAGGCATGGAGAGTCACTGCTGTCATTCTTTCTAGTTTATGAACAGCGAATATGCCGCAGTAGCCTGTCATTCTCCTCTAAATAATTTACACAGAAAGCCAAAATGTTAAGGATGAGTAGATGAACCACCACCGTCACTTAGTCTGTGTTTTGCCATTATTGTACAAAACAATCTTAAAGGGGAAGTACACTCAAAAATTTCTTTACTCGAATATGTTCTATGCATGCCTACTAGTAAAAAAATCTGATTAATATTGTGTTTGCAAAATATGAGTTTTTAGCAGTAAAATCCACCCATAATTAGTCATTTCCGGAGGCGGCCATACTGTCACTTCTGTCGACTGAAAATGAAATCACAGTTGCTCAGGGATCAGCAAATGACCAATCATGGCTCAGCTGATTGGTGAGCCCTGAGCAACTAAGTCATTTTCAGTTGACAGAAGTGACAAAATGGCCGCCTGAAATGGCTAAAACATGGGTGGATTTTGCTGCGTGACACATATTCTATAAACGCAATGTTAATCACAATGCCATGTTTAGACTAGAGAAGGTGCATAGAACATTTTATTGCAAATTTTTTTATGGGTTGACATTCCCTTGAAATATTTCATTCTGTCTGATGTGCAAGGTGGTTCAGCTGGAAGAGCTTTTGACCGTGCGTCACTCAGTCTTTGTGATTGGGAATGCCGGAACTGGAAAGAGCAAGGTGTTGCGGTCGCTCCAAAAAACCTACCAGACCACAAAACGTCGACCCGTGTGGGTTGATCTTAACCCAAAAGCTGTGACGAATGATGAGCTTTTTGGAATCATCAACCCATTAACCAGAGAGTGGAAAGACGGTGAATACAAATGTTTGTCAAATTTAAGATGTGGAATGACCTCATTTGACCAAAATGCACGTGTATTGTATCTCACAGGTCTGTTTTCTTGTATAATGCGTGAACTCTCCAATATCAGTCACAGTGGACCTAAGTGGATCGTTTTGGATGGAGACATTGACCCAATGTGGATTGAATCACTCAACACAGTCATGGATGACAACAAGGTGTGACCTGTCAGTTGCAGACAATGACAACGAGAACATTTAATGCGAATCATAATAACAAACATATTTGGAATGTGGACACAAATTTGAGTGCAATGTATATTCTGTGTATAAATATAGTTCCGTCTTGTATTAGGTTTTGACCCTGGCCAGTAATGAGCGGATCCCTCTGAACTCAACAATGAGACTGGTATTCGAAATCAGTCACCTTCAGACTGCTACCCCTGCGACTGTATCCAGAGCAGGTACAGGATATTCTTGATAACTTTATAATAGCTTTGGAATTTTCATTACGGTTATTAACTCATTTTTTTCCATTTTCTGATTTATTTAAATTTAGTTTTAATTGATTTTAAGATTTTGTCAATTTTTTAAATTAGTTTTAGTGTTAGTTTTTATTAGTTTTAGTTTTTTTTTAATCAAGTGCTTTGTTTTTTTTAGTCATTTTAGTAAACATTTTTGAGGGTATTTCTTGTGTACGTTAAAAAAAAATCAAGATAAGTAAAAATTCAACAAAAATAGTAAGATTTGCTTTCTCAGGCCACATAAAAAGGATTTGGCTAGCCGGATCTGGGCCTTGAGTTTGACGCCTGTAATTTAAATCATCGCTGTTTAGTATTCAAAGGAGACAAATATGTCATTACTCCTACGAGCATCTGAAAATTTGAATCTAATGACATGAGGCTTGAGCTCCCAAATCAACTACTTGTCCTTTTATCTTGACAGACTAAACACAATTTAATCTGTACAAGTACAACCTCTACAATAAATCTCAGCAACACGGCGTTAGCATTCAAAAGAAATTAGGTTGTATTATTTTCTGCCGCCGCTATGAAGCTATCGCTCAAGGCGAGTTAACGTTAAATCATTTGCGCATTTGACATATAGATGCTCATTTTTGAGGACATTTTTTTTTTGTTTTCTGGTTGTGTTTACAAGCCTGATACATCTTTATTAGTCATGCAACTATGTAAAGTTTATGAGGTAATAAAAATGGAATTTTAATAACCTAGTGTCACATAAGTCACTTCTATTCCTATTAATGCCTATTTAATCGCCAGTTGAACAATTTAGCACTGGTGTAGCCACAGCATTTTTTTTCCCTTGAGTCATGATATGCATAAATCCAACGGGTGCAAAGACTGTTTCACAAATTGAAGCTCCATCTATCCCGATCTCTTCAGGAATTTTGTACCTCAACCCAGGAGACCTAGGCTGGAGCCCTTTAGTGTCCAGCTGGATTGACAGGAGGGAGGTGCAATCAGAGAAGGCTAACCTGACCATTCTATTTGACAAATACCTCCCCTCCTGCCTGGGTGCCATGAAAATGAGGTGAGAGCTTTCGCTCATGGCGTATTATCAGCAAGAAAAAGCAGGATGTCAACATTTGGCTTTACACGGACAGAAGAGTGTCCCAGAGTTGGTGTGTTGGGCTAAAACAAACCAACTCCAAACACGATTTCAAATTCCATATTTTCAGATGTGATCATGTTTTTTGGAAATGAGTACCAAACCCTACAGAGAATGGTGGAATTATGTGAGTAATTGATAGCCCACCACCTCTCCCACAAAAAGATTTGTAATTACCTATAGATGCCACAAGATGGCAGCAGAGCAATAAATCAAGCTCCTTCACTCATATGAACGAAGGTCCTTGGCACCAATCTGCCATGAGTAGTGATGGGGAAAATGAAGCTTCGTGAAATACTTGTGATATTTTTTACTCCTCTAGATGGTGCTCTTGGTTTAACGATAAAGGCTAATGCAATGGCAATTGATTAATTTCCACTACATCTTTAAACCAAGAGTGACATCTAGAGGAGTCGAAAATTATTAAGTGCTTCATGAAGCTTCATCACCATGTGATCATACTTTCTGGGGTAGAATCTGCTGGGGTTCTTTTGAGTATAGGTTGGATTGTTCTATTTAGTGACACGTTTCTCCTCTTTTTTTTTTTTCCAGGTTTAAAACGATCATCCCTATCACTGATCAGAGTATGGTCCAGATGCTTTGCTATTTGCTTGAGTGCCTGCTGACACCAGAAAATGTCCCGTCTGACTCGGCAAAAGAACTTTATGAGCTTTATTTTGTTTTTTCTGCTGTCTGGACCTTTGGGGGAGCTTTGTTCCAGGATCAGGTACTGTTCGTGTATCTAGGCGTATTTAAAATGTCCTAAAAGGTTATTGTGCTAAAAGTATTATTCAACCCCGTGTGGCTTTTATGCAACACTCTCTTTCATAAAAAAATTAACGTGCTATGAATTGAAGAACTAGCAGTCCTTCAGAAAATGAGAGATCCATACATACAAGTTGGAAGATAAAACTGCTCTCTCCCAGGACAAATGTACTCTACTTTATTTCCCCATCACAGATGCATTTAAATGCTAAGTGGTTTTATTGACTGGAGAGTTGGTGGGGAATACACGAACACAACACCAAGTCGTTGAAAAGGAAAAATGGTAGGCTAGCTGTCAGTCATAAGATGATGAGACTACTGTACCTCGCTATCGGAAGCAGACAAATGGATGCATAAGGCTGCCTGCCATCTTTCATTTTTCACGATTTAACTGCACGGGGAGTGCTTGTTGTTTATTGTTTTTATTTGTCTTCTGGTTTTATATTCACATCTGATTGAATGAAACACATGGGTCCATATTTACTACAGTATATAGCACAGAAAGGAAGCAGCTTTAGGATATTGACTGAAATCTGCTGTCTCTGTGTGAATGAAGCTGGTCGACTACAGAGCGGAGTTCAGCAAGTGGTGGGTGGCAGAGTTTAAAACCATCAAGTTTCCATCGCAAGGCACAGTGTTTGATTACTACATTGACTCAGAGAGCAAGAAGTTTGAACCCTGGTCCAAAATGGTGCCCAGATTTGAGATGGATGCTGACACCCCACTGCAGGTACCATGACAACATAAGGTCGATTCAAGTTTTTTTTTTTTATGGACATATAAAGTATTGTCAATTACATCATAGCACAGATTAATGTTCTGCTATTCAAATTTATTTTGTGTTATGGCACATTTTTAATGATAATAATTATTATACGTGCTGGAATCACACATTCATTAAATATGTTTCCCGTATTCAGGCTTGTCTAGTGCACACGGCAGAGACCATCCGAGTGCGTTTCTTCATAGACCGCCTGCTGGAGCACCGTCGGCCCATCATGCTTGTTGGGAATGCTGGAACCGGGAAATCGGTCCTGGTTGCGGACAAACTGACTTCACTGGACTCTGACAAATATGTGGTTACAAATGTTCCTTTCAACTATTATACCACGTCTGCAATGCTGCAAGGTATAAACACTCCGTGTTATGTTGCTGTAGCCAATTACTTTAGGTTCTCTGAAATAGAGTAGAAAAACGAAGCTCATTCGCCAATCAACAGGGTATAAGACATTTTCGAGTGATGGTCCTCTATGTAGTCTATTTTTTTATTTTTTATTTTTTTACTAATTTTGCTAGGTTTTGGTTTTGATATTAATGTAATGTGACAGCGACAATTAGCATCTTGACATGCGTCAAGAGTCCATCATGGATGGATGTAACAGAGAATCCGGTAATTTTTCAAAATAAAATATTTTCAGCCTCAAATAATGAAAAAGTGTTTTCTTTCATTTGTGCGGCCCGGTCCAATGTGGCCCAGGGTCCCGTACCGGGTCTAAAGAACAGCAACATGGCCGCTAGTTTATCTACAGTATTGCATTTCGCTGATATTCAGCCGAAATCCCAATTTGGTCAATTTTATATTTTTTCAAAAAAATCTATACCATTGGTCAGTCCCCGTGTGTGGGTGTTATTTTTTTAAAATATTGACCAATCTAAAGTGTGAAAATGGCTTGCTGTTCTTTGATGATGAAATTGGAGGCACGACGCAAGCGACATATGATGAGGATTATTTTATTTAATAAATGTTTCTATGAACATTTTGTTTTGACAAATGACATTTAATTTAATTGGTTGTTCATTTTCCCTGAAGTATTGTAGTCTGCATTTTATCCATGTCAAAATAGTGACAGTGACTCCCAAATCCTAGTTGCAAAAATTCATTGTGTTGTTTTAACATTGCCTTTCAGCTGTGTTGGAAAAGCCCCTTGAGAAAAAGGCCGGGCGCAACTACGGACCTCCCGGCAGCAGAAGACTGATCTACTTCATAGATGACTTGAATATGCCTGAGGTGGATGCATACGGCACAGTCCAACCTCACACACTAATACGTCAACATATGGACTACAACCACTGGTACACCTCTTTTACTTTGTTGTAGCCTTACATTATATGTAACAAGTACAAGTTTGTTGTATAGTATTTTTTTCCAAGGAATGGTCAGGAACTACCAAATAAACGACTGGATTGTAACCCAGTTTAATTTCTGACATGACTGTTTTGCCATACACCAACACAGAAAGGTTTTATTTAAACAATGGAATGTCCGCGGCTGAATGATTGCTCTGTGTTTCTCAAGGTATGACCGTAATAAGCTTCTTTTGAAGGAAATACAAAATGTTCAGTACATGGCCTGTATGAACCCCACAGCTGGAAGCTTCACCATCAATCCAAGGCTGCAGGTATTTGTACGCACAAACATTCATACAGTTCAACTTGTTAAGAGCGATGATTACATTTGAAATGTTCTGGCGTGCGTGTTTCTGAGTTGATTTTGAGTCAACAGCAGAAAATTCACGATTACAACCTAACATTTATATTAAAAAAAAATGAATAAAGAATTAAAATGAGAATTAACAAAACTATAGCGCAGCTAAATATCCGAAAATTACAATTAGTCGCCAGCGACTAATTAACTCATTCACTACTAGCCAAGTAAAAAAATGGATCTCTGACGTCTTTAGTCGTCAATGGCAGTAAATGAGTTAAAGAAGCGACCCAACATTTTTTTTTTTTTTTTTTAATTTTGTGGAAGTGATTATAGTTTTTGCACATATGAACTCGTGTTTGATCCAAAATATTGTGCATACCGCTTTTATATTTTCACAGGTTGTGGTGGACAAGAGTTGTTGAATCAGAATTCTTTTCAGACAACACAACTGCAAAACTATGCAATATTACAATGCTTGCCAACCTACTGAGATGTAGATAGCTGAGAAAAAAATAAGACAAACTCCAAAAGGCCATGCCAATTTCTCTTAAATCTCACCCCCCCCCCCCCAAAAAAAAATCCCTTAAACCACTACATGGTCTTTTAGGCGGGTGAATTTTAGTTGTGGTATAATTTTTACATGCATATCTATTGTATAAGCGGCAATGTTAAGCCCATTCCCGTCCATTTAAGCACAATTTACAAATTCCTCAACTTCAAATAATGTAAATATTACAAAAATCTAACCACAGCACAAGTGTGATGATGACAGTAAATTGTCATTCTAAACTATGTTGCCTGATTATATCACATATATGGTTTCAAATCGGAGATGCAAGTAAACTTATTTAGATTCAATGTTTGCCCTGATTCCCAATCTGCCCTTTGTTTTTTTCTCTAGCACTTTAGGTTTTCATAATAGTAATAATAATATAATAACAAAAATTTAATATGTACTATAGTAATACAGTTTGTAATATTTAGTAATTAAGGATTGGGTACAGCAACAGGGGGATTTTTTTTTTCCTGAAAGGTCATAACTGTAAAGCACAATGCATGGTCAAATCCAAAATGCACAAACCTTGGTAAGTCAAACTGAAAAAACCCCAAAAAATAAAATAAATTGTAAAATGAAAATGGATTTGCTTGAAAAATATGCATCATCTGATCATTATGCATTTATACAGAATCGGCAGCCGCTGCAAGGATAAAATTCTCACATTTCCTTAGCCTTTTAATATGTGGAAAAACATGTTTTACTCATTTTTTTTCAATTAGTTTGGTTTTTGGTTATTTTTAGAATACGTATAGAAAACTATAATTCAGGTCGCATGTGCTTGATAACATCCTATGTAAAATTGCTGCGTGATCTTGCCGTATTTCCACCAAGCAACACATTTCAGCACATGCCACATTGTCTGTCAGCATGCCATCAAGCCGCTCCATATCTATTGCCACCATTTTCCATTTGATTGCTACTCTGTAAACATCATTTCATTCTGCATTTTTTTTCTGCAGCGCCACTTCTCGGTCATTTCCCTGTCTTTCCCCGGAGCCGACGCCCTCGCAACCATATACACTTCAATTTTGTCGCAGCACCTGCAGAAGGATGGTTTCACAGCCGTCATACGGAAGAGCTGCCCCACCCTGGTCCAGTTATCGTTGGCTCTGCATCTGAGCGTCGCCTCCACCTTCCTCCCCACTGCAGTCAAGTTCCACTACATCTTCAACCTGCGAGACCTCGCCAATATCTTCCAGGTGGCACACAGACAGCAAATGCTGTATAGGATGGGGAATTATCCATATGAGATTTGCTTTAGAAGAACAACCTCAGGTTAATCTATTCACCATACGATGTCAGAGGTCACCTTAAGAATCACTCACCACCGTAAAGTTATTCCACTCTCTATTTTTATGGCTCCACTTCCCACATGGAAAGAGCCAAGCTACTGTCACTAATTTTTCATTTAAATGATTATTGATTTAATAGCTTCGCCCTGAAAGCCAGAAATAAGTCTGAAATATATAATGTATTTGCACCCACATGGGTATTACTGATGACTTAATGTATTTAAAGAGTATAATATCAGGGCACGGAAGCTCAACAAGGGAGGCGCTTTCAGGGCAATATTTAAGTCAAAATACTCCACGGTTTCATGGAGGGCAGGCTCCTTGATTTAACACACTCCATTGTATAATTAATGCCGCAAGCCCCTTGGTTATAGGAACTTCAATTTTCATAAATCCACCTGGGAATTTACCAAGATAGCTCTGAAGTCTTATTATGATATTATAATATATAGGTGCACTATACTATAATCATCTCTTTGGTGCACCAATTAAAATTGTGTTATGTCATAGCTGAAATTTGAGTGCATTTATGGTTAATATATGAATAATAATAATATTTATAGAAGAATAAAAAGATACTCATACTACAAGAGCAAACAAAAAGTGTTAGTAGTACCATTTGCTGCTACTATAATAGCAGAGCTGGGCACTTGACCCTTTTTTGCCAGTCAGTCCCCCACCCTCCAGCCACAATCTGTGTACCGTTCTGGCTTCGACCCTTCGGCCGTATTCATAAAAAAATGTTGTATTTATTCAACCTTATTTACCCAGCTAAGTAATCTTAGAACTGATTATCATCAACTATGCCGATCTGACTGCAGCCAACTGATTTTGTTTAAATATGAATGCGGTGTGTAGATATGGTATGAATTGCTATAGTTAGGAAAAACTATACTCAAAAAAATTATAAGCTGTCATTAAAATTACAAAAAATATATATATATATTGAAATTGGGAGTTATAAAATAATTGACTGATTTATAATAATAAAGTGATGACTTATAATATGCACAATACACACACTATATGAAACTGTAGATCTGAAAACAATATTATCAGGCCAAATCTTCTAGGTCTTCTTCCCCTCACCGTGCGGCAAATAACGTTCAGAGCACATGTTGTCATTTTTGCATGTCTCTTTTTTTGTGAAATAGTTGCTACAGGGGTCGAAACAAAATCACAACATATAGTGAAAGTGTCATAGCACTTGCTCGCTACCTCACTTGTACTAGCATCCATATTTTGTATTTTACTTTGTCTTCTTGGTTACTGTGAATGCCGGTCAGAGACTGTGACAGTGGTGGATGTGGCCTCCGTGCCGTAATTTGACCAGGTCTGGTCTGAAGGCTCTAGATGTGCTCCTCATAGCTCACCATCATATTTAAGAATCCAGCCTGAACATCAGAGTTAAAAATAAATAAATAAATCACGAATCATAATTTATAGTAATATATTTTTTGGACCATTAGGCGCACAGTATTATTAGACACAGCGTCAATAGACACGTCTTTTTAAAATATTTTCATACATAAGGCACACCTAGTTATAAGGCTCATTATTGTTGTGGAACATTATATGTTAAATAGTTTATTCTAATTTCTACAGTATATGTATTTTATAGGTTTAGTGCTATCATGCTAAATTCCCACCGGACAGGAAATATCGAGTTAAAAAGTTTAAAAAATTGACCAGCGATATCATAGTACAGGAGTCTACATTTATATCGACATTTTCCATTCAGGTTTCAAAATTAATCTCCTCATTTCAAAGTTGCTGTTAGTTAACTTTATTTAGCAGTATAGAAACTGAGACAAAGTAAATTTATGTTGTCGTGCTGAAATTTGAATGAATGAATATTGAGTAAGAACATCAATAAGCCCCCAAAATGTACAATGATGGAAAATTTAGAGCTTAAACTTGCAAATGATATGGTAAAGTTAAGTCTGATAATGATGTCTTAAAGCTGGCGATGCTAAAGTTTGAGACTTGACATAATTAGCGTTCCCAAAGCTCAAGCCCTAATGACCCCGTGAAAAGTTAGCTTGTATAAAAGTAGAGTGGTGTAGCAGGCTGCGCCATGCAACTAACACAAAGTCCAACATTTTTTTTTTTCCATTCATGTCGGTCTTGAGCTACACTTGTATATTGAAACGCATCTGCTCATAAAAACGAAAGTCTAAAGTGACTTTCCGACAACAAGGGTATGTCTTCATCCTCTGGCTTGAATGCCGCAGGACAGATAAGAAAAGGTTGACACCCTCGTAGCTCTCATCCGTACGCTGGCAGTAATTGCCCTCACAGTCCCATTCTTGTTGCACTTTCATCGGTAGGAAGGTATATTGTTCAGTGACACAACAAAAGACTGCCCTAATGTCCTTAAGTGACCACTTAATTTTGAAAGCCAGTATTTTTGTCGTTTGGCATTTCAGATGTTTGCCTCGGCTGAAATAATTAGGAGACTTTTTCTCGAGGGTAGAAAACTGGGCATATACATCTTTTTTGTTTCTTTGCCGGTGATCTAGCATTATCTCCTGTTGCTTGTTTACTTTATTCTTTGTACTCTTTGTCTCCAAAGTGTACAGTATGTGCTTCCCCCATGCATGATTATGACGACATCAATATCACGGATCAACAGTAAATGATCTTTTTCCGTCCCAAAACATATTTTTTGACAATTTTAAAAAACGCCATTCCTTTTTCAGCACATCAGGTTTTTGAGATATTTGCATATTTTATGAAATATGGATTTGACCAAGCGCTGTAATTTATAGCTATCACTATCGCTTTAAAACTCCTGCAGCTGGATAACATCTTGTGAAGACAATGTCTGAAGGCGGTTTCCGACTGTAAGGTCAGGCTCAGGGGTGGGCAAACTTTTTGATTGGCGGGCTACAAATGGGTTCTAAAATTTGGGCCGGACTAGGAGCTTTTTTGAAATGCATTTAATTTTAAATGAAAGTGAACACAAGCATTACAACAATATATGTCTTTAAAAAAACCACAGGATTTAGAAAATAAAACAAGGTTTATTCATTTAATTTTTTTCAAGTTCGGCGGGCCGGATTATAACTTTTAACGGGCCACCTGTGGCCCCCGGGCCGTAGTTTGCCCACCCTTGGTCTAGCTCGACTGCATATGATGGTGGTGTGCATGATATCGCCGATGGAAGATTAAGAAAAAAAAGCCGAACCCGATGGTGGATGCTGAGAAAATAAAAGTGTTGTGTGGCCTTTCAAGGAAGAGATGAGACAGGCTCTTGTGGGCAGGAAGAGCTTCCAGAGGACTGGACCCCTATTAGCCAAACTGAGCCAAGAGACAGAAAAGAGACTACTTGGAGTGTTTTCCTGTATGAAAGGAGAGAAGGAGATTTGGTGGTGGAACCAAAAAGTGCAGAAAAGCAAACATGGAAAAGGATTAACTAAGAAGAAGTAAGACATTGAGAGGGCTCAGGAGAGGAGAAAAGCATACAAGAAAGTGGCAGCGGCCAAACAAAATGCATACGATGACATTTAGGCCAGGTTGCATAGTAAAGAAGGTGAGAAAGATCTTTACAGGTTGGCCGGACAAAGAGATAGAGATGGAAAGGAAGTGCAGCATGTTAGTCTAATTAAGGATAGCGATGGTAATGTGTTGACTTGTGCCATTAGTGTGATGATCGATGGAAAGAATACTTTGAGGAGTTGATGGATGAGGAAAATGTGAGCAAAAGAATAGCAAAAGTGGCAAGTGTGATGGACCAAGAAGTAAAATGATGGTACGCAAGAAGTGACAACAGCACTAAAAAACTGGAGAGCCTCTTTCTCCTGAAGACATAGGTAGAGGTGTGGAAGAATCTGGGAAAGGTAGCTGTGAAGTTGTGACAAGGTTCTTCAGTCGAGTTCTAGAGAGTGAACAGATACCTGAGTAATGCAGGAAAAGTTTCAAGAATATGGACAATGTTCAGACTTCCAAGAACTATTGCAGAATCAAGTTGATGAGCCACACCAGGTATGGGTAAACTACGGCCCGGAGACCACATGCTGCCCGTTAAACGTTTTAATCCAGCCGCCAAACTCGAAAAAAATGAAATTATTAACCTTGTTAATGTTTTATTTTCTAAATAATGTGGTTTTTCAAAGACATATATATTGTTGTAATGCTTTTGTTCACTTTCATTTAAAATTAAATGTATTTTTTTTCTCCGATGAGGTGAGGTTTCCAAAACACTCCATCCATCTGCTCCTGGTCAGGCCCCTCTGACAAATTTTAGAACCCATTGTGGCCCATCAATCAAAAAGTTTGCCCACCCCTGAGCTGCACAATGAAGTTATGTGAACGAGCAATTAAAGCTAGACTTAGGACAGAAGTATTTGTGAGCAACAGTATGCGTCCCTGTCTAGGACGAGTACTATAGATACATTGTTTGCCTTGAGAATGTTAAAAGAAATACAAAGATGGTCAAAAGTAACGTTTTTCCTTATTTGATCTCAATAAAGCCTCTGATTGGATATCCATAGAGGAACTGTGGTACCAAGGAGATCTGCAGTGACAGAGAGGTATGTTCTATTCGTCCAGGACAAGTAAGAGGGGAGCAGAACTGCACTGAAGTCTGCTTTAGGTAGACTTATACGGTGGAGGCCGCATCAGGGATCAGCTCTAAGCCCGCTCCTCTTTTTAATAATGATGCAAAGGTTGACAGATGAGGTTACACTGGAATCCCCGTAGACTGACATTTGCAGATGACATGATCTGCAGGGAAAGCCGAGAGCAGGTGGAGGAATAGTTACAAAGGTGGAGTGGAAACATACTCTGGAAAGGAGAAGGATGGAAGATTAGCAGAAGCAAGACTGGATAGATGAGCATGAATGAGAGAGCCGGAGGCGGAAGAGTGATGTTACAGTGCGAAGACATAGCGAGGTAGGAGGACTTTCAATACTTGGTGTCAACAGTACAGAGAAATGTTGAATGTGGTAAGGAGGTATATAATGGATCCAAGCAGGTTGTAACAGGTGGGGGAAAGTGTCAGGGGTCTTGTGTGATAGACGAGTCTCTGCCAGGATGAAGGAGAACGTTTATAAGACAGTGGTGAGGTCGGCACTGATGTATGGATTAGAGACAGTGCCTCTGAAGAAACGACAGGAAACAGAGATGGAGGTGACGGAAATGAAAATGTTGAGGTTTTCTTTCGGAGTCACCACGATGGATAGGATTAGAAATGACCTCATTAGAGGGACAGCCGAGGAAAAAGTTGGAAAGTGGCGATTTATATGGTTTGGTCACCTCCAGAAGAGAGAGAATGAATACCTGTTGAAGGTGATAAGTATGGAGCTTCTGGGAAAGATCTTTAACTCATTCAAATCAAGTGACTTGAGTCGACTCAAGTCCAAGACACAATAACTGGAGTCCCTCTCTCTGCTTAATTCTATGAATAGGGCAAGGCGAACAGTTTGGCACTCAACTAGGAAGAATGAGGTTTGCTTTCTGTCTGGCATGACCATCCAAAGCCTTATCTCCAAAAAGATGGTCAGAAGCAGGAGAGTCATAGTGTAGAGAGTCCCTGAAGCCAAACTGCAGTGACCACGGAAGATGTCTGTCTGATGATTCAGGGAGAGGCAATGGTGTTTAGTTGTTGGAGTGCGTGGACGGCTGCCAGATTTGCTGTCAGGCTAGAAGAAAACCGTGCTCACGGCAGAAAGACAAACAGACAGATACTGTACACGCCTCTCCTGAATTGAAACCAGCATTTAGGTATCAAAGACGGTAGAGGATGAGATAGCTTTCAGAACGGGGAGGAGAGGCGAGAAGAAAAATTCTCTTTTTTCGTTAGTGCTTTGACAGTTGCTGTCAGATATCGCCTACCGCAGGACTCTTTGCATTTAAATTAATTTTCCTGGTGCCAAGAAAATCCTGATCGACATCATTTGGTGCACCGAGCAGATGTGTGCTCTGCTGTAGAGACACTTTCTATAAAGTTCAGTTTTGCTTGCGATGTTACTGTTGTGAGAGTTAAAGACAAATATAGTCTGTCGTTTAAAGCAGGCTATGTAAGACGAATTGTGAGAGGCTATGCGATTAGTTTCATTCCATTCTCATTCCAGTCACAAAGTCTCATTAAAAAAATCGTGATCAATGAAGTCATTCATAGATCGCACTAATTATGACATTCCAGCCGATCAGCGATTTTGCGTGAAATGAGACGTATTGACTCCTTTCGATACAATCAGTCAGATTGATGAAAGGTCTACCCTGGTTGTTTGTCTAGTTGGTATATTCTGTTTGATTGATTATTAAAAAAATGATAATTGTTATATGATGTAATTTATTATGAATGTATTTTTTTTTTTATAACACTTTAATGATTTTAATCTGACCAACACAAAATTGGAAATATATTTTCAATAGGCTGTGCTCATTTTGTTAACTTAATTAAAAGTTTCATGCTTTGAAAAAAAACATTCATATCTAAAAAAAAACAAAACAAAAAAACGATATTAGAAATGGCAACATTAGAAATGTTTTATCTTTTGGCTCTTGAGGCTGAGTAATGCTGCATAGAGCATTTTTTTCCAGTGATTTGTACGACTTCAACTCCAGATTAGAGCAGGGGTCTTCAATCCTGTTCCTCGAGGCACAGTGTCCTGACTGTTTTCCAACTCTCCTTACTGTACCACACCCGATTCAAATCATGAGATAATCATCAGGGTCTGTAGAAGCTAGATCACGATCGTTTGAATCAGGTGTGTTGCAGCAGTTCGAGATGGAAAACAGGCAGGATACCGGCCCTCGAGGTTTGAAGACCCCTGGCTTGAGCAACATGCCGATAAGCTTACCACAAGCATATAGCTAATGCTATTATTAAGGCAAGTATTTAAATATATAAACAAATAATTGGAAAAAAAAAAAACAACAGTAAAAGCACAATTACTTTGACACCCAACAGCCGTTATGATTTAGTGCGATGAAAGCACTGCATCAGTTATTTACCAATTTCTTTTCACGGGCTAAACAGAGTGTTTTGTTTACTTCAGAAACTCCCACCAGCAGCTGCAAAATGTTTTGCTTAGCCTGGCGGTACTCCGCAAATGTGATTTTGATTGAGTGGTGAAATAATTTTGTAGTTCCATTTTTAATGGTAAAATGTTGGTGCTTATAATATCCTATGGATGGGCTGCTCTCACTTTATCATGTGACCTCCTTGTTATAATTGTTATGAATGCAAAATCACACTTAACTAGAGGTGTCAAATATAATTGATAAATCAACTTATTAATTCATATTAATCAACAACTTTTTTTTTAGGAATCAATGAAAAATTCTGAGC
Organism: Idiotropiscis lumnitzeri; assembly: GCF_059441095.1. Lineage (NCBI taxonomy): Eukaryota > Metazoa > Chordata > Actinopteri > Syngnathiformes > Syngnathidae > Idiotropiscis > Idiotropiscis lumnitzeri. The sequence continues at coordinate 3,608,099 of NC_142410.1, forward strand.
TATTGTTTAACTTAAAATTGTTCAAATATTTTGATTTCAGCTTCTCAACGCAAACCATTCCATAATTTCTGTAGTCCTTCATGCATTCAGACTGATTTTCTTTTGTGTTCAATCGAACTTAGTTTTGAATCATTTTCCGAAAGATTGGATTGTACCACATAAAAACCACTTTTTATGATATTGCTTAATTGTTGTTTAGTTTATTTCGATCCCTAACAATACCAAATAAACAACAAAAATTGGTTAATAAACAATCGAAACAAATAAAATAATACACTTTAATTAATAAAATACCAGAAAAAAATAATCGTATTTTTAATACAGTGTCGACCTTGGTCATTAGGTTTGCTGGAGCTAAAGGTGCCTTAAATTGGAATTTAAATCCTATCTCACCCACAGTTGGTTCACAGGTGGATTACTACCAAAAACAATTTTTTTAAACAATCGGTTGCTTGTTATTATTCAGAATGCCTAACAATGGTGTTCAGTATCATTTTTCTTATTTTCTTATGACTTCACCCTTTCCAGCATAGAATTATGTTTTGCTCACTTACAAAGTGTGGGCTCTAGTTATTCACACCATTAGGCAGTGAAATGAAGCAGAAAAAAACGATCTATTAAAAGTCAAAGGATTAGATGATTCATACAGTACTTGAAGAAAACATCTAGATCTCAAGTAGAGGCAATAATGTCAGCTACGTGTGATTCGTCAGTACACATACTGTATTACCAGGAATTGCCTCACACACAAAGCACACTTTCCATCTGCCCCTTAACAAAATGGATTTAGCACCCAATTGTCACATTCAGTGGGTTCAAATATGAAAGCAGATAAGCTTCAACTATCTTCTTTTGATTGGAATTGTTCTGGTTCTGTGAGGAACATTTTAACCCCCGTCGTATTACAACGTATGCTGCCATCTAATGCAAAAATGCCAAACCACATTCTGCATGCGTTATAACAGTATGGCTTCATAGTAAAAAGTGCGTGCACTATATTGGCCTGCCTGCAGTCCTGACCTGTCTCCCATTGAAAATGTGTGGCGTGTGAAGCAAAAAAAGAAACTCCGAACAGTTGAAGCTGTTTCCCAGTTTAATGTATTTATTTATATATTTTTGTCTCCATATATCGGTTAGACTGAAATAGGTGTAAATATATCCAATACATCACACGTTAAGAATTCTCAGCTAATATACTAGGATTGACTTTACAGGATAATTCAAATATACTGCCATACATATAACCATGGTATTCGTTCCCCAGTTAGGTATTACGGTATTTTCCAGGCCATAAGGCACACCTGTATATAAGCCGCAGCAACTCTTTGTTGGAGGAAACAAAAACAATATACAAGCAGCAAAGAATTTAATCTGCAGTTTTCGATGATGTAAACAAAAGTGTTGTTTACTGCATGTACAGAATGATTTTGTACAGTGAATGCACATTAAGGTAGGTAAACAGTGCCTTTCAACACGGGAACAACTTTGCAAATTATAACAGAACAGACCCAAGAGAGAAAAATCAAGATTTATTTAGCGTATTTTTTTAACTGTAGAGCGCCCCTACTGGTGAAAGAAAAATCCACAGAAAAGCCACACCGTTGTATTAACCGCATGGCTCAAAATGTAGCGGCTTTTAGTCCGGAAAATACGGTATTGTTATAATTTCTCCATAAACCTTGCACGAATATATGCATTTAACTAGACAAGCTGTGGGCAAACTACGGCCCGTGGGCCATATGCGGCCCGTTAAACCTTTAAACCGGCCCGCCAAACTTGAAAAAAATTAAATGAATAAACCTTGTTAATGTTTTATTTTCTAAATACTGTGGTGTATCAAAGACAGATATTTTGTTGTAATGCTTTTGTTCATTTTCATTTTAAATTAAATGTATTTATTTTCTTAGACGAGGTGAGGTTACCAAAACACTCCATGCATCTAATCCTGGTCCGGCCCCTCTGTCAAATTTTAGAACCCAGTGTGGGCCACCAATCAAAAAGTTTTCCCACCTCTGAACTAGACTGTTGTTAGCATTTAGCTCCAAGCGAAGTCAGGTTGTCACAAATCACGGCTCTCTCATTCATGCTTCCAAAATGTTCTCTTCGACACCTGCTTGCGTGTCTATTGTCACGTGTAGCACAGCTGAAACAATCAGATTAAAGCAAAGAAGCGCCATTATTTATGCCGCTCCTCTGGCATGCCTACTTTTCAGTGCATTTCCCACCTTTTTGTGGTTTAAATTGGAATGAAGCGCTAAGCTCCCTTCTCTGCCTTCCTGCTTAGGGCATTCTCTTTAGTAGCGGTGAGTGTCTGAAAACCCCCGTGGACCTGCTGAAAATCTACCTGCACGAGTCCAATCGTGTCTACAGAGACAAGCTTGTTGAGGAGCAGGACTTCCAGGTCTTTGATAAGCTGCAGGCAGACACGGTGAAAAAGTTCTTTGAGGTAAGTTTTTACAAAGTTTTGAAAAGAAAGACAAGGGAGGGGAGGTCATTAGGCTACCTGCTCTGCGGCTTGGACCTTGACATTGGTGAGCAACACCGAAGAAGAGAGATGGGAGGAGTGAAAATAATGCTCAACGAATGGGTGAGGGAGTGTAGAGTGAGGAGAGCATTGTAGAGAATATTAATCAGGGTGGTATGGGGGTCTGGCTGACAGGGCCTGTGCTGTCAAGCCCAACAAATTGGAAAACATTTTAATGGTTTTCTGTCCTCTGCTCGCCTCACTACACTCCTTGGGTCCATCAGATGCACACTAGTCATACCACAATAAGGAACTTGACAGTATATGTGCACATACACCCACCACAACAGACGATGAAGCAGTTTAAACCTTTGTGAACCACTCACAGTGTGATAGTGCAATATGCTGTCTTCTTTCAAATTATTTTTGCAACCCTTTAGGGACGCTTTAGACAGCAAGGATGTCTATTTAGTGTTATATAAATGCAGTCTGTAAAAAAATAATGATAAAGATGTGACGTGGAAATATTGCGCCAGAGGAGGTTGGCAGGGAAAACAAAACCAAATCTCTCCAGTGATATATTCAGGGACCCAATAGTTGCTGAAGTGAAAATGAACTCGGTCACCCTCTGCGCCGTTGCGATATTCAGCTGTGCCCCTGTCCAAACTGTTTAAGCTTAACACTAATGTTATGCTGACAAGGTTCGTGTGTGTGTGCATGTGTGAATGCACTTGTGTGCGTCCCTCCCTAAGGACATGGAAGAGAGTCTGGAAAAGACCCGGGAGATGAACCTGTACTGTCACTTTGCCCACGGCCTTGGGGAGGCCAAGTACATGGCTGTGGAATCCTGGAGCAGCCTCAATAAAAACCTGCTGGAGGTACTGGACAGCTACAATGAGGTCAACGCCACACTCAACCTGGTGCTGTTTGAGGATGCCATGGCTCACATGTGAGTGGAAAATTACAAACCCCAGGGACACTGTGGGGAGACTTACAAAAAAAAAAGAATAGAGATGAAGTGTTTCTGTCACTTTCTCAATTGTCTGTCAAGGAGATGGACTGGTTTTGCGGGTGTTTTAAGATGAATAGGTCCATTTTGTTTTATTGACTGTCAAAAGCAGAGACATGACAGTCAGAAGTTATTTGCAATAGGTGACAAAAAGACAGCACGGACAAGAATGTCATTCAGTAGAGACTGTCACAGAGGCTAAATTGCTAATAAGAATTGGCGCCCAATTGTATAACTTCAAAGAAAGCCACCGCCAACGTAGGTATGAATGAAATCCTTGAGCCGCACCTTCACTGGACTTTAGTTAGCTGTTCCAATGTTCCATCATCGTCAAAAGTTTACGACAAGTAATAATCCTGCCCAGAGCCTTGCATACTGTCGCTTTCCTGTTAAAACGTGTCCAATTTTGTAATTTCTTGAAATTTTGTCATTTTAAAAAATGTTCACCTCAATGGGATGTCTCAGAGAAACCCCATTCATGTTGAGTGATTGAGTGTGAGTGTGAGAGTGAGAGTGTGAGTGTGTGAGAGTGAATTGTTTGGCAACAAATACAAAAGAAGGAACCCCTGGTTCCATCAAATTGTTTGGGGTAGACCGATGTTTTGTAAGGTTTGGCGTTTGGCTTTCTAATTGTGAATGACGCATACCGGTACAGATGGTGGGAGCGGGTGGTATGAAAGCCACGAGAAATAAACAATATCCCATTGTTGCATTGCATCCTTATGAGTCAGATTGCTGTGACAGCATACCTCTCCTCCTTACATTTTATCTTCCACTTCCACCCATTCTCTTTACACTCATCTGACTGTCTGCACCTCCACATGCAGCTGCCGTATAAATCGAATCCTGGAGTCTCCACGGGGTAACGCACTGCTGGTCGGAGTAGGCGGAAGTGGCAAGCAGAGTCTGACCCGACTGGCTGCCTTCATCTCCAATCTGGACGTTTTCCAGATCACCTTGAGGAAGGGTTACGCTCTTGCAGACCTTAAAGTAAGCACACACCAAAGCGCAAACGGAAGTCACGATGGAAACCATGTCTGACATGCTTCCCATTCGTGTTCGCTTTATATATGTGTGAAATCCACGGAGTTGCTGCTAGAATTCTACACATAATCCCTCCCGTATAAAAACACCATGCCTGGAATTTACATGGCATTCCCGCCGTAAAAACCTAACAATCTCTTGCCCGCTTATTGCAGAATCTCATTATGTGTCACTCACCCACTCTGTGTGTTTCTCTCACCCAGAGTGACCTGGCATCGCTCTACATCAAAGCTGGCGTGAAAAATATTGGCACCGTGCTCTTAATGACTGATGCCCAAGTGGCAGACGAGAGGTTCCTCGTTCTGGTCAACGATCTGTTGGCATCGGGTAACGGCAGGCTTCACTAATTACTGTCTGTCATGTTTTGCAGGAGAGGAAAGCTTTAGCTATGTCACAGCCAACAAAAATGCAGTGCCATTTCTCCAGTGCTGTTCGCAACATTACTGAGGGCTATGGCAAGCGGAGTTCATGTGGATGAATTATTTAAAGTTGCAGGTTATGGATTATTTACCTGAGTTCTAGGCCAAAGAATTTAATATTGGTGCTGATCATTTGTGCGTGTTTGTGACTCTATAAATCTAAAGAATGACAAGTGTAGATCTATAACAAATTTTACAATGTTTAAATTGAATGGTGGTAATTTATGAATTCTGTTTTAGTCGTTATTGACGGGCTCCCCTTGTGTAGATTACATTTTAGACACCAATAAACAAAATCACTCGGGTTAACATGAACTTATTGATATCCAAAGATGTGGTCAGAAGACAAATAATACAGAATGTTACGCCTATAAGACTCTAATATATATATATATATATATATATATATATATATATATATATATATATATATATATATATATTCACACAAATATTTGTATTGTTTTAACAAAAAAAAGGCAAAGGTTTGATGAAGCATAGTCATGGACCTGCAACTTTCACCAATGAATATAGTGGTCAGCAACTGAATACTGTAGAAACAGAAAGACGAGACGATGAGGCACACACGGAGCGAGCTGATTGGCTGACATGAGGTGCAGGGCTGCTGAGACCAGTGGGAGGCAATGACTTGATTACCGGACAGGAAAGGCACAAACAGGACACATGGAACGTAGAACATGAAATAAAAATCATATATGAAAACGGTATTAAACAAAATACAGAAAATTTACTGCTAGAATTATTGGCAATGATAATGCAACCAGTATGTATTATGAAGGGTATAATGTGTATAATGATTCATCAACCCGCCCTCCTCTTCCCTTAATCCTCAATCAATGCAACCCAAACTGACTTTTGAAACGTCTTGGTTTCGAGCCAATTATAATCGGCTGCTGTATTTTCGAAGAATTATAGATATTGAATAAAATGTTTTATGTTGAATAATACACAAAGGTGAACGTAATTCCACGTTATCAATGCTGAATGCAGCCTATAAAAAATATTAACTTTATTTTGTTTCTAAAGATTACAAATCCTGGTGTATTTTGTCTCCGTACCTCTGCGTTCCTGCAAGTGACAATTCTGTCAAGCCATCGACAGATTTCAGTGACTCCCTCTACACCCATCTGGTTCCCCAACAACGCAGCTGCTGCATTGAAAATATCTAACAATACAAAAAACGAATCAAAACAACAAATAGCTTCTCTCGAAAGAGCGCCGACCCAGTACAAGGTTACGCTGGTAACAAAAGAAAATGAAAACCATGGCGCATGAATCACCTCTCAAATGCTTTGAAACTGTTTATATAGCCAATGTAAAATAAATTTAAAAAAAATTGTGTTTGATTGCTTGAAGAAAAAAAATAACTTAAGTTCTCGTGGTCTTTCCGGCAGTTATATGCATCCTTTTATTATTCAAGGCGAGATTCCTGATCTGTTCCCGGACGATGAGGTGGAGAACATCATTGGCAGTGTGAGGCCGGAGGTACGCAGCTCTGGATTGATGGATACGAGAGAAAACTGCTGGAAGTTCTTCATCGACCGGGTTCGCAGACAGCTCAAGGTGAACTAATCAGATACCCCGACACGTACTGTACAAAGAGCTTTGTGTTCTATTACTGTGTATTTCACAACTAATGATCCAGAGAAAGTTGTTCTTAGTGGCTCTCCTCGGGGAAGGCGGGGGCTGGGGGGTAAAGTTTGCTGTTAATTTGTCTCTCAGAACCTACGCCTCCGTTTGATCTCCATCTCCTCCCAATATAGCTTCGGTATGCTGCCTCTCACCTCACACATAATTTATGATTGCGGGATAAAAACATTTTCATAGATAGGTAAACGTCTGGCTTTAAGATGAGGCACTCCACAGACAATTTCCCCTTAATGATCTTTCAGAATACTTTCATAGGCGGCGGTCTTTGTCATAAATCACTGGGAAAAGCCGCAGTTTTGCTGGAGATGATTTCACAAACGTTTAACTCTTTTGTTCCCCCTCGGGGACTCTGGAATTCAAGAGAGGGGTTGCTTATCCTGTCAATATTACCATGCGGCGCCATCAGCATCCATATCCACCTCGCCGTCTCGCTGCCAGCCTTGTACACATCCCGAGGTAGAGGAGTGAATAAATGAGGGAGGTGATCCCGCTTGTCAGGCCCATGCCTGTGAAGAGTGGATCTGTAACAATGTGAAATGATCTGTCTGATTACATGGGCGGAACAGTCTAATTTACTGTTAGTAAGAAGACATGATGCCGGTGAGTTTTGTACACCTAAACAAGAAATGCGTATAGAAGTACATGTTGTTGTTATTAACGATGACCATACTATAAAATAATCATTAATCGAGTGAAGGCAGAGTAGATAAGGACATATTTACTTTCTACTGTACGGATTCCAAAAGAGCACATTTTCTTGTACACTGAACACGGAATGGGTTATTTTTGGGCTAGAAATGACATAAAGTGGCAAAAGAATTTGGAACGTTAATAGGATTTGGATATTATATAAAACATTTTTTAGGAAACTTTTGGACCATTTTGAAGGCGCTCCGTAACGTCCAACATTATGTAGTGCTATTGAAAGAAGTTTAAATTTTAAACATTGTCTATGCATGTGATGAGATAGCGTCCGAATTATGTAATTTTATTCAACATGTAAAAACGTGCTGAAAACAACTTCACACTGTCTTTTTTGCAGCTTGTAATTTACATCTTAAAAAATATCAATTCACTAGATAACATTTTCGAAAGTTTTTGTTGCTTTGTTGCGCATTTTTTTTTCTTCATTTGCTGTTTGTTTAGTTCTTTATTTTTGTCTTGCCCTTTGAGACTGTCTGTGATTAAGGGCTATACAAATAACATTGACTTGACTTGATTGACTCTTGTTTTTATTTGCGTTTAGTTTTAGGTTTAGTTTTTTTTGCCGTTTTGTTTAGATATTTGTTGTCTTTTGCACTTCAGGACCACCAAAATGATGTGTTTAGCATGAAAATGAGGTATTGTACACAAATTTGAGCATGTTCAGTTAAAATATGCAATAACCTACTAATCGAATTATACAATGGCATGTTTTTACAAAAATTTACTTATGTGCCTCTAAAAGTAAGAGTGGATTTATAGTTACCCCCAGATTTTGAGTAGTTTACCAAAGAAACAGATAAATCAATGTCAGTTCACAAATATTCTTATTCTCATTTTTTTAATGACCAATTACCAGATAACACAACAAAATATATTTTATTCCGTTTTTGAGAGGTAAACTGCTATGTTAATGCGCAATAGATTACGTAAGTATAACTAGCAATGGTGTTGATGCACAAGTGGCTCTTGAATCAAGGATGGACGAATGAAGCTTCATGAAACACTTTTGAAACTTTTGGACTCCTCTCGATGTCAATATTGGTTTAAGGATGCATTGGACATGTAACGCAGGGGTGTTAAAGTAATTTTTGTGAACAGGTCACATCGTGGTTCCGGTTTCCCTCCGAGGGCCATTATGACTGCGAACCCATATAGATGTATCACCTTACGTTATCACTTACACGCAACAAATTGATCGAAAGCTAGTTTTGAAATCAGAAGCCAGTAATAAATGGCAATATCTCATATCTCAATGTTGTTAAAAGTGAAGAAAATGTGCTAGAAGCAGGAAGTTGAAGCACATGATTTTCCCTTCGCGAGCCACATAAAATGAGGTCGCGGGCCGCATCTGGCCCCCGGGCCTTGAGTTTGACACCTGGGATCTAATGTGTATAACATGTGCCTTTCCCTCCCCGATTGAGAGTCCCCCGTCGTGTCAAAGACATGCACGAGATAATGTATAATTTGTTTGCAGTTATCTATGTTGGATATGTTTGTAGGGTCCTTTGAGTTTGCCTTCTGTATGTTTGTTTCTTTAGTGTGATGGAGCATCTGTTTGGCCCCCAAAACAAGCCAGCTGTTAGTCTCCAATCAGTCCAACATAGCCCAGAGCGCACTTACAATCTTCTATTTCACATGCTTGCCAGAGGCTGTGTTTGCTTAATGATGTAGCGACTAATAATTTATTCTCTGATTCCCATTTTTCATGTTAATTGTAGGGAGTTCTAATCATTGGAGGATCCGATCTCATATCCATTGTGTGTTTGTGTGTGTGTGTGTGTGTGTGATTGTTAGGTGGCTCTGTGTTTCTCTCCAGTGGGGAATAAACTGCGAGTTCGTAGCAGGAAGTTCCCTGCTGTGGTTAACTGTACAGCTATCGACTGGTTCCACGAATGGCCGCGGGAGGCGTTGGAGTCTGTCAGTCTCAGTTTCCTGCAGGAAGTGGACAATATTGACGTAAGAGACGCTCATCAAATGTGAATTGGTTGAATTTCGAAATGGACTGTTGCCTGTCGTCCGCAGCCCCAAGTGAAGGAGTCTGTCAGTAAATTCATGGCGTACATCCACATGAGCGTCAATCGCACCTCGAAAGAGTACCTAGCCAACGAGCGGCGCTACAACTACAACACACCGAAATCTTTCCTGGAGCAGATCAAACTGTATCAAAGTCTGCTGGGAATGAGGAGTAAAGACCTAAGTAGCAAAACGGAGCGGCTGGAGAACGGCCTGCAGAGGCTCAACAGCACCTCTGCTCAGGTATTTTTCTTGCATGCAAGTTACCGTTATTCCTCTTCTTTCATTAACCTTGCAGAGGAATCACAAGACGATGTTATCTTTATAAAGCATCTGGTCAAGCTTTGAGCTGACTAGAGGATCTTTTGAGATAATGGCAGCACGTAAGGCGTGGCTCATAACAATGGCAGCGCCAGAAGAGATAAGAATAGAGGTTGCCATTGCAGCAGTTTTATCAGAACAGTACCACTTTATTAAAAGATTATTCTTGACGGTGTGTTTGCATGTTCTTTTATGGGCTTTTTTTCATATTTTGGTAAAATTTCCCGCACGTTGTATTCTGCTGCTTACTTTTTGCACTGAGTTGCAAGGCAGGAGAACAGAAGAAATCGGTTTTCAACCTTATAGTCGGCATTGTTTTGCTTTATTATCTAGCCGTTTTATTTTTCAGCTATACAGTATATAAAAAAAAAAGAATAAAGATTATAGCTTCACATATATTGACCTACACTTATGTGTTAAATGAAATATGTCAAAGTAGTTTTTGCATCTTTTGATTTTTTTTTTCCCCCCGTAAGTAACCCTTCAAAGTTTGGGCACCCCATGGTGTCTTCTTCCATTCGGCAGATAAGGCACCCGAACGGTGAACCGAAAGTTTAAAATGCAAATAATCCGGGAGAATAGCCCCATTCCGATCAAAGCGCCGGACCGTGCGTATGTACGTAGGTGTGTCTGACTCGCGTATCACCAATCAAACTGTCTGGTCAGTTTTCATCAACTCCCGCGAAAATGAATTTTAACTTGCATTTGACGACAGGTAGGCGGTTGTTTATTTAACATTGGTGTCAGTTACGCACAAAACTTTCACTATTTGCGGCCTGTCCAGGTCCGAATCTCAGCAAATAGTGGCGGGCCACTTGATTCAAATATATATATTGTCGCAATATATATATATTTTTTTCTATACTTATTGTTTCTGTAGGTATTATTATTATTATTATTATTATTATTATTATTATTATTATTATTATTATTAATAATAATAATTTTAATATTAATATTGTCATTGTTGTTATTGTTATTATTGCTATTTTTATTATTATTATCATTATTATTATTATTATTATTATGAATCACATTTATGAGGAACTAAATATGAGCAAAAAAAAATCATCAAACTGAGCTAATGCTGCTTGATGTTTGTCTGCCAATGCATCAGATAAATGCTTTTAAATGTGAAATGTTCACATTTTTCATTCGGGGGGCAGCATGCCCCCAGACCACCCTTGGAGGCCTCCATGCACGCAGTTATGTTGTTGCATTAAATTTCATGGTACTTAAGAAAAGAAACTACAGTCCCCAGAATTGTTTCATCAGCAGAAAGCTGTTGGCTTCTGTGATTCACACATGCATACACACACACAAGCGTATTAATCACCCTTATAAAAAATAATGGGTAGAAAAATGCATCTTTTCATTTTATACCGTAAACGTTTGTCATCTCAGCACCTTTGCGGGAGCAATAATCCAATCCAGGCCTCTATTTAGTGAGCTTGTTTGTGCAAAGCAATACACAGACACGCATAGTTTAGCCTTAAATCAGACTGGCTTTATACATAAAATCTCACTCATGCAAACATATGTACAGTATATAAAGTGGTGTCACAGTGTGTAACGTTAGAGTTCCCTGTTTACAGTATATGCCTTACGGTCTGCACCGCGCACACACGTACGAGCATTTGTTAATGGAGAAGCCTTCTAATTAGAGAGCAGACTCTTTTGCAGTAGCACGCGACCATTAATGCACACTGTGCCTGTTGATGCATCCATACTACCATAAGCGCTGTTATTTAACATTCAGTGCAGGAGGTTGCGCAGCTCACCAGGGGCTGCTGTGGTCATAATAAACAAGGACCACTAGGGTTAAAAAACAACACTAAAAGACTGTAGGACATGCTGCGTTAGTGTGTGTGATTCATCCGTTCCCCAGCGGATGTTATTTTTGTGTTCCTTTACATTTGTTTGGGGTTTGTGTTTTCACTTCTTTGACGGTGAATTATTTTTTTTATTAATGTCCTCCTTCCCTACAGCAGTAATAATGCTACTTCTACAGGCAAGCCTGATTACACTAATTTTAATTATACTAAGTTTTAGTGTAGTTGTCCTTGATCTAATAAACAGACGGAATAGGAAGAATTTAAATGTATGTGTGCGTAGTATGCCAAAATTCTACTACACAGGAAGGAATGCCACAATATTGATAATTATGACAGCATTAAAAAATCCTATCATATATATATTACGTACTCGGCGGTACGTTGGACGACTGGTTAGCACGATGGCCTCACAGTGCATAGGTTGTGGGTTTGATTCCGGCTCCGGTTTTCCCGTGTGGAGTTTGCAATGTTCTCCCGTGCCTGGGTGGGGTTTCTCCGGGTACTCCGGTTTCCTCCCACATTACAAAAACATGCAAGGCAGGTTGATTGAATTTGAGATTTTGAATTAGACATGTAAGAAATTTTTGTTTTAACAGTTACATGCAAACCATCACAGAGATCGTCTATTTATATTTTTTTTCTTTCACTTAAAATCATCCATCCATCTTCTATACTGTCTGCCCTCTTTACGGTGGCAGCTGAGTGGGAGCCTATCCCAGCTGACTTTCCCAGGCCATGCACATGCTGAATTAGCTCCTCAGTGTGGAGCATCCATCTTCATTGACTGATTGGGTCGAGACAGAACCAAGAGACTGAGAGACGGGGCCTCAATACACTGACAAGGATTAGTCCATACAGTATACGTAGACCAAAGCCAGGAAGGTTTAATAATGACAACATACACATTCATCAGCTAATAAAGCAGTCTATATAAGGCAACCAAATTCTAAGATGAGGCAACATGCTAATCTATGAAATGGGGTTAGTACATAAAGAGGAGACCGAAAGCTAATTTATTTTTTTACTTGTTGTGTAAGTGCCCTCGACAAGCCAATCACAAAGTTTTTTTTTGGGGGGGGGCGGACTGATAAAAAGGCACAAAACCATTTTATTTACATAAAAAATAGCTCCACAAGCTACCAACTAGATGTGCGTTATCTATTTAATATTAACACCTCTTTTGGCTTTCGGCACTCTCTGTAAATTACGGGAATTTCCAGCCACACACATTCAGCCGATCCAGATTCAACCCGTAGTGTGGAGTCACATTTTATTAATTTATTCTTTTTAGGATCCTTAATTAGCGATTAAACATGATTTCACGATAAGGTTGTGTTGCTGTAACGGTTTGTGATCGCGATGTAAACTTAAACTGGGCTCAAGCAATCCAATTTCCAGACCGTGAAACCAGTCAAGTAATCTACCACACCACTACGAGCTGCCATAAATTGTGTATTTATGTATTTATAAAGCTCTTGCTTTGTATTTTGAAGTTGACCTTCTCACCACGACTCAAATGTTACGCATAGCATTGGTATGACTAAATAAATGGGAAACCCGAAACAAGCACGCTTTCAGCATGTGCACACCTTATGTGTTCATAGCATACCAACATACCCGTAAGCAACAATTGAGAAATACAGTCACTGTATATTTTTTAAATTTGTGTCAGCTCAAGACAAAAATATTTTGTTGCACATTCTGTGCTGTCGACAAAGTGCTACCTGGCTTCTATAACGGGTGGATCTCAGGACAGTATGCGTTAAAGCTTACAGAGAAAGCCCCAAAAGACTTTTATATTTATTTTATTTAAAGATGCATGTGTTGAATGTAGTATAGAAAGTAGCCTCGTATGCGACGGAAAAATAATTGAAAGTAAAAACAATTACATTAAGTCCATGAAGCTTATTTTTAATAAAACTAAGCCTTATTCTTAAACATCGCTGTCCAATGAAGTGGTAAACTTGGGTGTCATTATTATTCGGCATCTGCTGAATGTACCTATTAAAGTACATTATTATCAAACTCGGAGGCTCCCATCTCTTATTGAGCCAAGGCACATATTTCAAATCGGAAAAAAAAAAGAAAAGACTCACAAAATGTCGGTGCACCGGTTAATCATGGCCCCTCTGTCATTTAGTGGAAGCGAATTTATTTTTTCTGTCCATTACTATACATGATTAGCATAGATAAATTAAAATTATATTGATAGCATTTTTATTTATAAAAAACTATTATAAATTATATTTCTTCATGAACATAATTGACTTTGGATAATGTTCCGCCGCACACCTGATGATCTCTCACGGCACACCTGGTTGGCAATCATTGTTCTATGATCTTGATTACTTTTAAAAGCAATTAATCAGTAAAGTAACTAAGTAACTTTTTCAAGGTAAAACTGACTGTAGGTTGACAAAGACTCTCGAACCTTTGCCACTCGTTAAAATACGGGCTTTAGGAAAAGAAACAAAGTGGGACAAAGGCTATAACAGGCAACTTTTAAGGTGGGGATTTTTTTTTTTTTTTTTGTGGCCAATTATCAAAGGACACATTATAACAAACCCAAAAAAAGAGAATTTTGGCACCAATATTTTGGAGCGTTAGCGTTTGTCAACAAACTGAAAATGATTTTTTTTTAAATCATCGTGTCAGCATTGCCATCTAAACCCTGTAAAAAAGCCATCGTCCAAAACAAGAAATGTGAGGATTTCACATTTGAAACAATAACAGTGGAAGTTGGGGCCGTGTTTGTCTGCTCGTGCGCTCTACAATGCATCTCCAGCAAATGTTCATTATTGATTCAGCTGAGACACATTACTCCCTTAACTACATTTCTCAACCCAAATATACTCCAGAGAGAAGACAAACAATTGGTGTGAATAGAAACTTACTTGGCATGCATATTACAGTGTTTTCAGTTGCGACTCTGTGAACCGGAATTGTTTTGACAAAAAATCTTGCCTGTAGGTAAAACATATCAAAGATGCAAAGAAACAAAAGTGTTGTTTTTACTTCACTGCTCATGTCTTGCCGTTTAATTCACCTGAGAAGTAGAAAAAGGTAAACAAGGTAATCAGGTAGATAAGAAAAAGAAATAGAGGCATAAGTTACCAAAATAAATAGACATCACATGCCCAAAATCAGCCAGGATGGACTGCAGCTGTCCTGTGACCCTGAACAGGTGAAGTGGAAACAAATAAATGAATGAATGCAGCCTGGGTGATTTTACCTGAACAAAATAATGATCATCAATTGTAACTTCTTCTTGCAGCTGTTTAGATTTAAAGAAAAAATTACTGAAAAGCCCCAATTATCTAACAATGTAGTTCGTTAGATATTTAGTCAATTCTAATTATGATAATAAATACTATAGACCAGGCAGATGGGGAATTTCTGAGCCCGATTACATTATTTAAAAGAATAAATAAATCTGAAAATCAATGAATCGGCTGATTAATTTAAAAGTGTATAATGAATAAGATAACAATGAAGATGCAGGCTGTTTTTATTCTACTGTTTACATTACTTTTGTCCTTTAAATTTTATGTAATTTTTAGATCTGAGTTACAAAAATTTGCACAAAAAAATAAAGAATAAATAACTGATTATGTTATTGTAGATGTATGCTGTTTGTAAGCAACATAATGAGTAAAATTACTGGATTTTTTTTCTTTTTGTCAAAAGTATTATTATTATTTTTATAGAGCCCCATGATGTCCTCTAACCTAAAAATCACTTTTTGTCCACTCCATTTACTTCTTTCTATCACAGATCCCTTTCTCAGATGCTAAATCTAGTGATGGGAAAATGAAGCTTCATGAAGCACTTGTGATATTTTTTACTCCTCTAAATGCTGATCTTCGATCAAATGTAAAGGCGAGTGAAATGGAAATTGATAGAATTTCTGCTGCATCTTTAAACCAAGAGTGCCATCTTGAGGTGCCAAAAAATGATCACAAAGTGCTTCATGAAGCTTCATAATAATAAAAAGCGATGCATTTTAAATATGTGATGAACAAAGTGAGTTATACAAAAACAAGAGACGCGTTCAGTCATTACTTTTCACGTCATTATCGGTTTCAATTTTTTCCTGTTTGGTACCTGACTGTAACTTTTCACTCCTCTACATTATTTAAGCAGATAGAAGTGGTTACTTCAGGCCCAGCCCACACAGAAAAGGAGCTATGTATTTCTCATTTGTTTTGAAAAAGTTTCCCGTTTCGAGAAATGCTTGCATCCATACCAAAATGCTCAATCTCACCTAAAACGTGGTTGCTATAGAGAGTGGATATAATCATGTGTGGATATAATGTTCTTCATTCTCCACCGTCACTGAGCGGCGAGTGCTTGTGAATGTTAAGCACAAATGCGTCAACATATATTGGAACCACGGTCACGAATAAAAAAGAACTTTGGCAGCATCTCTTACGACCGTTTACAAAAGCTTGCATTAGTTTCCGAACATGTTTGTAACCTTTTAGGAACCCTGATGAAACTCCAAATTCGCTACGCTCGCATCACTGGCTTACATGACAGCGTTTGCGTGACGCAAAGGACATCATTCTACGTGACTCTTAACAACATTTACTGTTTAATGAGAAATTAGGAACACATCACCGTGAAATCTGCAAACCCCACACCCAATTATGCTCCATTTTGTAAAGGGCTAAAATTGGCAGAGAAAATTGGCCGACAGATGAATCGGCCGGGCCCTAATAATCATCCCTCAGTGCGATAATATCCTGAATCGGATCTGATTAGAAGGTGCAGGTGTTGCTTACTAAGTGACCGTTTAGTGTAGTTGTCAAGGACTACCTGTAAGGAATGGAAAAATGAGAGCTTTTTTGAAGCTGCTTGTCAAAACTAAGGGCCGGCTTAAATTCCAAAGTCTACAAACAAAACAGCCTGCTTAGATATATTGAATATCACCCATTCTATGCGGCAATTAGTTGGGCCTGCTTCCCCACGCAATCCCCACCTCCCTTTGCTCTTTCCCCCTGCCTATTCATCATGTTGATGGCTCACTTGGTGCTCTTCTAATGTTTGACTGAATCCATTGCATCCACTGTCACAATCTGAAAAGGCTGTCTTGCCCGCGGCCTGATTTCCTGTTTTTTAATTAGCTGAAAGACAAGCATGAAAAACAGTCTGTTTTTATTTCCCCGGTGCAGCATTTTGATGGAGTCAGATGGCGATGCAAGGCCTGTTTGTCGAGGAGTTATGAGGACTTTGTAACACCCTTAATTTCTCTTTATGGCTGTCCTTGGTCTGAGCACGTATGTGTGCGATTGTGTGCGTTTGTTTGTGTGTGCACTGATAGCAGCTCTTATCACAAATCTTTCCATTTTATTCCAGATATGCACGCCATTCATTCCTACCTTTCCCTTTATCTCCTTGGAAAGAATAAGATTTGTCCTGGTATAAGCTTAAAGGTCACATGAATGGTGTCAAGCCAAATCCTGCCGGGCACAAAATGTTATCCGCAAAGGGTGAAGCGCCTTTGTACGCTCATTTGTAGCGTTTCCCTAAAATGCCAAATATTCTTTGTTGCTTTGAGAGATTTGGACACATGTTTAGATTTCGGTCATTGAGCTCACTCAATCCAGGTCATATAACTTTGGATTCATTGAAGATACAGACTAACAAAAAATGACCACACTCAAGTGCTGGATTCAATTTAATGATTAAAAAAAAAGTAATTCTGTAGTAAAGAACTCCTCCTGTTGGGTGAAATAAATGTTTGGATCGATTGAATATCCTGCAATTTAGATTTTTCTTTTCATTTATGTCATCTTGGTTATGTTACTAGTATCAGTGCCAGTTAATTTCAAATATATGTATGTTTTAAATTTTACACAATGAGGATTTTTGGGGTCGAGCGAGTTTGAAAAAAAAAACAATCGTTGCTCCATCACCGATTTGATCAGGAGATGGATCAATATATTTAGTCTATCATCAACCCCTGTCTTAGCAAAAATGTTATTTTGCTAGACTGGCAGCTGTGCGTTACAGTGTAAAAACGGGCATAACTTGATTTTAGTATTTGTTAATTTGGTCGACGCACTACGCCTCACTGGGCATTCATATTGAATCGGCCAAACACGCCCAAACAACGGCTCCGTTAAGAGATGAAAGCTTTTAAACTTTAATGAATAACAAACCTTGTGGAGCTAGTTCTTATTTTGAGATAAATAAAATGTTTTCCGGAATTTCTTTACCAGTCAAAAAAAAAAAAAACTGCATGAACGCCATTACCGCTCACACATGCGAGAAGGCAAATGTTTTTGTCTCACAAATACACTTTGGCAGCACAGAACGAGGTTGTGTTTTGTAATGACTTATTTTCCAGATCTGATCAGTTATGTAATTGATAAATTACATAATTGCAGAAATGATGACATTACAGCAGATACCGATTTCAATCCAGTCGATCACATCGGTGTCAAGTCTCCTTTTTATATTCACGCCACTTGACTTACCCATGAAACACTTCTTTTCATTTTGGGTTTATTCTTGGGAAATCATTATTTCATTGTGATTTTTTTATTATAATATTTTATGAAGAATGCTACTACTAGTGTTTATTTATTGGAATCTGTCCAGTAGTTATCGTAAGATCGTGATATGGCCGGCTACTGACTCATCCATAGCTCGCCAGTTTTAGTTGGAGAATCAGCTGATCTCCACCTCCTGACCTGCTCCTTTCCACGTTTCATCCTCTTGACAGGTTGATGACCTCAAGGCCAAGCTAGCAGCCCAAGAAGTAGAGCTCAAGCAGAAGAACGAAGATGCCGACAAGCTGATCCAGGCAAGAACATTTGTTCACTCGACTTCAAAAAAACCTTACTGATATTTTTCCCATTTGAAGAATCTTTTTTACTATCTAGCTGGTTGCATTCTTCCAGAGATATTTTGCACTGACCCCAATACAAAAAAGGTTAAATGGCATTTTGCTTGCTTGTGTGCAAAGAAATGGATAGCATGTTGCACCCACCAATTGTTTACTGCTTTGTTTTATAGCTAGTTTTTGGGAACCACCGTTAAAAAAAAAAAAAAAAAAAAGATCCGTCCATCCACCAAATTATTTGGCTTCTACGATAGATAACAGACTTTACTTGATTAACAAATAGCGAGTCATCAGATTATATATGTTGTAAGTAAACAATAAATATGGTAATTGTGCCTTCTTCTGCCATCTGATCATGTATGCTTACGCCGCTACTCACACTAATTTATTGTCTGCCATTCGTAACTGTGCCAATATGCTATGCTAATAATTGTGGTTGCAGATACAGCCCAGTATCATGCTGAGAGCATACTTTATAACTCTGCTTGATTGTAGAGCGTCAATGTAGATCAGGGCTCGCAATTTAAAAGGGAAGTCAAAAATGTTCTATTCAATAATATGTTCTATGCAGCCCCGCTAGTCTAAAGACATATTTTTTTGTACATTTGTGGAACATGAATTAACCAGCGAAATTCAACAGTTTTCATCCATCTCAGGGGAGGACATCTGGCCACTTGTCGTCGACTGAAAATGTCACCATAGTGGGATCAGAGACCATGTGCAAGCTGCATGCATTATGTGCATACGTGCAAAATTTAAGCTATTAATATATTTAATTTTTTGATAATACATATCACAATACATGAATCAAATGAGCCACTATTAAACAACAAACAGTTTGAAGCAAACAACAAAATAAATACACTGAGATTTTTCCAGTGCAAGGGGTTCTCGCTTAAACATTCAAGGACGGCACAAATTGCTGAACAACATTTTTTCACGACAATCAACTCATTCAAAGCTGTAATTTAATAATAATGTATATATCTAATACTACTTTTGCTATTATTATATAATTATTGGTTTGGGTATTATTATTATTACTTTTTGGTGGTGAAAGTAGTAAATCTTCATTGTGGCCGATGCAGCGTGCTAAACTGTTAAAACTTCTCCAGTTTCTTCTTCAATTGCACTAAGCCATTTTAAACTAAAAAGAAAAAAAAAATTCTGGAAGTTAGAAGTGTAAGTTTTGAATCCAACAGGACCTCGTTCGCTGCCAACAACACGATTAGGGAACGCAATTTTAGGTGTCAGTTCAAGCTTTGTTGTTCTTGGTCTTGTTTTTTTTTTTTTCTTGTAAAATGAATTTCCTCAAAAAATGCGACTTATTCAAATGGCTTTTCTATCTTCTCTACTCAAAGCACTTCACACTGTTACCTCATCGACCTTCTGATGACGCAGCATGTGGGTTCAGTATTTTGCTCAAGGACACTTCAATATGGTCACACTGTCCGGGGATCAAACCGCCAACCTCTGAGTTAGGAAATGACCACTCTATCACTGAAACATATCGCCCCATACTTTGTAGCAATTTATGTTTATGTATACGTTATAGGAGTTATTTTCTTCTTCTGATGCAATTTTTGACTGGTGCGACGTATAATCAGGAAAATACGGTGTATGATAATATGCTCAGTAGTGTTTAAGAAAGTTCGGTGTTCAATTTATTTAATGAGTTTGAAAATATTCTAAATGTCATATTTATTCTAATTAGCATGCTTGCTATATTGTTTGTATTAATACAAATAAAAACAATAAGATTTTTTTTTAACTGTCAGATAATATTTTTCTGTGTTTTATGTCTTTTAAAGTTTTTACTGTAGTATAA
Organism: Idiotropiscis lumnitzeri; assembly: GCF_059441095.1. Classification (NCBI taxonomy): domain Eukaryota; kingdom Metazoa; phylum Chordata; class Actinopteri; order Syngnathiformes; family Syngnathidae; genus Idiotropiscis; species Idiotropiscis lumnitzeri. The sequence continues at coordinate 3,628,258 of NC_142410.1, forward strand.
AGTTTTGCTTAAATGTTATCTTCACAACACTAGCAGATATTATTTGAACTTTGAAACATCACATTCAGAACATATGAAAGTCCACACTACAAAAAACGTGCAGCCACTAACTCAGCTATAATACAATGTGTTGGCCCTCAGGTGGTTGGAGTGGAAACTGAGAAGGTGTCCAAGGAAAAAGCGGTGGCTGACGATGAAGAGGAAAAGGTGGCTGCGATGGCTGTTGTGGTCCGTGGCAAACAAAAAGATTGTGAGGAGGACCTGGCAATGGCTGAACCAGCTCTCATCGCTGCACAGGACGCACTCAACACTCTCAATAAAGTTAGTCACACTCCTTTAATTCAACTGCTTCTTTTTTACATGTTGGGATGTTCACTCTTGTCTCTGTTTTATATATCTATTATTATTTTTGTTGTTTGTTTTAACTAGTCCATCAAATTGGCAGAGCCAAACATTGTTCAGTGGCGTGCCCAGTAAATTACAATGGGGTGGCAGGTGAGCTGGGTTTATGCTTGACGTGTTCACATGGCCTGATTTTTGTGCCTGCAAAAAATGTCTAACTTTGTGCATGTTCTGCATAAAAAACATGGCAGACAGGCAAGTGCTCCTATTGACAACTAGTGATGTGGAAAATGAAGCTTCATGAAGCACTTATATTTTTTACTACTCTACATGGTGCACTTGGCTTCAGGAAAAACTTGTATGCATTATTTCTCCACTGCATCTTTAGACTAAGACTGCCGTTTAGGGGAGTCAGAAATGATCTCAAGTGCTTCATGAAGCTTCATCAGTCCATCACTACAGACAAGTGTTTTTCTTTGATTATGGTGTAGTGTTGTTCGTACGCCATAGATGCTGTACACTGCCCCCTATGGTCAGGGAGAATAACGGCTACGATCAGAGGCAAGCCGAGTATGAATTCTGTAAAAGTTGTATCGGCCTGTGTCCATATGGAGTGTATGTGAGTCAAGTAGTGGTGGGCCAATTAATTAAAATATGGATTTTATGGATTGATAATGGATGATGAGTGATGCAGTAACAACATACTGCCAATCAAGGTGTGTGTGAGAACCTGTGAGAGAAATAATCATGGTTAATACTCATACCTATGCCAGTTTCTCCTGTTGATGAAAGGAACTTTGATGTTCTGGATAGCTTGCTGAACCGTCTCAACACATTTTTATATGGATGGTCAATCTAAATGTATGTTGGCATTGTAATGCAACCGTGTGGAAACTGGTAAGGAGGAACCAATTATGTGCACCACAAAATCACGTGCTTAACGTCGGGCGCCATTGACACCACGTAGCTCCGCCCCTGATTACACAAGACATCCCCTTGAGATTAAATTAAATCTTAATTAATTTTATCTGATAAAATAAGGTTTTCTCTTTGTTCTACTGGCATTTTAGTTCATCCCCAGAAACCCATCCAGGTTTATGTGCTGCATGTGGGAATTTTAAAAACACCCTTTACATTTAAAAGGTTCTTTCTGGTGAAACAACCAGAACAGACAGTTCAATCACTGCTCTCTGAAGCTCTGTAAAATGTCCTAATTTGAATTCTCTGTTGTCTTCTCAAAGTCATTGCAGGTTAATCCCCTTTTCTCAACCTTTTACTTTTTCCACATTCTTTTTTTTTTGTTCCCCAAGCAGACCATTCAGACCATTCAAGGCTCTTTAATTATATGATGAGTCCCTCTATTTTTTCCCCACTTTAGAACAACCTGACAGAGTTAAAGTCATTTGGCTCTCCAGTAGCAGCAGTTACCAATGTCACAGCGGCTGTCATGGTCTTAATGTCGCCTGGCGGCAAAGTCCCAAAAGATCGTAGTTGGAAGGCCGCAAAGGTGATGATGGCAAAAGTGGATACGTTCCTTGATTCCCTCATAAATTTCAACAAGGAAAACATCCCGGAGGCTTGTCTGAAAGCTATTCAGCCTTACTTGCAGGTGAGTATGTGTTTTGTTTTTTTTTGTCCCCTTAGCTAATATTAAATGAGTATTTCCAGTTGTAGTAAAATAGCAATTAGAGTACAAACAGATCATTATATCACCATACTTCAACAGGATTAAATCAAATGAAGCTAATCAATTGATGCATGGTAATTTTTCTAAAGCTGCAATGAGATTACTTGCGCGTTATAAATAGCATCTCGCAAGTAGTTTTAATACACTTGCTGACAGTATCCACATGATACAGACGTCACTTCGTTTAGTGCTCTTTAATAGTGAAAAATAATTATATGCAGGCGAGTTGATTCTCTGATATGAGGGCCCTATTGGTCAAACAAGCATATTCCTAACTTAGCTGGGTGTTCAAAGCTGACCCTCAGGAGCTTTGTACGAGACAGGAAATGTCATCACCATGTGGGTATCATTAACAGATGAAATCTCCATACATCCTTTACTTATCATATAGATTAAATTTGTGTTTATGTCTTTAATCCATTCAGGATCCAGAGTTCCAGCCGGAACTCGTTGCTTCAAAGTCGAACGCAGCAGCAGGCCTTTGCTCCTGGGTTTTAAACATAGTAAAGTTCTACAAAGTATACTGCGAGGTCGAGCCCAAGCGCCAGGCTTTGACTAAAGCCAACGCAGAGCTGGCTGCGGCACAAGGGAAGCTCGCCACCATCAAAAACAAGATCAATGTAAGACACCTGGCATTGGACATTAATACAAATAAGGAAAAGAAACAAGATTTCAATAGCGAAAATCCAAAGCACGTATTAGAGGGTGATAAGGAACCAAGCTCTGCTACGAATAGCAAAAACAAAGCCAATGACTGAAGGATGTGTTTATAAATACCATAGAATAACAGTTTAAATTATAAATGTACTTCAAACTAAATATTTAAAATACTTCAATATAATTTAAAATTAAGCATCGCGCTTAGGAATATAACCCGACATTTTTCATTCGTTAGTGTGAGCTAATTTGAGCTCCTCAGCATAGAAAGAACAGTTGAGATACCGTGTATCGTTTCAACATACTTCCTTGACACCAATTACTATCTTCCTATTAGCACTTTCGTGGCATGTTGTGTTATTAGTGTGTTCTGCAAAGAGCACAAAATGTGCAAATGTGTAGCTGAGTTAAAAAAAAAAAAAAATTGTGAATTTGTGTATCGTGAACCGTGAATAGGCGAGACTGCATTTAAAGTTTAGTTATTCTTTTCGGTTAACGTGGCATGGGTTGAAAAATTACTCGTGAAACGTATGCATAAATATTCCTGACACATGAACGAGGCTGAACCCTGTAGTTATATGAAGTAATAAGAATTGGATTCCACCGACATGAAACAAAAACAACCCGAGGCAATAAACTGAAGAAACAATTCAGGAGATGAATTATTTTATCGCGGTTTGAGTGACAGCTGTTGACACATGAGCTCAGCCAGTAATTATACACTTTCCAGCATTTCATCAATACAAAGCTGGTGCGAGTGCTATTTAGGCTTTTACTGTTCATTAATCAAAACTCAATCCATCAGCCTAAAACCCCTATTGACAATAGCAGCTGTAAATAATTGTTTCTCAGTGGCGCTTGACATTCACCGCCTCAGAACGCCGGAGAGCCCCAGCGGAGCGTGTAGCTCTGGGCGGCCCGGAATGCTGCGGCGGTGTCTGCTGCTTGCGTCAAACCCTGCAGAGTTTACAGTGACGATTGTTAATAAGATCCAGCATGACTTCTGTTTGTCATTTCTCAGCCCCCTGTCAGATCATTTGGGCTAAAAAGTGAGTACAGAGGGAATAAGCAATCCTCAAACTAATCTCCTGAACCAGTGTGCTACACCGACTAATCCTGTTTGTCCTTGTGCTAATTGCTTCCACGTGACAAATAAATCCATCGACGGACAGAATGATGAATTTGACCAAACTTTTCACTCGCTCCCAAGTTTGCTGACAGACTACGCTGATCTATTTATCTCGGTATGTCCGTGCTATATTTATAACAAGTCACAATAATTGTTCTTTGTGTGTGTCTGTGTTTGATGGTATCCCAGCACCTTAATGGGAATCTGGCCAAGCTTACAGCAAAGTTTGAGAAAGCCACTGCAGACAAACTCAAGTGCCAACAGGAAGCAGAATCGACCGCACACACTATTTCTCTGGCAAACCGCCTGGTGAGCATATCCGTTTAGCTCAATGCATTAGTCCGACACACAATGCACAATAAGGATGGAAATTGATGCAATCAGTCAGTCAGTGTGGATGGAGGGAAAGTGACAGCCCAGTATTGTACAGTCCCAATTCCACTAAGCAGAATATTTTGCTATTTGTAGTATAGTCACAATTTGATGAATTGAAATTAAGAATAAGAATGAGGCTTTTTTTATTGTACAATATTTTAAAATCATAAATGCAAAAGATATAGCAATCATAGTGCTTAAGATATAGCAAGCATAGTGCTAGTAGTAGTTTTTTTTTTTTGCCCATTCTTTCTCTTTCCATACCCCACATTTTTCTTTTATATGATGCCATTCCGACCCAAACGCGTATTAATCCGTACGCATACAAATTAGATAGTACGTACGTATGCTGCCTCCTTCTCAAATGCAAATCCATATGTTTAGTATCTCTCTCACTCACATATGCATAATATGTAATTCTGCTGACTGGAACAAAACAAACAAGAGGACTGTTGACGCTGTTAATCTAAATTATGATTTGGTAGCAGAATGCCTGACAGCTGCAATAATAGGAGAATGTTTTTTCTTGTCTTCCAGTCAGTGGCGAATATCAATGCAAATGTTGCCAACATGCTGAAGTGTGCAGTGTTCCTGTGATGTATGCTAGAGAAGTTACCGTGGTGCCCAAGGGCAGCGTCACTTAAGTTTGGAAAAGCTTGGATATTAAGTTGAATATTGTTGATCCCTCGAGGAGAATGGCATCACTGCCGCAGTAAAGAGTAAAGGTGTTGTTACATGAGCAGAGAGGCAGTAAAGGATATAACAGCCTATTAAAAGTGGACCTGAAGGTGGTAAACTTGTTTGTGGGGATATTTTTGCGCCTTCATTCTTACGTAGTTGAGACTACAGATTAATTTATATCAGAAATGACTGAAAACCCTTCGGGAATATTGTCACAGTGCGTCTTATTTTTCAGGTGGGTGGTCTTGCGTCAGAGAACGTACGCTGGGCAGACGCGATTGAAAGTTTCCGAAAACAGGAAAGGACTTTGTGTGGTGATGTCCTCCTTATCACAGCCTTCATCTCCTACCTGGGCTACTTCACCAAACGCTACAGGTTACAGTTAATGGCTGAAACCTGGAGGCCTTATCTTAGTCAACTAGCGGTGAGTAGCCTTCATTAGTCTGATTGCTTAGTGTCAATATATATATATATATATATATTTTATTTTATTTATTTTTTTTAATTTTATTTTTTTTATTTTGAACATTCTGAACTGTGGAGAGCCACATGGCGTACGTATGACATATTGAGTATTGGTTCCCTGAAACAGGATTCGAAATAGGTTTAAAAATGACTGACTGTCACGCAAAAGTAGCCAGGCTATTTCACTTGATACACAACTGTAATGTTGACACATGTTATACTACCCTCCCATTTCAGAAGTGGGCCTATCGCGCACTCAAGTGCATAATTTCAATCATGCGACTGTGCTGCCCTATCTCACTCCAAATCTATACTTCAGGGGTAGCTTCCCAAAGAGCCTAACCATGGTTAGCCTCTCAGCTAACTATTTCAAATAATTTAACCCACTGGAGGTTTTTTGCTTCATGCTTTACTGCAGTACTTTCACTATTTCCTGTATACTCTATCCCTGTTTGCTCAAAGGTTCCCATACCAGTAACACCTGGATTGGACCCATTAACCATGCTCACGGATGATGCCGACATTGCCACATGGCAGAATGAGGGACTACCTGCGGACAGGATGTCCACTGAGAATGCCACCATTCTTACTTCCTGTCAGCGCTGGCCCCTTATGGTGGACCCTCAACTACAAGGCATCAAGTGGATTAAGACCAAATACGGTGACCGTCTGCATGTCATCCGCATTGGACAGAAAGGGTACGTTGTTGTCTATTAAAATGAGGACGTGTCATTTTCTTACCAGCTTTAACCTTACGATTCATTTATTTCGAAAGGTACCTAGATGCCATAGAGAGAGCACTCGCACAGGGCGATGTGGTTCTGATAGAGAATTTGGAAGAAAATCTGGATCCTGTTCTTGGACCTCTACTAGGAAGAGAAACCATTAGGAAAGGCAGGTAAGAAAACATTGAAATAGTCAAAAGACATCAACATTGTACTACTCTTATTATCATTTTTCATTCACTATGTCTGATAATTACCTTCTCCATCAAAGGAGATCCTTCCCGCAATATATTAGCAGAGCGTTTGCAAATTCACTCTGATGAGCGAGAGTGTGTGTTCTGAGAAGCAGGTCGTGCTCCCCTCCCATTAATTTCCGAACGCAGCCTATGATCATAAGCAATCGGCAGCTTGTGCTTGAACTGTTTCCATCTGCACTGCCTGATGCGCTGGCACACCGTGTCGTCAGTTGGAGCGCCTAGAGTGCGCTCTGCTCCTCCGTTATTGGTGCACTCTGACCAAATGGCACAGCTGAATAACGGTCTGAGTTTCCGAACGACAGGAGGGAATGTGCCCCAGGTAAAGGACACTAATTGTAGCTTCCTAACAATCTAGCTGTACACTAGTCTGGAAACAAAGCTGCTCAGCTACTAGCTAGTCGATATCATGGCTAGCAAAAACTAGCATGGTGTAAACAGAAGTAAACCGACTCTCAGCATGAGTGTTTTTACAACATGATAATCTTTCTGCACCATGCATCACCTGGATATTGGGAGTCTGCCAAGGAAACGCTACATTTTAAGCTAACTCACACTGCCCCGCTGACATGGGACTATCCAGTTCCAGTGACTACAAAAAAAAATCATTTTCAAAACTAGGGCTGTGACGATAATTCAATATTGATATGTATCGCGATAGTTGGGTGAGTGATATCAATAGAAAATGGAATAGATAAATTATCGTTCCACCCCCCAAAAAAAAAAAAAAACGGGGCAGATTCGACCTATCACTGCCCAACCCGTCACCAACTCCCTTCCATTGAGGAAATACAACCTGAGGCTTACGCATGCGCGCTGAGCTAGTGTGATTCAAAACTAACAAAAAGAAAAACGGGTGGCGTAACGTGGACTTACCGGCCGACTTGAGGAAACATCCCTCAGTTCCATCACACGGGGGCTCCGTTGCAGGGGAGGCCGGCTTGGATTGTACATTTTAAAATAAAACAAATCGGAATTCAGCCCTTTTCCCTTTTTTATTTTCAATAGTAAAAAAATAAATAAATAAAATAAATAATAATAATAATAATAATTTTATATATATCGATATCAACCGATATGGCATACATCACGTCACGATATAGTTTTCAGCCATATCTCCCAGCCCTAATGACACTCTTCTGCAAATACTTGGCAAATAAACTTCACTTACTGTATCGCCAACATCTGTATCGCGAAAGGAAATCAAGGACCAACCACATGCACATCGCAGTGAGACTAGGGTAGGATGGAAAAGCCATGTTAGCCTAAATTTGAACAAATGGTGTGTTTCTATTTATGGTTTGGCTTTTTTGTAACATACCCACAACATGAAGTGTGTTATCTCAGGTTTTGGACTGGTGTGATCCTGGTTTAGCCGCCATGTGCAGGTCCGATATTGCTCAGGGAGTTTTTGTGAAGGCTCAGACACCTGGAAAATTACAGGGAACATTGCTGGAAAGCATGTTATATTGCGGAGTAAACAGCTATAGTACTAACAAAGGTGTCAAATCTAGGTCCCGGAAGGAAAAACACGGCTGCAGTTTGGTTCTTCTCTTCGCCCCAGGAGCAAATTATGGCAGGCTTTTTACTTTCTGGGCCTGGATTTGACACTTCTGAGTCCGATCCGTGAATTGGGATATTTGGATGTTAGATCCAAACCAGGTAGTTTACCGTTTTGAGAGTGAAACTATAGAGATGATGAATGGTGACATCGGAAGTTAAAAAGCGCATTATGTATAAAAGATAAAAAAAAAAAAAGTACATGCATTTTAGTTTTACTGCTTGGCTCACGGTTTTTCTTTTCTTTTTTTCTCCCATCAACTTCGTCGTAAAACACAGAATGTTAGGTGCCCTATTGTTTAAATGTCAAGGACTTGAGGATTTTAAACAGTCAATACGAGTCAAGTCACCTTTCAAATCAATCTGTCAGAGTCTTTAAATTACCAGTCGTCACCTTTTTTTTAAAACAGGTATATAAAGATTGGCGACAAGGAATGCGAATACAACCCGGCCTTCCGCCTAATTTTGCACACCAAACTTGCCAGTCCTCATTACCAGCCGGAGCTGCAGGCCCAGTGCACTTTGATAAATTTCACGGTGACAAGAGATGGGTTGGAGGACCAACTTTTGGCAGCTGTGGTCAGCATGGAGAGACCTGACCTGGAGGAGCTAAAGGTGAGCATTTCAGTGACAGCACACAAAAGCACCGATCCAACCATCAAACTCCAAAGTGGAGTTCACCACAGAGCACTAATGTGTGAAATGTCACAGCCACATACGAGTGTTCAGACATGAAAGTGGTACCTGTCACTAAGCGCTATTATTCCAAAAAAAAAACAACTTTCAAAAGCTGCGTCCCTTAGCTCCTCTCCAGTAATACTGTCTGCTTTGTGGCGATGAAAAGAAACATTTGGTGAAGGGCTCCAGGGTCCTCCTTAAACCAGAAAACCAGCCGTAGCTCTCGTGCTTATTATTACTTATCTTTATATCAATTCATCAACAAAGAAACAGCATATAATATAAAACATCACACGAGGCCACAGGTCCAGTTAGCTTTGAATGATCCACTTTCAGATGGTGCCTTTGATTAGTAGCTCACAAAGTAGTTGTGGGATAATTACTGGGAAATCAGTCACTCGCTCAGGGAGATTGCTGCTCTTTTAATCGATGCTTGGCGATTGGGAGAGTTTTCTTTTTTTTTTTTTTTTTTAAATATTGGATCAAACGTGAGCATTGCTAATTAATTTTGAGCTGTATAACTTTTGAAACATAAAGTTTTGATATTTTAGAAGTGTATGAATACAGAAAAATATGGTGTTAGAATATTAAAATTAGGATATTTTAAATGAGTACTGTATTTTCTGGACTATAAGCTGCTACTCTTTTCCTAGATTTTGAACCATGCGACTAATACAACGGTGCGGCTCTTCTGTAGATTTTTCTCTCTCCGGTAGAGGCACTCTATAGTTCAGAAAATACGCTAAATAAATCTTGAATTTTTTTTTTCTCTTGGGTCTGTTCTGTTTTAATTAGCAAAGATGTTGCAGTGTTAAAAAGCACTGTTTTGGGAATCTCTTTATGTACCTTTATGTGCATTCACAGTACAAAATCAACATAGAAAAGCTGGTGGTGCTTGTGTTCATTTATTTATTTATTCATTTATTTTATTTTATTTATTTTATTTTTAAATTCTTGTAATTTTTAATATGTATATTTTTTTAATTTATTCATTCATTCATTCATTTATTTTTAGAAGAGTTGCTGCAGCGTATATACGGGTGCATCTTATAGTCCTGAAAATATGGTAGTCCTTCTGTTACATATTAGTTTGAAAATATATAATATGACGTAGGGATGAGTCTCATCTCATATTGATTGAAAATAATCACTCACATTCACAATTTACAGCCTTCAATTGCCCTTTACAGACGTAATGAAGTTAAGCAATGTAGAAAATGGATGAGTAGCGACGAAGAAGGAATATAATGTTATGTCTCTTTTAGGCATCTTGAAGACTAATTTCTTCATCACAGCTGACAGAAATGTGAAAAATAAATGACACATTTTTTGGTGTTACTTTCACCCTTAAACAGCAAAAAAAAAAAATGCATTGTTGCATAATTCTTCCCAATCTTATGCCACCCAATAGAACAGCTAGGCTCACGAATGTGCTCCAATAGTTTCTACAAAAAAATGACACAATCATACATCAACCAATATTTAATCTTAAAGTAAAACAAATTGTAGCTTTCCGAGTTTTTGACACATCTTTACACTTGAGTTATTTTCCGTTCATATATCAGTGTATACTTATTCCAAATGAATAATAGACGGTGTATGTTCCAGTAGATGTAAGTGACGGCCCTCATTATGCAACCTTTTGCAGCGAGGAGGATAACACTGCGGTTCCACTCACTTGATAACCAGCTGTACCTTTAAGCTGTCACTGCTGGTGTACTTTTGAGGATTAATGAGCAGCACATAGTCACGATGTCTACAGCATATTCCATGGATTGAATGTAAACGCAAGTGATTAAGTGAGAATTCACTTGATCAAAGCCCCGGCACCTAATGATGCCTCATGTCCGTCTCGTCAACAAATCTGCTCTTTTCATGTCTCTGTGTGTGTGTGTGTGTGTGTGTGTGTGGAAGGGAGTTGCTGGTGGAGCTACAGTAGGATGGCAATTAGACAAATCGCTGAAACACTTCCACGGTTCCAATGACAAGTGCGACAAGTCTTGTCTTTTCTTATAGAACGTTTGTGGCTGAAATGTGTGGGGATCGAAAGTTAATTTGGAACGCAAGTAATGGGTCGGACAGACTCGGGGACCATTTAAACAACAACTATCTGTTTATTTATATTTGCTAGATTCTGACCCCAAGGCTTTTAATCCATTAATTCAGATTTTTTAATAAATTAAAGCATGTTGGGTTGCTCAAAGCTTCACACCCGAAGTAGAAATGAAATGGTGAAGGGACATGTTATTTAATGAAGTTTGCTTCATGAGCATTTCACTGAGGAAGGAAGGCGAAGAGGAAAAAAAAAACTGAATTCACTCATCATTTTAATTAACAGTGAACGTTGAGAAGGGTGGCAGCGCGGGGTAACCTTTATGAAAACAGAACGAAATGCCATTGTGTGTATACAACGTGGACTGATAAAAATCATCAGATACTGAAGAACAAATTGGCCGCACCTATTCGTAACCATTTGAACGACTTTGCACCATTATACCTTTTAATGAGGTTTGTGTTGCTACTGAGCCATAAGAGCTCTCATTTAACCCCGCCAAAGATGGGCTAAGGAGCTTAAAATGTCAAGTTGGCTTTTCGGAGGGCTCTCCGGGGGGGCTCAGTCTATACAACCTTATGCCACAATAACTAATTCCTCTGCTCTTCCTTTCTATTCCTATGTGCATGCCTACATGTTGTTTTGCTCCTGAAGAATTCTTACCCAAGCCCGTGCTTGTTAATGGCACTTCAAACGCTCCACATCCCAAATTACCTAAACAGGGTTGCTCTGTGGCATTCATTTGGCGAAAAGATGATAGATTGCCTACAAAATATTTAAGTCCTAATTAGGGTGTTCTGCTGACTGGTTAATTGTTTATTTTTTGCCTAGCAGGGGGTAATTACATGTGCCAGAGGACAGCTAATCGCTATACACAGTCTTGTAATTGGATCTTTTGGGGAATATTTTGGGAGTGGGTTGCATTTTCCCCCAAGGCGCACATGAGTGTGGGCAATAGAAGGTCACCGTTGACTCACACAGGCCAATACCTCCAGTAAAATGTCCTCCATTCAAACTGATTTTGTCCAGCATATTCAGGTCCATCTTTAAAAGGCCAAACACATCACAAGCACTTCTGTCAAAGGGCAACGTTTTGCCTATGGAGCAAGTAATAAATTCAGATGCTCAGAAGAGGAAGTGAAATTAGTTCTAACAATGAAGCAAAATAACTTTAATCACCACAGTAGGAAATGCTGTCATAAAGAGAGCAATTAAGCAGCGTGATCGGCAAAACTCACTGCTCACCTGCTGCGATTTAAGATAGGTAATGAATGTCTTTGTCGTTACTATTTGCCACGGTAGAGCAGTAGAAGCAGCTCAGTAATGACCCAGGAGTGAGGTGGAAATGGGTCACAATGTGGAATTAACACATTGTTTTGAATTCACGCAACTTGCACTGGATCTACTTTTTCGGTCATTTTCATCCCCTTGTTGATGCTGGTCTTTCTTTTGGATTTAGTTTCGGGGAGAATAGTAATAGTTTAGCTCCAAATACAGTGGTCACCCCCTATTCTGTCATTACCATTATGTTAAGCACGGAAAGAATTATATTAGGAAAAACTTCAATAAGACAGTCATTATCAAGCGGAAGCGGCAAAGGACTATAATGAAGGGCGAAGAAGGATGAAGCAATAAAGAAAGTTACCCTTCGCTATTGACTTTGTTCTCCTCAAGAAAACACGGAACTTTGAAAAGTCGAAGTTCACTTTAAAATGTTTTCGCTTGAAGAACTGCAAAAAATGGGATGGTGCTTTATTCTAAAAGTGAATGTGGTGTGGATTAAAACCTTTACTGGCCAAATGGTGTTTTTCGATATGCATATGAATTGAATCCATAATGGCTAATATGTGTGGCTAATATAAAGGAGGCATACTATATATTAATGTGGGCAAGCAAAGCTCCCTACTTAATTTCTTGCTGGAATTGACACACCAAGGTTTAGGTTGCAGAAGTTGGCAGGCGTGTGATATCAGCATCCAACGGGAAGCTGGCTAATCTGGCCCAGCCGCTCCCTTCTTGAATCTGGCTAGCAATGAATAGGAAATTGATTAGCTCTGCCTTTGACATGCCCTTCAGTGTTAATGTCATATATTGATTTGAACCTTCAACATCCGCAACCACATCCAATAATATTGGACATAAAAGAGCCCAACAGCATGATTGATTCAATAAAAATTCACTTTCTGTTTCTTATAGTCCAACCTGACAAAGCAGCAGAATGGTTTCAAGATCACATTGAAGACACTGGAGGATAACCTGCTCTCTCGCTTGTCCTCAGCTTCAGGGAACTTCCTGGGTGACACTGAGCTCGTCGAAAACCTGGAGACAACCAAAAGCACTGCTGCAGACATTGTGGAAAAAGTGAAGTTCCTTTCGTTATTGGTTTTTGGAAATTATTTGTTTATTTCACCACACGCTCTTGAACTGAGTCGTACCATGTCAAATTGAATTGTCGTCCAACTGAATCACTTTAGAATTTAAAAGAATATTTAATCGACTTGCACCCTGTTAGAGATCTGTTATACTGATTTGGTGATTTTGCATTAATTCCAAGATATGAATCAAATTATTCAATTCAAGTTCTGTTACAAGCTTCACAAAAAATAGTATAGATGTAATAAATTAGTAATAATTGATCATGGACATTTTTTGTGGTCAATTAGTTTAATCACTTGACAGCACTATATATATATATATATATATATATATATATATATATATATATATATATATACACACAATAGACCATTTCCATACAGCATAAACACTAGTAGCCTATACGTATAGAGCACAAGATGTCCTATTTTCATGCTTTATGTTAGTGTGTAATGAATTAATAAAGATAGAAGTTGAACTCGTGCATGCTTTACTGTAGTTGTCACAACAATGCAGTGTAAAAACGCTGCTAATATTCCCTGTAGGGCTCATTATTGGACTTCCAGTTAACTATTTGGATCTTTTACTGAGCCAGAAAACTGCAGGTGCATTCGTATGCTGTGAACGTCAAATGTTAAGTGTGATAATTTTTTTTATTTTTTATTTTTTTTTGCTGCGCATGAGAATTGTATGAAGACATAACTGTGTAGAGTACTTTTTAAAGATTTTTATTTTCAAGCATCATCTCCCAAACCTTTCTTTGCGGCGAAATCAAACGTCGGGGCTAATTGTCACTTTCTCTGAGATCATTTTGCCTGAAAAAGCGTGAAATTGGAAAAGCTTCTCTGAAGTGTTTTATTAGTGGGGTGCAGAAATTCATCCTGCTGAACTCTCAAACCAAAGTGTGTACATATGTGGTGATTAATGCTTTTGTTTATGGCTGTGATTTTGTTTGACTGTAGGTAAAAGAATCTAAGGTGACAGAAGCCAAAATCAATGAGGCTCGGGAGCACTACAGACCGGCAGCTGCACGGGCTTCGTTATTATACTTCATAATGAACGACCTCAATAAAATCCACCCCATGTACCAGTTCTCTCTCAAGGTAGCCCATCTATTGACCGGCCATGTTCCCACACCCCTCAAGGGCCCTACTGTGAGATCCTTCTTAACACTCACTCCTCTTCTCCTGCCCTCCTCCTTCCATTTGCTCACCGTGTTTTATGCTCTTTGCCCTGTTTTATTGTGTTTGTGGCTCCCTAATGTGGTTATGTAGCGCTTAACGTCTTTCATATTGTCAGCCAGCAAGCTCTGAGAGGAGGCAGTCTGAGATATGGTTTGCAATCACCCTCAACTCTCACCAGTACAGTTCCTGCCCCTGCTCGGTCTATTTTCAAAGATAATCAAATGAAAACACACTTTGAGACTGCATGACAACTTGTATGGGAGGAAACAGTTTATGATGTGGGTTTATCACACCAAGTTAGGGCAAAGTCTATTTTTGCTTAGATGCTAGACATTACTGTAAAAAAAAAACAAAGCAATTAGATGCAAGGGATTTGTTCACCGCTAATCACAAATCAGATGTCGAATGAAATCCGAAATAGACAAAAAAACTATATCTCAATGGTGCAACAGCTAACTTTCTTTGTTCCTTTCTAAGGTCACTGGCTCATTTTAAATTTTTGGTAATAAATGTATTAGTTGCATAAAATAAGTTTGGGGGAAAGAAGTATCTTGGTCAGTCAGCATTGACTCATGAACTTTGCCAATGTTGACTGTGCTTTGCAGGCTTTTAGCGTGGTCTTTCAGAAGGCAGTTGTGAAGGCTGAACCCGACGATGATCTGAAGCAGCGGGTGTCCAACTTAATTGACAACATCACTTCTTCAGTCTTCCAGTATACCACCAGAGGCCTGTTTGAGTGTGACAAACTCACGTACATAGCTCAGCTGGCCTTTCAGGTACCAAAAGGCTGCAGGAATGCTCTTAAGACCCTAATCAACTGGCAGCGTGTGCTTGAAAATACTGTGCAACATTTGTCGTATCTGCAGATTCTTTTAATGAACAAAGAAATAAACCCTGCTGAGCTGGATTTCCTTCTGAGGTACCCCGTCCAACCTGCTGAGACATCACCGGTGGAGTTTCTTTCCAGTCACTCCTGGGGTGGGATTAAGGTACTTACTGTAAGATGCCGGACTTAGACACATCTTAATTTGTGTTTGCCATGTAGTATTAATTGATGCAAATTTAATTGGAAATTCTGAAAAAAGGATAATTAACTCTTCGACTGTGACATATTTGTTCTCAAACTTCAACTCTGTCATTTAAGTTGCAAAATTATTACGATCTTGACTGGATTACTTCAATTTGGAGTCAGGCTATCCTCCATCAAGCGGCTCCAGTTGGTCCAAAATGCTGCTGCTTGTCTCTTGACTGGTGCTCATAAGAGGGAGCACATTACTCGTACTCTGGCGTTATTGGCTCTCTGTACATTTTGGAGTTATTTTCAAGACTTTCTTATTTGTTTTTGAATCTTTAAGTGGTCTATCCACCCTTACGCACCTGACTCAGACCAGTTCTATTAGACGTACCAAAGACTAAGCAAAGACTCAGAGGGAATCAAGCCTTTTACGTTGCTTTCGGCAAGCCCCTTTGAATCCCATCTTTATAATTAATTTTAAAACTCATTTTTATTCTTTGGCTTTTGACTCAGCATTTGACTGAATTCCAAACAGTTTTTGAGCTTTTTACTGTCTTCATTATGAATTGTTTTTATTGTTTTTGTATGGCTAACTTTTGCTTCATGTGGATTTCTTAGTGTTTTATGGATGCAGTTAAGTTGAGTTCTTGACGTTACTGTTATATCTCCCGGACTCAGGATCTCGTTTCCTTTTGGTAGAAGTCTTGATCACACCCTATATGCAGTTTTTGCCACACTTCTTTGTTTCCGAATGCACATCATGTAGATCGGCTCACTCCTCATGATGACTTGCATGTGCCTTTTTTTATTCAGCAGTCCAGACCTAAACTGTTAAATGTCAATAGTTTGATATCGTAAATTTAAAATGTACATTGTACACAACATTCCAACTTCATTGGAATAGGGGTTTGTGTCCTTTAGCTTGCGTTCTAGCTTTTTACCTGGCATGTCACTCTCATTTTTTTTTTAAGACGTTCCTATCATTTCTGGTAGCATATGGGGACATAATTGGAGTCTGTTTTGTCCATATCATCTTCACCGCTGCTTTGACAGCCCGTGATTCACCTGGGCTCATCTTTGAAGCCCTGTGTCACTCTGTATCATTTAACATTGGATGACACATGGACAAGCTTCATATCCCCAAAGTCTCTGTAAAGAACCAGTGTGTGCTAATTTTGCCCTAAAGAGCAGAGGTCGTCCGTCTTGTCACATTTATTTAGCAGCAAACTAAATGAAATGGCAGCTTGCGTCTTTAGCCTTTTACGCTAATGAATTTTTCAATCTCGACTCCATGGATAGTATCTTAAGCTAAACTCCACTTACGGGGTTTGGAGACTGCTTTCCTCAACTGCACTCAGCCTAATGTGGATGCCCAAGCACTAACTGATGGAATTCTCTCTTGAACTTGATACTTTGATTGTTTAGTGCTCTTGATGATATTAGCATACACACACGCGCACGCACCCCCCCACACGCACACACACTCCCACACGCACACACACTCCCACGCACACACACGCATATATATTTATTTCTTTATTTATTTATTTATTCAGATTTGTGGTGTTTTTGACGGTTGTTTCATTTCTGGTGATGTCATCGATTTTTAGTTTCTGTACTTGGTGGATTACATCAAACATGTTCTATGGCCCCTTGGTGGTAATGCAAGTGTCAATGGTTTTTATTTATTACATGCCCAGTGATTGACTGGTGACCAGTCCAAGTCCCAAAGTCAGCTGGGATCAGTTAGCCCAGATCTATTAAAGACAAGCGGTGTCGAAAATGGATGGATAGATAATGACAATACCATACATCCTCAGAACTAAAAGGAAATTTATTCAGAGAGACAGTTTGACCACGTGCTTGTGCATGGAATGACACGTTTCTAATAAATCTGCTTAAAGTTGACAACATTGTCAAACACGCACATAATTTTATGAAGTGGTATGAAGTGTGTTTAACGTTTGTTTTTGGTTTTTTTTTGCCCATTCCCTGCATCAACAGTCGCTGTGCTTGATGGACGAGTTCCGGAACCTCGACCGAGACATTGAAGGCTCGGCCAAACGCTGGAAGAAGTTTGTGGAGTCTGAGTGTCCAGAAAAAGAGAAATTCCCGCAAGAGTGGAAGAATAAAACCTCTCTCCAGAGGTTGTGCATAATGAGGGCACTGAGGCCTGACCGCATGACGTATGCTGTAAGGTGAGAGGTGAAACGATCACTTGTCCCTTTGCTCTCTGATCTGTGATGCTTTTCCTGACCTCCATCGTTAAAATACTATAGATTTAACATCTTGAACTTTGCCTCAAAGTTTGAACTTAGAAGATAGCCCTTCTCACCTCTGACTGCCAACCCATTTGTCTGTTGCCCAATAACAGCTTCAGCAGCACATCTTAACTTCGTCTTAATCAATGAGCCTAATACATTAACTGTACATTATACAGCAACAAAATGTTGCCAATAATATAGATTAAAATGCACATGCAAGCAATAGAAAATAAATAATAAAATATAAAAAATGTAAATATATATATATATATATATATAAATATATGTATATATAATATAGATATAATATATATATATATATATATATCATTTTTAATATAAAAATGTTAATAAATTAAAAAATACTACTAATATAGAAGTACAGTTTTGTATCTGATCATGTGTCAACAGTGTTCTTGTTTTGACTCCCCAAAAAAATTATCCCACATTTTGAAGACGATCGATTGGTAATTTCTAACATGATGAGCAATGGACGATGGTTCTTTAATGAATGGCGGGGGTGTATGAAGGATTACAAGATTATTACGGCCTTCAGAGATCTGGTGGAGAATTTAGTGAACTGGTGCATCTGGAATCATCTTGTCCTCAATACAAGCAAAACTAAGGAGCAGAACCACCTCTCAGCCTATTGCAACATTGAGATAAATGCGTCTGGCTATCGATCTAGCTAGCTATGAATCTAGCTCCCTAAATACATCAATGGATAGATAGCTATCGATCGATAAAACTAATAAAAAATAAAACGGTGGAAAAACAAAGTGTAAACTGTAGAAAATTATTTGACGTGGTGAAAAAACAAGATTTGGAGCATTGTAAACTAAGTATATCTGGTGACATTAGATTTTTTTTTTTATCGTTACCATGGAGGATATTAATATTTTTTTAGCTCAGTAAATCAGTTAACTCAGTTTTATTTTCTTCAAAAATAATTTGCATACTTTGCAATTATTGTACTAGCTGTACATCTTTAGCTCATCATCTCAGAACAAAACACCGTGTTCAAGTTACCACTGGATCTTGCAAACCAACAGTGCTGGAGTGTGGTGCTTGTGGGCAGTTTTGAGAAATGTTTCTGAGAAAAATGCCTGTAAAGATGTCTCAGTTTAGATCCTTTTCAAGAATCAAAGAAAGCTATTAGAACAGGCTTTGAATTAAGTTTACTCCATATTTTTTGATTGCCTGGAATTGCATCAATTCTCGAGCTATTAGTCAAGTAAATAACTGTTAAAAGATTCACAAAAATAGTAGTTGAAAAATGTGATTAATCGCAATTAATCATGGAATTTTTTCATGATTAATTAGTGAAAAAATTTAATCACTTGACAGCACTAGTAAAAAAAAAAAGAAAAATCCTCTTTTCATTGTGTATTCAACATCATATAACACCAAAATGCATTTCAACTGACTGACTGATCAGAATTATTCAATAGACATTTTTAAAATTCACTGGACTTCTTCTTCCTTAGTGTTATGGACATATTCCAAGATGGCAATGCCATGATTCATTAAACTCAAATTGCGAACAAGTGTTCCAGGAGGCATGAGATGTTATTTTCACACATGAATTATCAGCACAGAGTCCAGAGCCAACCTTATTGAGGATCTTTGGCATGTTGGATTTGACTTTATGACTTCATTATTGTGAAAAGGAATGTAGCTCTGGATGGGGATGTGTTTTTAAACTGTGTAACCTTGTCAAAATGGTCATATGGCAGCACTGCGGTGAAAGCTCTAGAGCAGGCGTAGGCAAACTACCGCCCAGGGGCCACATGTGGCCCGTTGAACGTTTTAATCCGGCTCGCCGAACTTGAAAAAAATTAAATGAATAAGCCTTGTTAATGTTTTATTTTCTAAACACTATGTTTTTTAAAGACATATATTATTGAAATGCTTTTCTTCACTTTCATTTAAAATTAAATGTATTTTTTTTCTCCTTTGAGGTGAGGTTACCAAAACACTCCTTCCATCTGCTCCTGGTCCGGCACCTCTGTCAAATTTTATAACCCATTGTGGCCCGCCAATCAAAAAGTTTGCCCACCCCTGCTCTAGAGAGTCCTTTTGCTTTATTTTCATTTTATTACTGTTTTTCTATACCAGACTGAGAACAAGACCCAAATTTTTAGAGGTACTTGAAAGTCATTTGTAGATTTTCATTTTACTCACCACTAATCATTTTCCATGTTACTTATCCTAGTTTGCACCAAGATCTTCCATCCTGTTCCTCAAGGGCCACTGTCCTGCCTGTTTTCCATCACACCCTGCTGCACAACACATCTGATTCAAATGATCTGGATCATTATCGAGCTTCTGCAGACCTTGCTGATAATCTGATCATTTAAATCAGGTGTGTTGCAGCAGGGCGAGATGGAAAACAGGCAGGACCCTCAAGGAATAGGATTGAGGACCCCGTGCACTAAGGTTTCAATTAGTTTTGATTGTGTCAATGTGTAGTAAAAACATTGCATTCTGAAACAAGTCAGATGGGAGGCAAAGAGAAAGCTAAGAACCCAACTGTGATAAGAGTTTAATTTTGCGATTTACCTTTAAATAGGCGACTAGCTAAACGATAGAAGATTTCTTTGAACTTACCTGTCAAAGATACCAAAAAGTGATGCGGATAACAGTTCCATTCTCCCCACAGAGACTTTGTGGAAGAGAAACTCGGGGGCAAGTATGTGATTGGCAGATCTCTGGACTTGGCAGTGTCCTTTGAAGAGACAAGTCCGACGACGCCCATGTTCTTCATCCTCTCTCCTGGAGTTGATCCTTTGAAGGATGTGGAGAAACACGGTAATGCTCGTGCTGTTTTATCTTTAATAAGCCGTAAAATTCCTCCTCACAGCATGTGGGGCTTTATCAGAGCGTACATACTGTGACACAGCTGCCATGTCTTCATATTGTGATAAACGTGAGATTTTTGTGAAGCAGACTATTGAAGTGAAGTGCAGGCGTACTTCGTTCGCTACTCTATTTGCAACTCCATAAGATTATCAGTGAGAACAGCAGTGGTTCCATCACATTTGCCCTGTGTCTTTTCTTTTCTATAAACCATCACGGCCGTCAGACTGGGTAGATTGAAGGGATTTATGAGATGACGCTAATGGTGGAATAGGGCCAGCAGAAAGTAAATGCCATTTGCTTCAGAATTGCTTTATAGTTCTGAATTACGTGGGTGGGCTTTATGGCCATTTTTTGGCTGAGGTTGTACTGACATGGAATATGGTGCCTTAGAAGCAACACTTTTTTGGATTGGCTGCCAAATAATGTAATGCTTCATGGGGTGTTCACAATGCACAATAATCAACCATTGCCCCCCCCATCCTACGAGAGCTGTCCTTATGTCTGCTGATGTTTGTATTACACTAATTCAACATGTTGATATCACAAGCTAGTGCTATTGGATTTGACTTCCTTACTCTGCAACATCCTCAAAGCCACTGTTAAACAAACAAATCCATATCAGATTGAATCAGCTCGAGATGAAGCAAACAGACCTTGAACCTTCATCGAATCCTTTCCTAATATGATAACAGGAAGGATTTCTTCTGGAACTTGTCAGTAAGAGGTTTGCTAATTGAATATCAGAAGCCTCATGCTGAGTGGATCAAAGCTGCAGGTTATCATATCATTGCGATAGAAAAGAGCACAGTGGTTAACTTGGAACAGTCACAGAAGTACACGCCACAATGGCATGTTTTTATTACAGCGACTGGCGGCTTTAATCATTGCCATTTTCATTTCGAATATCCTGCCACTGATTAAATGATTTTGGCCCCAGTAGGGGGCTCCTATTTTTTTTGAGATAGCGAGGAGACTCACTATCTGTCTGCTGGTAGGTCGACGTTGTAATGCCACAAAACTAATTGTGTTGTTCAATCTCAACGACACAGGTAAGAAGCCATTTACTTTCTGCCTAAATTAAAGTTTTTAATGTCTTACTGGGAGTTAGATTAGAAGCTCAATTTCACTGCCATGTTGGGGTGGTTATTGTCAGCGCACCCTGGCAGCTTCCACAAGAAGTGAACATGATTTTTAATTTTTAATTTATTTTTTAATTTTTTTTACACACTATTTATTACGCTCTTCCTAAAGCGTGACTTTTGTTGCGGTAATTGGAGAAAGTTGCTTATTACCTTCTTGGATTAGTGGGATCTCAGGTCTACCTACCAATTTACAATACATGTTGCTGTGTGTTTTTTTCTTTTCAGGAAAGAAGCTTGGTTTCACATTTGACAACATGAACTTCCACAATGTGTCTCTGGGGCAAGGTCAGGAGGCTATGGCGGAACAAGCCCTTGACTTGGCAGCTAAAAATGGCCATTGGGTTATTTTGCAGGTACAGTATGCCATCAATATTCAATATGTTATTTAAACTACTGTCTGTGCCATGTTGGCCAAATCAGGTCAGCTGTGTTCACGCCCACAACGGCGCAAAATGCCCTATTTTTTTAATCATCCACTCTGCGCCTGCTTGTTCGCACCTGCCAAAATACCAACACAAGCTCCAACCTACCATAGTTTCGGGACTAAAAGGCGCACATGCATATAAGTTGCAGCAAATTTCTTCGGGGGAAAAAAAAACGATATAAACGCCGCACCACCCTATAAGCCGCAGTTTTCTATGTTGCAAAAAATTATTTGTTTACTGCATGTACAGAACGATTTTGTACTGTGAATGCACATTAAGGTACATGAACAGATTCTTAAAACAGTGCCATTTAACACGGCAACAACTTTGCTAATTAAAAAAGAATAGACCCAAGAGAAAAAAAACAAATCTAGATTTATTTTGCGTATATTTTATAGAGAGCCCCTACCGGTGAAAGAAGAATCTGCAGAAAAGCTGCACCGTTGTATTAGCCACTTGGTTCAAAATCTAGGAAAAATTAGCGGCTTATAGCCTGGAAAATACGATACCTTGGCGCAGATATGGCCATGCCTCACACTAGACTTGTACTCGGAATGAAAATAGACGCATGAATGTTAACATCTGCAGCGATGTAGTCAGCTATGTGGGTTCATTAGTTCATGTGGTACAGAAAAAGTCGGCACATGGAGCAGAAAGCAAATATACATCTGGAGTGGAGAGAAAAAAAAAGTCTACACACCCCTGCTCAAATGCAATGTTTTTGTTTTTTTGAATTTTTTTTTAAAGACCATTTCAAAATATGTTCCATCATCATACATACATACATAAATAAAAAATATGTGAAATCCACAATTCTCCATTCCACATCCACATATGTACTGTGCATAGAGAGGTACGTACATATGTTTGTACATATAGAAATATGTAAGTAAGGTGTACATTATACAAAAAGTAGATGCTTTCCTGTCATATTAATCCACACTTAATTAATTGTATTATCTTGTTGCAGTGCAAAGCATACATGATGCCATTCCCTTTGTCACTCGTTCATCTGCATGTAAAAGTGAATGAAATTCTCTATGGGAATTATTTTCCTGGAAGAACCCGGCATTCAATACGAGTACAATAACTATAGCCACAGTATCTGTTCCCCTCTTATCAGGAGGGTAAGACTCACGTTTGCATTTTAAGTGGAAACCTTGGTGGAATTATAATGAGAAATATCGACGGATAACACCGCATGTCGACCAACCCCAACCCCCCACCCCTACTTTTCTTTTAATACTGTATATATTTATATGCACAGATGGTAGAAGAGGAGAAAAAAATATGGGATGCCCCCACTCTCCACTCTAGAAGGATAGCAAAGACAAGCAGTTGTTTTAATTACCTTTGCATAAGAATTAAGATCAATAGGCTTAAAAAGGGAATGTCCCCTTGGCAACAAACCACCCACTCGCTTTATCATCAACTATCTGTCTGCCTGCTGAGAGCTAGATCCATGGCACTGGCTAGAAGAGAGGAAAAACATGCAGGGTGTCATTATCTCACATTTTTTTTAACCAGTTGTATCTCCTGATATTCAATTCACCTTGTTTTTCCACGTATTGTATTTCGATTCCCAAACCCACGCCCACACACATGATTTTGATTCTTTATCTCCAATCAGCTATATCTCCATTCCTTAACAAGTGTCGACCCCCCCCCCCTCTCTCTCATTTTGCACTTTTCTCACCTGCTGCCAGGCACAGGTCCATCAGGGCAGTGCTGGGGCATCGCCTGGTTACCCTTCAACATTTGGGTAATTATACAGCAGAAGGCCAGCTCCTGCTGAGATGGGCCAGAGAGACAGAGAGGCAGAAGCCTTGAAAGCAACCTAATGGGGGTTGAGTAGCAGGGGGGAGTGATGGGGAGGCAATCAGTCCAGCAGATTGTAGCTGAATATTCTACATAGGCCAGTCAGTGGGAATCAAGTGGCCTAAACTGGACAGATTTTTTTTTTTTTTTTTTTTGCACATTTATTGCTAAATCCACCCCATTAGCAGGCAGGATCGAGAAAGAGGTGGAGATAAGGAGAGGAAAATACCAAAAAGTTATTTGGATCATCAACAAACATGTGGTTGCCCCAACAACGCAAAGTGATTTTCTCATTGCTAACTTATTTGTGTTTGATGATGTGCTCTGAACACAAATTTGTTGATGAAGTGCTGCCTCCAAGAGTGAAAATAAAATTAATTCGATGACTTTCTGCACTTGGTTCACACTAATATTCAGACATTCCGGGTTAAAAAAAACATATGGGGCTTTTGAGAGTCATTAAATGTCTTTAAATGAAACACAAGGTGCTGCTTTCTCAAAAACATGTTAACAAAATTGAATTTAGCCTAAGATGCCAGTCATTCTGACACCTCTTCCATTGGGTCCACAATCCAGTTTGCCCCGTCCAGCACCCATATCTTTACGACTGTGACCCTGCAGGGCAGCATCCTCAGTGCTGGAGCTCAGCTGTGCAGTTATCCATAGCATGTCTGCTGAGCCAATCCTCACCTGCATACATTCCACTTTTGCCTTTATGTGCTCTTCGCTTGTGTGATGAGCAGTTGGAACCACCATTTTGCGTTCCCTCGGGTTGCATTGTATAGCAATGCATCAAAAGGCTCGCCAGCTGTGGCCGTGCCGTTGACGGGATTTAAAGATTCATTTTCTGTCAATAGATGACTGTTTGATTCAGCATTAAGAGGAGGTGAGAACAAAAGTGGACCTGAACTTTACTTTAATTTGAAAGCGATAAAATAGAGGCTGCTCCTGTTGTTGTTTTTTTTTTGTTTTTGTTTTTTTTTTTAGTCAGGCCCGCAAGTGCATCTGTCTTTCTTCACTTGTACAACTCTGTGGCCAGAGGATGAATGGTTTCATTACTCTTACAAATTGTGATGCCCTCTCTCACTCCTTCGGTTGACGTCTTTATTGCTCGACTATTTACATGCCAAGAGGAAGGGGTTGTTCTCAAGCCTGATGAAAAAGTGCTCGAATTTAGACTTCTAATTTGTATACCCATTCATTATTCTCTCGAGAGAAAACTTTGTCTTCTACCGCTATTGTCCCTGACACTTCTCTCTCATAATATACTCTAACTTTACGCTACCCCCCTTTTGTTCAATGTCTCCCAAAAATCTGAAAAACTGGCATTCCTTTCTGTCGTGTCCCGTGGCTCGGAAAAAGGGCTAACTTCAGCCATCATAAGGAAGATTAAATATGAAGAGCAAATGGAAATGAGAAAGTAAAGAGGCTTATGAATTAATGACTGGAGTTATTAGTGCTGTAATTAGATTTAGGGAATGGGCAGTGCTGCATGGTTAAATGTGTTGGGAGGTGGGTGTGGGGGCACGGCTGACTGCTTATCATTCACGGGATGTCCTGTAAGTGTCAAGACAGTTGAGATGGAAAATTGAGCTCATCCAAGCTTGTGTGATCGTACAAGTCAGCCCCGCTGCCCGGGCAGCGCTCGCAAGATGAATTTGCAGAAAAGTCAGGCTGAAGTATCAGCCGAGAACGGTTGCTTAATGTCAGCATCTTGAAAATTGGTTTCAAGTGCTGTGTACCATTTAATTTAGTGCCACTTCAAAGTCAGAGTGATAGTGGGGGTATAACAAATTTAATTTCTCCTTTTTTCTGCTACTTGTCATTATAAATCTAAATTACATGGGCAGTTTCATAAGCGAGAACCTTAAATAGTTATTTTGTGTTTTCTAAAAGTCAGTCATATCGCACTTTTGCCTTTTGAACTAGTATCTTGTTCCTTGTTTTCTTCTTGCCTCGCTCACTGTAGAATATCCACCTGGTGGCTCGCTGGCTTGGTACTCTGGAAAAACTTCTCGAGCAGCAAGCTGAGGGAAGTCATGAGAACTTCCGGGTTTTTGTTAGTGCTGAGCCTTCCTCCACCCCTGAGGGGCACATCATTCCACAGGGCATCCTGGAGAACTCCATCAAGATTACCAACGAGCCACCAACGGGGATGCATGCCAACTTGCACAAGGCTTTGGACAACTTCAACCAGGTAAAACCATGTCATGGTTAGTCACATTTTTCTCATGCATGATTTTTGTTACTACAAAAGATTCAAATCATCCAGTAGGTCCGTGTCGTTGACCTTAGCCTACTAATCTTTCCTGTCAACGATTGAATATTAATATTTAGTTTATCTAGAGCGCACGAATTGAGAAAAGTGAAGCATCTCAACATAACATAATTCAACTTTTAATATAGTTTAGCTTTTCGACCATTTTTATACTCATGTCACTCTTTATATGTTTTCTATTATAAAATAGCAAATATTGAAGCCAAAATTTATTTTAAAAAAAATACCATTATTACAAAATTCCCATTTACTTTGATTAATTTGGCCCACAACATGAAATGCCGCATACTATTCTTAATCTGACAGATTCATACAAACCAGGGCTCATTTTGTTCATGGTAAAAATCTCGATCCATGTCAATATTGATCGATAGGTTGTTTGAATTTTTTGTAATATAGCTCGATCCTGTAACTTATGATCTCTGGTATTAGACAGGTGTGATAGAAGTTTGGTTACCGTGTGCATGTATGATGTTGAGGGAATGCTGAGGAAGTTTGTATAAATGCTCAGACCCATTAAAAATTATAGGCCACTTTGCACACTTACAGTATATAGCACAACTACTCAATAGCATATGTGACACATTTTGCCGAAAGAGTAATAATTCAACCACGCAGATGCTTCATTTATTTCACGCAGCAATTGGGTGACATCATCTTTAGGAGACATCTCCATAAAATCAGGAGATCAAGGTGTGTTGCCTGAAATCCCCAAAATATTTCTACCTAATCCCGGCCTGCTGTGTTGGCAAAATGAGATGACAAATTGAAGACACATTTGTTTCAGTAATATGAACGACTACATAAAAAGATGGGATTTTGCAAAAATAAAATAAAAAATGAATAAATAATCCAAATTGGGCGTCATCTGCTGCAGTGTGAATGTAGCCTCACTCCTCATATGTACAATAAGAAAGCTAACTGAACCACACACAAGCAAAAAGTGACAAAGGTGGGGAAAAAATCCTTCTCAGGAAGAAACGGCGAACAGAACATAAGCTTTGTCGGGCGACGTCTCCCTCGGCCGACTGGGTTTGGATAGAGAAACAGAGTAGAGGGACATGCGTAGATAGACAAGAGAACAATGGGGACAATAACAGCCGTTGTATTGCCGAAGAGTAGAGTTGGCCACCTTGCTCCTCCTTCCACTACCTTACTTGCCTCTTCTGTAATTGCTTTCATGACCCTGTACCCTACTCTTTGAAGAGCCCGTAACGGGCATGGCAACATTTCCGGCCATGGCAAATGTGTTTGTGTGTGTGTGCGTGCGTGTGCGTGTGATATATATAGAGAGAGAGATATATATAGAGAGAGAGATGTATATAGATATATATAGAGAGAGAGAGATATATAGAGAGAGAGAGATATAGATATATAGAGAGAGAGATATATAGATATATATAGAGAGATATATATATAGATATAGAGAGAGAGAGATATATAGAGAGAGAGAGATATAGATATATAGAGAGAGAGATATATAGATATATATAGAGAGATATATATATAGATATAGAGAGAGAGAGATATATAGATATAGATATATATATAGAGAGAGATATATAGATAGAGAGAGAGAGATATATATATATAGATATAGAGAGAGATATATAGAGATATATATATATAGATATATATATAGATATAGAGAGAGAGACATAGATATATATATATAGATATAGATATAGATATAGATATAGGTATATATATATAGATATATATATAGAGAGAGAGAGAGAGCGATCAATTGTTTTATCATTTTGCAACAAATACAGTGTTTTGGTGCGCAAGTTAGTCCTCTGACTTGAGTCCCCCATTTCTGGAGTTAACCCGTAAGATTTAAATCAACTCACTAACGAAAAGGATGCACTGAAATGCACCCTGGCCCAAAAACTGACAAATACAAACCGAGCACTTTTTCTGTGATGTTTAGAATGAAACTCTGCGACAAGTTTAATAATGCCGAGAGAGACCGAGTACAGCCTTACCAGCCTCAGAGCTTCTATTAACTGTCATATACAATATAAAGATACAGAATATATGCATAATAATCCAAAACTGACTATTTAATAATATTGTCCAATTTTTGTAGTATTGCATATCATTTACATTCCATTTGACAGTTCTGGGTTTAAAATCATGAGGAATATTTAATGATTTTCCGGTTCGTTTGTGAGTATAATTAATATTTTAGGTCACGATGGCGTACACTGCCCTTCCTTAGCGTATTTACTTTTTGCTGAGAGTGGCAGGTGACGCACCATATGCCAGTTTTCATTCCAATTTTGCCCTCAAGATGCCAATTTACCAAAATGAAACCTTGAGCAGATGGCTTGTTCGCTCAACCTGGAACAGTTCGTACCCATGGTGGACAGATGTGAACGTGGCACTCGCGAGCAATAAATTCTCTGTTTGTTTTGTATAGTAATGTGACCAGCTAATTCCTGGAACACATTTCCTTCATAGTACTGAGTGCACTTTATTACCCGCTTCTTGTCCAATATCACAATCTTTAGCTTGTTTTTAATGACTATCCCCCTAACAAGGGTGAACCCTGCGGATTTTCATTTTATTCATC
Source organism: Idiotropiscis lumnitzeri (assembly GCF_059441095.1). Classification (NCBI taxonomy): domain Eukaryota; kingdom Metazoa; phylum Chordata; class Actinopteri; order Syngnathiformes; family Syngnathidae; genus Idiotropiscis; species Idiotropiscis lumnitzeri. The sequence goes on from NC_142410.1 coordinate 3,656,806, forward strand.
AAATTACAGGCAGGTCATGAATGCTGACGTTAATATCATATCTACATGGGCGCAAAGGTAGAATGCTGCCTTTATTGTCGTGCATGTATATTTGTAGCCAGTGTATCTGACTGTGTTATTTTTTCTCGAGTACACAGGTCATGAAAAGAAAGAGCTTTGCATCTCATTCAGCTGTGTTGAGCAAAGGGAGTATTGTGCAGAATGTTAATTAAAGCTCCAGAAGGAGTGTGTATGCAGTAGCGGTAGAAGTCAGTATGCTCTGTCGTTGTGGGCAAGCATGTGCATCGTAGGAGTCAGCTCCCCTGGGCACTGCGGCAGTGGCCCTCATCGTCACACTCCCCGTGACATACTGCTGGAATGAATAGAACCCAGCACCCTTGGTTCCATAGGCTTTATTGGCATGCTTATTTAACAGTCTCCACCAGAGATTACATTGCCATTCATGTTTTTTTATTAGCCTGTCTAGAATAATGATCTCAGGAGACAGATGGAGGCTTGAAGCGCCTGACAAGTTGTGACAATTAAAAGGCGATCCCATTGCCATTGCTTTTTGCCATCTACACACCCCACAAACTGTTAGTGGTTTGCACCTGCTGGTGACATGACTCAGGAATCTGACCGATGGTCTTTCTTTCACCAAGGAGATGATTATTTTTGACCTCATCAAGATGCATATGTTCAAAGTTGCTGTTCTGAGCAATTGAAACAAAAACTGCTCCCGTTTGCCGCCAAATTGTGTGCGTGAGAGGATCCGTTCAAATTAGGTTTGAATTCTTAATTTTAACATTATACGGTGAGTATTCTTTGATGGATTAATTTCTAATTAGTTAATTATTAAATAATGCATGGATTTTGAATTATCACGACCCTAAGTGAGGATAAACGGCTCCGATCATGGATGGATGGATAACATCTATGGCTGTCCCATGAAAGTATCTCTTTAGAATCAGTTTGCCGATTAATCATTCCATCGATTACTCCAGTAATCAGGTAGCTGAAGCAGCTGCCGGCTCGTGGCCACGTGGGTTACATTCCCATGTTCGAGTTCTCTCAAGCTCCTCTTTGCAGTAATTACAAAAAACATTTTTTATCCTTTTTCTGTCGAATGCAGTGTTTCTCAATTATTTGCTGTCACAAACCCAACAGAAGAAGAAAATATAAAGATTCCACGCACCCCAACTCTCCACTGGGATTATAAATTTGATCAGACATTGGCACAACTACCCCATTCCGCCGGTCCATCCTCCGTCCTCGTCCGTCTTCATCATTTTAAAGCGCTTCTCTCTATACATTTTGTCAGTCCACCCCCGACCTAAAAAAATAATACATACATAAACATTATTTAAAAGCCACAATAGCTAAATTTAGCCTTAAAAATGGATTTGTACAAACATTAGCCGTGTCGGACCAATAGCCGCAGGGTCACGTTATTAATTGAAGCATTATCTAAATCAGTTGTGCCCGACCACCGGACAACTTTGGATTGGGCCGCACATATAAAAGAAAAAAAAAAACTTTCAGTACTTCTGGTTTATTTATTATTCGAGGTTGACAAATATTTTAGTTTGAAAACTAGCTTCTCTCCGTTACATCCATCTTTGATCGATTCTCGACACACGCCATGATGCTAATTGTCTTGGTCCCATTATGCTAATATTAAACCCACAAGCTAGCAAAATCAGTCAAAAAATAAACAGACCTCATACGCAGACGCAAAATATCTGGTGAGCGGTTCTGGATAAAGCGTTATGGTAAGTTATATATGTTAATAAACGTGTTCTGTGGTGTAGAATTTTATGCTGATTTAAATTGTGATCATGAGGAGGTGTGAGGTTTTCATTGTAGCTTTTAATTCAAGTAAATTACAATATTTTGTTCTTTTTTTTTTTATAGGACACACTGGAAATGTGCGCACGGGAGAATGAGTTTAAAAGTATTCTCTTTGCACTCTGCTACTTCCACGCCGTGGTGGCAGAGAGGAGGAAGTTTGGTCCTCAAGGATGGAACCGCTCATATCCTTTTAACACTGGAGACCTCACAATTTCAATCAATGTCCTCTTCAACTACCTGGAGGCGAATCCCAAGGTGTGTTCTGTTTTGAATAAAAACATTTGAAGTCATTTGTGGTTGTTTGGGAAGACCGTACCAATTCGGCTACCGTGTGCTTGATTCATAGGTGCCCTATGATGATCTACGCTACCTCTTTGGTGAGATCATGTATGGGGGTCACATCACGGATGACTGGGACCGCCATCTATGCGGGACCTACCTTGAGGAGTTCATTAAGCCTGAGATGATGGAAGGAGACTTATGTCTAGCACCGGGTTTCCCTTTGCCTGGGAACTTGGACTACAACGGCTATCACCAGGTTAAGCAAACAGTGACTTTTATTGAGATGTTTTATTTCCACTCAAATTGTTGACGGAATTCAGAAAGACGTAACTGATTAGATTTTAAAAAAGTACTTGTAGCAGTCTATTTTGGGGGATTTCTCAGGTCTACATGAGTCGATGTCTGGCTGAGAATATCCTCCAACACACTGTTTACGGCTGAGAATTACTCGGATTGAATTGTTAATCAGCTCCTTTTCCAAATGAGAGTGCCAAATCAATCGCAATAAAACTCCCAGATGGGTCCCTGAATTAACAGATTGTAGTTTTCTAAATATTTCTCGGAAGTAGAGTTACTTTTATCTGAGGAAAGGAACTCGCTAACAAACTTTTGAGTATGAATTCACGTAAGTTGTTGAATAAGAAAAGCCGTTTGTGATCTGGTGGTATAAACACACAAGCAGTGTTAATAGTAAAAAATTTCTTTCAGTGTCACTCAAAATGAAACATTTTTATCTGTGCAATTCAGGTGTTTTTTTTCCTGCTGTTGCATTGGAGTTAGTGGCAGTTACTTAATGACTTCTTTGTAACAATTTGAAGTTTTCTAAAATGTTACTTTAACAGTCAGCTACATTCGTGGAAACTGATTCCTGACTGGTTAGCACGATTGCCTCACAGTGCCGATTCCGATCATTTTTGATAGGTGCTCACTAATGATTATTTTAATTAAGAATTAATGTCTTTTGATTCATTCGACGCAACACTCCACACAGGCTGGGCTCTAGTTGGCTTGGGCTGCCAAGTATTAGCCGTGGTTTAATCAATTTTTGTGATCAGCAATGAAGGGCATTGATTACTCAAGCTGAGTTAAATCCCGACCAGGCACTGTATGAAGAAATAAAACATTGAAATCACACTATTTAGTAGTGATGGGGAAAATTAAGCTTCGTGAAGCATTTGTGATATTTTTTACTCCTTGAGATGGTGCTCGTGGTTTAAAGATGAAGGCTAGTGCAATGGAAATGTATTACATCTCCACTGGATCTTTAAATTAAGTCAAAGTCAAAAATATCACAAGTGCTTCATGAAGCTTCATTTTCCCATCGCTACAATTTAGGTCCCTTTATGTATTTTATATCCTACTGTCTAACCAGCTCTTCAGATCATTTCAGAAAGAAATTTTGACAGATGCAGGCTTCATAAACTTACTGCCTCACCTCCGCCCACCTCACCTTGCCTGCTATATGATGTGATATATCTCTGAGCATAAACCCTAAATGACAGAGTCAAGTCAGAATTGAGCCAGGTCATTGTGTCAACTGTTGCCGCACACAATAAAGACTCTATAAAAATACAATTTATTTATGATACACCTGACAGGCCGTCCACTGCTTCACAGCCATCTGGAGCTAACTTCTTGGGCTGTATATTTGAAAGAGACACAGGACAGGAAAGGATTGACTCAGCAATTTTTGCTTTCATTTTTCTAAATATACAGGTCTATGCAATCAGCAAATAAGTCGAACAAGCAATCTGACAACAAAGTGTTTGTCCGTTTCAAAAGAATATGATTAAAAACTGAGAGCTCAGAGTTGAGTTTTTTTGTTTCATGTCATGTCCAACAAAAAAGCATTGATCATCATGGACCAGCAGATGGAAAATGCCTTTTTCCTTGCCTCATTAGCAGCTTGTCAAGGGTTTCAGATTTTATTTGTTTCTTGTCTTCCCTTGTCAGCAATAGTTAAGAGAAAACACCTGAGTCAAAGGAAAAGTATGATCTTTGTAACTAGTGCAGTCTGTTCTTGTAAGACAGTATAATTATATTCTGTTCAAGGGAAAAAAATTGAGAAGTTTCCTATTTGAATGTTGACGGGGAAGTCAAATTAATAAGATTCTGGAATTATCTGCCATGTAGTACAATAGGAAACTCAAACATGGATTTATTGTCCTCCAGTATATTGACGACACATTACCTGCCGAGTCGCCTTATCTGTACGGCCTTCATCCCAATGCTGAGATTGGCTTTCTCACACAAACCTCCGAGAAGCTTTTCCGCACCATACTGGAAATGCAGCCCAGGGATGGAGGAGTCGGTGAAGGAGCAGGAATGACACGAGAGGAAAAGGTAAACACGATTAATTATTGTTAGAACTGCTGCATGGGGAGATGAGATGTGTTGTGAGTTGACAACATTGTCACATTAGATGATAATGAAATCAGTCTGTTGCTCATAGTTAACAAAGGAAGAAGAAATCTTCAAATCCGGTAAAATTCCTCACTGTTATCAAGTGATGGGGAAAATGAATCTTCATGAATCACTTTTTTTACTCCTCTAAATGGTCCTCTTTGTTTAAAGATAAAGAAAAGAAATGTGATTACATTTCCACTGCATCTTTAAATGAACGTGCCATCTAGTGGAGTGCTTCATGAAGCTTCATTTGTCCTGCACTACATTGTGTAATATTTAGCTAACCACTGGACTGGTAATATTAAGATGCTAAAAAAAAGTAAAAATCTATTTGACAAGTGACAAAATTCAAATACACTTGAAGGTAATATTTACTGACTATTATGTCATCGATCCCATCTTCAAGTCCTTATTACGACAATGTAATTAGCATCTAATAATCATTAGCCTACTGGATAAAGATGTAGTCATGCAAATCTTTTTGCACCAATTATTTATTTATATTTGTATGCTTTTTTTTAATTATTTTTTTTATTATTTATATGAATACTTGATTCAAATAGGCCCCCGGGCCTTGATTTTGACACACAGGTGTCAAAATCAAGGCCCGGGGGCCAGATCTGGCCCGCAACCTCATTTTATGTGGCCCGCGAAAGGCAAATGATGTGCTTCAATTTTCTGTTTCTTCACTTTGAATAACATGGAGATCTAAGATATTGACATTTATTTGTTACCAATTCTCCCCTTTTAAAATAAATTGAAGAATTGTTGAACAAGCAATTACTTACTGGCTTCTGACTTCAAAACTGGCTTTCCATCAATTTGTTGTGTGTATGTGGTCACGTAAGGTGATCATATATTTATATGGGTTCACAGTCATAACGGCCTCTGGGGGAAACCAGAACGACGATGAGCCCGTTCACAAAAATGAGTTTGACCCCCGTGACATGTTATCATATAAAATACATGTGTCGCTGGTGAATTTCATACCTTTTCACAAATCTTAACTCCCCACACCATCTTCATGGTAAACCTCCAGTCAATGTTTATCAATACTTTTTCAAACTTAGCAATGATCCCCTGTCCCTTCTTATTGAAGTATATAGGCCACGTTCATTTAATTTTTGATTGCAAAATTCAAGTGACGCATAAAACATCTCCTCGACATGACTTGCTTAGTCCACCCCTGTTGTGTGGAAGGCTTTAGGCAATAAAACTGTACCACGTAAACACAAGTACTGATTCTGATTTGAAGAGTCAAGCTGTCACCCTAAGCTCATATATAAAGCATGGTTCTCTACAAATGTGAATTTCATGCTCGATTCTGGGAAGTTGTACCTGGTCCTAAATGCAGGATGACAACAGGTGACACTTTCTATAGCGACTGCATTCTGAAGCTTGCTGGGGTTGACTTCACCCATCGCCTTTTGGGAGATTTCCCGGTCTACTTTTTGGTTGAGTGCAGCTATGAAGTCAATTTTATTTGCCCTGAAAAGCAATAGAGTGTGAAGAATTGCGCATTACCTGTTCTAATACAATGCAAACCCAAAGTCAGCTGGTTAGGCTGCAGATCACCCGTATCCCTCAACAGGATAAGAGTAGAAAATTAAACAAATAAGCTTTGAAGTCAAAGTCATGATATTTTTTTTTTATTCCTCATGACAATTTATAAAAGTCCCACTCTGTTTGATCTTTTTCCCTCAAAAAACTTCACACTCATCTCAACATATAAACGCCAACGAGGACCTCTTTGTATTCCGTGAGCTCAGTAGCTGCCTAACTGCGATCAGATATTTGAACTGGAGAAATCCATAGTTATCATGACTGCATATCCTTTGTTTGACACCTACCAAAATCCACAAGCTGATTACTAATGCCAGTTGCCTTGAGAAAATGTTGACACAGACATTAGCTTTCATCACATATTCACAAAAATATCATATAAGCATTGATTTTTCTTAAGGGATTTGGCTGTTATTGATGGAGAAAAGCTGTCATTGCAAAAAAAATATCTTCGTAAATATTTATCGCCCTGTTTTGTTCAAATAAAAAAGTTTCTCAGTCAATTTGAATTCATACAACATCAGTCTTTTGGGAATGCTGTCTGTCCCCAGCGTTTAAAGCCTGGAGTAACTCCATCTAATTTAATTAAAATTAATTATTTCTTGAGGAAATAAAATGTACTTATCAAAATAACGTCCCATCGCTGTTCATATATTTCAAGGTGCGTACAATGCTGGAGGAGATCATTGAGAAACTCCCCGAGGAGTTTAACATGTCTGAGCTGCTCGGAAAGGCCGAGGAGAGGACTCCCTACCAGGTGGTGGCGGTGCAGGAATGTGAGCGCATGAATCTTCTCACCCAAGAAATCAAACGTTCGCTCAATGAGCTCAGCCTGGGTCTCAAGGTGAGATAATTAAAATGGAGGCAGACATTAATTATTGATAGTTCTAATAAATAAACTCATTGCTGCAGCATTGGCAAACTGTGAGGAGCACTGTTGTTATGCATTTCATAGATTGAAAATCAGTGATTGCCTCCACCAAGGAGATGAGGTTTTCATTCAATGAGACACGCTATGTTTTGTTAATTACCACAAGAAAATGGCCTTGGCCTAATCGCGTGCCCTTTCACCATGTTTCATTAAAATCAGAGTCAGCATAATCCCACTGACAGAAAAAAAATGCCTTGTGTAATTAAGGCAAATGTAAAAAAAAAAAGAAACAACCGCAAACCTTTTTTTCCTAAAAAAATAAATAAATGAAAAAAAAAAAATAGTGAGCATCGCTACTGGCAAGACGGACTCAGACCTGACTTAGAAAATTGTCGATATAAAAAAAAAAAAAAACTCGTTAAATCTGATTGAGTCATGTAGGAACAACTAAATGAAAAGCAAAAAGCAGGGTGAAAAACGTGTAAAACCGTTTGTCAGGAGTTATGAGGATCTCTCAACATTATTAGCACCAATAAATCGGCTCAGTGGTTTAAAAGCCGTGGGGTCTATTGTACCAGCAAATGGAATCATATTTTGCCTTTATAGTAAAATAAACAAGCACTAGTAGAATATTAGCTGGCATGCCGGTCCATCGTGTTCATTTGACGTGAACGTGGATGAATGGGCAGGACAAGATTATTTTAAAGAACGGTTCCTGGCTCTAGTCTGACGTCGATAAATATCCCGACGCTTATCGTCCTCGTAAACCATTTTGTGACTGACACGCGTTGGTGTCAGCGATACATCACCGACAGCAACAATGGGTGAAGGACAACATTGTTGCCACACACGTTCAATCTCATTATTCCTGAGTGCCATTGTCGCTTTATTTATATTACAGATATTTCTTAATCTGTTCTGACATGCTTGCGCTTTCTATACTGGATGTATGACACATTACATGCATCCATGCAGGCTGTCATTCACGCTCGCATTCACACCATCACTGAGGGAGAACCATGTAAAGTGTCTTTGGGTGACACCCAAATGATTAAATTATCATTATTCAAAAATAAGAAACTGAAAGTGTGATCACAAAAACCATTGTCATATTTAGAAATTTCTCCCTTTTTTTTACCAATAAAAATAGACTTCAGAAACATGCTATGGCTAGCTGCTATTAGCATAAGGGCTAATTTACAGACCAACAAAGAGAACCTGCAATTTGGAACGTTTGGAGTAGATGTTGTTGGTCACGAGGAAAAGCACAGTCAACCACGACAATATTTTTTTCAAAATATTTTAAACTGAGTAGTTTCTGAACTGAGACATTTGCGAACCGAGGTCAAACTGTGTGAAAGCTATGTGTACTGTGGATAGTTAGTCAAAGAAAATGTGAGTAAAAGCAAACAGCCGCGACTTTACATTTTGATTTTAAAAGTTATAAGCAGCATTTCCTTCAAGTTTATTTTAGCTTTGTGTTATTGTGTAATTTGTCAGAATAGGTCTGGTTTGACATCCATCAGCAAAGTACAAAATATGTGTTGAATCATGTATGCTAGCTAATCATTTGAAATAATTAGTGGCCTTGGGGAAGAAGCCTGTAGACCAGGCGTGGGCAAACTACGGCCCAGGGGCCACATGCGGCCCGTTAAACGTTTTAATCCGACAAACTTTAAAAAAAATTAAATGAATAAACCTTGTTAATGCTTTATTTTCTAAATACTGTGGTGTGTCAAAGACATATATTTTATTGTAATGCTTTTATTTATTTTTTTCTCCGATGAGGTGAGGTTACCAAAACACTCCCCCCTCTGTCAAATTGTAGAACCCAATGTGGCCCGCCAATCAAAAAGTTTGCCCACCCTGGTGTAGACTATGTCCGTTTGCTGACTACTGTAACGTTTGTGCCGTTGTTTTACAACCTCGAAAAGAAATAACCTTTGGTAGCACAAGTGGCAGAAACGTATACCTCTTATGACTCCATTCCATTGTGCCCTCATCTACCTATGTAAAAATGTGATTATTGTCTTGTATTAATCCATTAGGGTGAACTAACCATGACCAGCGACATGGAGAACCTCCAGATTGCTATTTTCCTGGACATGGTACCAGAGACTTGGACCAAGCGTGCTTACCCGTCCATATGTGGCCTGGCTTTGTGGTTCTCTGACCTGCTAGCAAGGATCAAAGAACTGGATGCCTGGACAAGTGACTTTGCCTTACCTTGCGCAGTGTGGCTGACCGGCTTCTTCAACCCACAGTCCTTCCTCACCGCCATCATGCAAGCCATGGCTCGCAAGTACTTAACTGCAGGGATTGTTTGCACCGCTTGAATTTCTTGGTGTGAAACCGCGATTTCCATGTTTGGATGACAGGAATGAGTGGCCTTTGGATTGCATGAGTCTGCAATGCGATGTTACCAAGAAGAACCGTGAGGACTTAACGTCGCCACCGCGAGAAGGGGCTTATGTTCATGGGCTATACATGGAGGGTGCTCGCTGGGACACGCAGGTATTGCTGAAATTGTTTACTGATTTTTTTTCCTTTCTTTTTCTATCTTTCTGGGGATAAGTCTTTTGACATTTCTCCTTACGGCAACACAGAAATTCAAAATAGAAGAAACTATAGATTCCTTGTCATGCCCAAAATGGTTTCCATCAAATTTGAAGCACGGCATTGTCAATAATGCCTTTTGTAAGATTAATAATTAAGATCTTGAGGGCAAAGGGGGTCTATTGATTATTTTATTGATCATGAGGCACGGTGTTTACCTTGTACTGTTTGTACTTGGCTTCCGAACTCTAAACATGCAAGGCTGATGAGCTCATGGACACGGTGTGAATTCACCTTTCGATGCACCTTAAACTAACTCTCGAAATGAAGTTGGCGATGTCTTCCCTTTAGGGATCCTGCATTCCATTTGTGGCTTGATTTTCTACTTTGCATCCCACTTGCATTCAGCTGCAGCGCCTTACTCCGCTTCTCTCGGCTCTCTCTATCTAAGCATGCTACCTCTTTAAAGAATATGTTGCCTAGCTTTCAAGCTGCATCCCTGTAGACTTGTTAATTGGGGAATGTGCAGAGTGTGCACTTGAACACTTAGATCTCCCCTTAGTTGAGTGGTTCCTTTTTTCTTCATTAAAGTTAGAGACGCAGGCAAATAGACTCTCAGTTAGATGACTCGGGTCGCTTCTCGTTGCTGCTCTCGTCACTCCTTATCCACCGCGTTCCCTCCTCGCATCTCCAAAGGCCAGTCTTGCGCCAGTGTCGGGGAATAGGAGAGTAAGCTGTACGCCGACAAGGCAGAGATGTGTAGCAATAAAAGTCAAAGATTTATGATAAGCCTACTCATCAATATTTATGACGTTCACCTCTTATTCAAAGGGGTATCATACATAAAAGAAAGCTCGATACTGAATTTGATGTGCTCGAAGTGAATGTGATTTGAAATTCAGCCATGACATACCAAAGTTACAGTATATATATATTTTTTTGCTTTAGACACAAATAAAAGGTGGAAGACTTTCATATTAAAATACAAATTGCGTGTATTACGTTTTGATGTTAACATTATCAATTAAATCATTTTATTATGAGAACCTGATAGGACAGTGCACATTGACAATGTACATTTGCATCACTGAAGCTCACCTCAAGACTATACGTTATATTTAAGATAAATCCAAAATGCAGCCAAACATTGGATTAGCTAAAGTCATGAGGATGCAAAGCTTTGCCTCTGCCATGACACCCTTACTTTGATTCAACCTATCACAGATTTTGTCTGACATCATGGAGGTGGTTTGAAATTCATCAGAGGATGACGCATCACAAATTAAACTACTGGACACAAAAGAATGGAAAATAGATTTTTTAAAGAATAATGACTCAAGATGGGCTTTAATATGAATTACACATCACATAAACTTCATGAAGCTTCATATGTAGTGATAAATGATGATTGTTAAATAATGGTTTTTATACAAGCCACAATTATTTCTATAATTTCTGAAATTTTTTCTGCATTTGTTCCATTGCATCTTAGACAATTACAATGATGCTTTGATGCATATTTTTCACACCTCTATCACAAAAAACTAGTGGGAAATACATTTTTAATGAGCTGCATTGCAGTCATATAAGGCCATGCAATTCAACTTCATTGCAGTACTTCACTGACGACACACGTCCTGCTTTAAGATATCTCACATTTGTAAAATATTTACTATTTACCCAACATGGGCTTACTGGCGTTTAATGCTCCCTTAAAGTTTTACATCGTTTGCAGATTCAATTAAGGCTTTTGTCCTCCGACTTTACCAAAGTCATCAGGATTTACCGACAGCCCGGCAATCCTCTATGCATGCATGGTGAAACTTCCGTTTGTCAGGCACTAAATGTAGGAGGATTAATTAGCGAGACAGACCTCCTCGTTTCAGTGTGTTCAGTGGGTGTTTTTTTTTTTTTTGAGGCCGGGCATTTTGACTTTGTCTCAAACACTGCTGACTTTGAAACACACTTCAAGATTATGACAATGTTGTGTGCTCTGAATGTCCCACATGGCTCGTCGTGTCAACCAGGATTAGTCCCACATTTAAATGCAGCCTCAGTGGCAGGAAAAAAAAATAGAGAATTAACAAGCTTTCACTGCACTTTACACAAATTAATTACTTCCCTTAGCACTTTGACACATGTCAATCTGTGGTTTTCTGGTTTGTCATCCCCCTCCCATCTTTCTTCGTCAGACCGGCTTGATTGTGGACGCCCGGCTGAAAGAGCTCACTCCTATCATGCCAGTCATCTTCATCAGGGCCATCCCCATCGACAAACAGGAGAACAGGAACATATACCAGTGTCCGGTTTACAAGACCCGTCAAAGGGGGCCCACATATGTGTGGACCTTTAACCTGAAGACCAAAGAAAAGCCATCCAAGTGGACCTTGGCTGGAGTCGCTTTGCTTTTGCAGATCTAAAAGGATTCCAGGAGTTTTAATGTGAAGATGGTGGTAGTGACGGTAGAACAGGGTCAAGGATTGGCTCACATTTTCGCTGACGATACCGAATGACAATTATGTTTGTATTTTTTTTTTAAAAGAAAAAGGTCTCAAAGCTTTTCATGAATCTGTTGCTTTGTAAATGATTATTAAGTAAATTGACTAATGGTATGCGAAATTGGAAAATTATGTAATTGTTGTGATTTTTTTTTTTTAATGATCAACACGTAAATTTGCAAATGAATTGAAAGTCAGCGTCTTCTACTCACCTAGTTACATATTTTCAGTTTTACTCGTCTTCAACTCTCATTGATGTTTAAGAACTTGTGCTTTCTGATAAATGTCTGAATTCTATCAACAGATGCCATTTGTTGGAAATCAACATTGATTTTTTTTTTTCGCCTCATTCTCTATACCGCTTATCCTCTCTATTTTTGTAGTTCCAAAGATTTTTCTACACCAATAAAAAAAGAAAATGCCTTTCTGTTGCATGTTCATCTACTTTACAACACGACACGCGCTGGAAGGGAACGCCCCCACGCCCGTTGAGCAAAACATAACCAAAGACATGACACGACGGAACGGACCATGACATCTTCGAATCTCGATCTGAGTGCAAATCGGTTGGGATGAGAATCAACACCCCCAAATCGAAGGCAAAGGACTACAGTTGAAAAGGGTGCCCTCTCTGGGTTGAGGATGAGCTCCTGCCTCAATTTGAAGAGTTCAAGTATTTTGGGGTCTAGTTCACAAGTGAGGAACGAATGAAGAGGGAGATTGACACAGATTGGTACAGCGTTTGCAGAGACGTGGTTGTTGCATTGGTCTGTCGCGGTGCAGAAGATTTATCAGTTGATCTATGTACCCACCCTCACCTATGGTCACAAAATGTGGGTTGTAAGGTCAAGGTCATGAATACACGCGTACAAGATGAGTTTTGTTGGCCTGTCCTGACTCTAGGCTGGGAAGCTCGCTCATCCAGGAGAGGGATCGGAGTACAGATCACTTTTTGGACCTCTTAAAATGAACTGCACAGGATTTTATCATTTTACACGATACCACTCCCTCAATCGGCATATATTGTTTTACTGTGATAGCTCTATTTTCACTCTTCTTGCAGTCATTGGGACTACTATCATGCCACTCAATGTGAACAAGTCATTACAAGCAGCAACAAAAATAAACCCTTTAGCAAGTTTATTTTCTTACAAGCGTCACATTGCGCCCTGCAAGTATTTATTATTGTTCTTGTTTGTTTTTTTATGGCCAAACATTTAATAGAAAGAGTTAAGATGATTCTGCCAAAATGCACTCTGAAAATAGAGTATGACAAATTACAGAAGGACTCTGAGCAACTTGATTTAATGCCTTTTGTTTCTGCCATTGAGAAAAAATCATTAGTTTGACTACAAAGCACATAAATTGGGATGATGTTATAATATCTTGAGATTTTATCTTAATGTACACATTTGTATTCATGAGGAATGGTTTGACAGACTTTTACGTACATTTGGTTTGATTTTCATAAATGAATATGACATATTACTGTTTAATTGCCCATCATTCCCCGACCTACCGGGGTAAGCTCCCAATTGCACCTCTTCTGAGATCAAAGACTACACCAATCTTGCTATTCAGTCTTTCCCTCCTACAGTACAATGAAAGAAAAGACAATCTCTAAAGCAGCTCATGCAGATACATCCCTATACGATAGATACTGACGCACGTTTCTATTTCTTTTTCATCCAGAACTTGGAGCGCTTTAATAATGCACTCAGAGACAGGGAGGTGTGAAGGGGGTGGAACGGATGATACATGAGTGAGAATTGAAGTTGAACAACCATAATACAGATTCAAGTGGCATTATACTATTGACCTTCCGATTGCAGCCGAACAGACCTTTTGATTTTTTTAAACAGTTTGCACCAGGTGACTTTCATTTGGCAGAAAGAGATTCCCAACAGTATCACTAACTTGAACTAGAAACAATTACAAGGTCTTGTTGCGTGTGGGGTTGACAAGCTAGCTCAGGGTTCGACAACGTGACCCACAAATAGCCCCTATAGCGCCACAAGAGTATCCCCAAAATCTTTAGGCACTCTGAGATTTCTTAAAAAAAAAAAAAAAAAATTAACCAGCGTCTGAGGAGGATACATTGTCAATACCAGTGGCGGGCCGTGCACACCTTCAGTGAAGACCTACTTAGTCCGACCTGAATAAATACTACTCATCATACCATCATTTATGACACCACGGCTGGAGAAATAATATACAGAAACACTTACACAGTACTGATTGAGTGTTTAAAGGTCCGTCTTGAAAATGGCCTTGCAAGTGGATCTGCAATTAAATCCCATAATTCGGCCATTGTGGTTTAAAAACGGAAGAATATATTTTAGATTTTACAACCGTCGCCAGTTACGACTTCCGGATGTGTTGATTCCGCGTAGCACTGCCCCCTCATGAGTGGATATCCAATCACAAAACACGTTTATCACCTCCGGCAAGAAGGCTTTACTGTCATCAACTCATGATCTGATTGTCTATCAACTGTCAAAACCCCTTGAGACACAGAACAGACGCCTGCATGATTGTATCTGAAGGCCTCGGACGAATAGTGCATGCTACTGGAATCGTGAAATCTGCCTGGCAACACGAGCTAGCTGAATTCTAATTGGATAAAAACTCTCACCTAAAAATACAACACTTGGATATAATATGACATCAATTCGAAGAATATGATCATGATTTCTTGGTTATATTAAGATAGCAGAGAAGGCCTTGACCGCCCACCACTAGTCAATCCTGATTCAGTTTTTTTACAAACAAGGGCAGTCATCTCAGTTACCCAGTTTAATCTACAAACAGGGCACCACACCATTCCCACTTTCCTTACCGTTTCAGTAGTGCAAGCAAGGGTGCACGCTCTATCTTAGGAATCATATATTGACACATTCATGCGCCACCACCACTGCGGACCGCTGCATTGAAGTCCAAACGTGGGCGTGGTTTACAGGCCCCTTAATTTAGTCTTTGTTGCACATTTTAACAGTCAGGTGACGATTGTGTATTATTAAATGACATATTTCACACAATTTATGAGTGGACAATGTTATACATGTACATATATATTAAGATTTAATTAAGCTTTAAATTATATGTGCTTAAAATAAAATTAAGGTTTTATTTGTGTCACAAATCTCAATTCAATGTAATGTTCTATTAAGAAGAGTGGTTTGATTATTTTAGTTTTTTTTAAGCACATCGTGTAACAGGTGTGATGGTGTTTTGGCCGCCATTTGCATGTCTCACTGTGGTCCACGGAATCCTCAGGGAGTTTGTTTGAATGCTGAGACGCATAGAAAATTAGAGGGAACATTGCCGGTCTGTGTGGGTAGGTTTTCTGTAGACCTCAATTTAAGGCTTTCCTTCTTCCCTGCCCACACTTTGCAGTCCAAAAATGACAATGCATTCCTGGGAGAAATGGATGATGCTGTCCACAGAGTTAATGTGGTCCGTAAACAATTCCACTTTACAGGCTTTGATCGTAACCTCTTAAAGAGGAAATAGCTGATGCCAGATCTGAGACCTGCAGCTATTCGTTTCTTTTGTATTTTGTTTGTTGTCTTTTGTATTTAGTTCCCTGGCTTCTTTTAGTCCTTCAGTTGGTTCATTGCGTTGCCTTTTTATAAAAAAAATAACAACAAAAAAAACAAAAAAACATTGGCTTCTGTCAGTTGTCACATCTCCATGTCCTTGCTTGTTACTTTGAATCTTGTTTGTTGGCATTTTTCTTAATTTAGTACATTACTATACATGGTCATCTCTGATGAGTGTAAGGGTGGGGGACATTTTAAGCATCCGTATATACGTGCGACACATTTCTCTGTTGCTTGGTTACTGGTCAGTCCAGCAAAGCTACTAATGTGAATCCTAGAAAGACACTGCTGTTTATAAAGCACCCTCACCGAATTCAAATGTAATCTAAATGATAATGTTATAGATTAAATTTTACTTAACATTCTCATTTGGAAAATCCAGAACTGTTTAATCAGATCTGAATAAATTCTCAGCTGAAGAAAGAATATGAGGTGTGTCAGCAAGGTTCTGGTACAGCCATCACTCACATTCACATCTATGTACAATTTAGAGCAGGGGTCTTCAATCCTGTTCCTCGACGATCGGTGTCCTGCCTTTTTTCCCCCATCTCCCTGCTGCAACACACCAGATTCAAATGATCACGATTGTTATGTCGCTTCTGCAGACCTTGCTGATTATCTGATGATTTGGATAGGTAGAGGACACCAGCCCTCGAGGAACAGGATTGAGGACCCCTACCCTGGAGTATACCTCAGCTCTCTGTAGCCAGTCAACTTTTCCCCCCTCATGCTTTTATATGAATGTCCTCTGTCAGGTCGTCAAGAAATGAGCAGAGTGAGTGACTCATCACTGGCAATGACTAATGAATCCTCGAGTAAGACCAGGAAGCCAAACAGCAGTCTTCAATGGAATTGTCGTGGTCGAAGAAAGCAAGACAGTTGACATCCATTCATATAAATTGCATTGAAGAATGTTCCCCCAGAACTCCTTTGTTCAGTGCATGAGAAGAGGCAAAGTTTGTGTGACCATGTCAAAGACTCCTTAAGCAAGATGCCAACCCCTACTTCCTCCTGATGCTGTTTTATTAGTAGATGAATGAGGAGACGGTGTTGAAGCGCTTTGAGTACTTTATAAGTAGAAAAGTGCTCTAAAAGTGAAAGGCCATTTCCCATTTAATTATTTTGAGAACTTAGTAGCAAGTGTCCACTGAGATATTGGTTGATAATTTCAAATGCAAAACACGAAGATTAAGAGATTAATTCCAAGACACTTGTGAAGTGTCCGACACACCCTCTAAACTCCGCACCGCATTCAGCGAGGAGGAACGTGTGTGTGGTTAATGCTCTGCAGGCAGTCATTTTCATAATAAGCGTGCAAAGTGTTGATAAATGGCACAATCTTTCCTCGGTTCGTAATGCTAACGCTTTCTCCTCACTGCTCCCACCCAGAACAGTTGACCGTGACAAAACGGATGGATTAGGCCGCAATATTGGGACAATATAAGCAGCCCGGGGTTCTGCCAGTAGAGTCACTGCACTGCCGCTGTGCAGACCAGCAGCGCAAGGAGCTGCTTTTGGCTGCGACTGGTGCCGGAGGTAATTAGCTTTGACAGAGCTGATGAGTTGCTAATTAAATGTTTATCCGAATCTGGCATCTGTCGTAAAACAAATGTCTGTTAGCGGTCTACAATCAGTGGATTATCACAAATAGCTCCGTTTCGGTGCTGCACGTGTGGAGATAAACTGCAAGACAACGGTGGATTCCGAGTACTTTTTAGGCACTCGGGCAGAAACTAGTTGACTGCAAAAGCACTTACCGCATGCATGTTGGCAGATTCCCGCGCCTCATAATGGCACTGATTATCTCTTAGTCCACATTCAAGATGTCATTCTCTGAAAGTTTTATGTTTGGCTGTTGCAATTATTTTTTTTATTTTGGAATTTTGACATGCATGAAGATGTTATTTGAACTCACGGTTTCAAAATGTGTTTAAACAAAGTGAAATAAAGTTTGTATCATGAGGTGGGTAAACTCACTCGACTAGTGTTGCCGTTTTAGTGGAAGCACCAATTATTGACCTGTTGTTGTGTCAAAAGAGGATGTTGCTTGTATATGCCAGATTTGTTTTGTTGTCTCCAGAAGAATAGACCCAATGATGATTGATGACATTATTATAATGTGAATAATTACCGAATATGTTCGCGGACCAGCATGGACTCCAGCAAATCAATTTCTTCTTCTGCCATTTCAAAGATCCTGCATTTAAAAGGAATGAAAGGAGCTGCTTCGATTGGCAGCGAATCAAGACAGCTGTGTTCACACCCACAACGGTGAAAATTGGCGTTTCACTTCGCCTTACTTCATCTATCTGCGAAAATACCAACACCCAGTCTAACCTGCCCATGCATTGATTGCACAACATCAAAAGGGAGCCTTTAGAGTTTTTCTCAGTTGCTTTGGAACATTCCTGAATTTCTCAAAACTACAACAATTTTCACAAAACTTGTTCACATTAAAAAAGCAGTATCTCATTTCTCATGATGTTAGCATCATTTATTTATTTATTTATTGTCATTGACATCACAGGTAGCAAAGCAAATACTGATTTAACGGCTAACTGTCATGACATTTGTTGAAGTTTTGCATGACTTGAAAGTTTTGGACAACATAACAGGACTATTTTTCCAGAAAAATACAACCAAAATAAGCAAAGAAAAAAAAGGTCAATGTGGTGATGCTGCAAATCAACACTATAGACGAGGTATGAAAGGTACTTCTTGGAAAACAGAGACTGACCAAAAAAAAAAAACAGTCACAAAGTGGAATTTAAATGGAAGTAATGCTCTAAATGCAAGAGAAACAAGAGCAACAATGTCAATGGAAGAAAGCTACTGGAATACACGCTCCTCTCCCCCACACCAATAAATGAGCTGATTGGCAAATGGGCAGCAGCTGTGCAACAAGGAGATCCACAGACAACTGGAACTGCAAACTAAAACTACAGCAAGTTGCACTGAGAGGAAATGTAAGTTAAAAGAGGAGGTAATAAAATTTAATTCATAACATTGTTGTAAGATCGAGTGCCTTGTGGAACAGCAATCAGACATTTTGCAAGTATTTCATGGAAAATCATTCAACCTCTGCTACATGTTGCCGCAACCCTCGATTGATTCTCTGATTGCAAATTTGAATTTTCATTTAAATGCTGATGGGTTTAGAATCCCTGTGAATTGGAGACCAGCATTATAGACAGCTATTAAGTTTTACTGTATATATTGTCTTAATTCGGATTATATAATCGCATTGAATTGCTGGCCTGGTTTAAACACACAATATGGACTATATGTCATGTTGAAACTTTTTGATAAAGACCACACTCTGGTTTATACTACTATCTTAATTTCAGAGCCCTTCTAACTGGTGTTTATAAGGTCTATTAAATCAATCCTATCACACCAGGAAATGCTGCTGCTATTTCAAACAGATTAGTTTCTGCTTTAGTTGAAAGTCACAAAGTGTTATGTTTGGAACCACCACAAACATAAAAAAAAAAAAAGTTCATTCATTCGGATATTTTGCAGTTTGTCTCAGTCAAACTGCAAAAGAAGAAAAAAATCAAGTGTTGATTTGAATCAGAAAATATGACAGCAGATGGTTTGATTTATTGACTGAAAAAGGCTGTGCTCCTAACTGTCCTCTTGGTTTATGTTGGAAGGGAGAAGTCAACGCTGGATGTGACAGCTGCAGAGCTGCAAGTCAACTCAACAGTTTGGAAAAATGTTCTAGGGTGAGTCTGTTCCTGCCTGCTGGCTGGATGCTAAATATGGTTAAATATTTGCTACAGCGAAATAAGTCAACTCTCATTCTTTGCTAATCTCACTCAAGAATTAAAGCTAAATAAATATTGAACTTGTCGTTCAGTCATCTAGTCAATTTAAAATTAATGGATAGTTATTATCGTATATTTCAAATACATGTTGAGTGACAACTGTGTCACGATCATCTCTTTTTCTGTAATGAAAATATGCTTCCAAATGTGCCAGAAACACAAAACTATATTGTCACAGCTATCACTGTCCACTATGAATTGTTGTTTTAAATAGAAATCAGTGGCGTATGATGCAAATGAATGACCAATTAAAAAATAAATATTAAATCAATTTTAAGCATGACAACAATTAAGCGATGTGGCCGATCTCGACTGATTTGAAGCATGGGGCAATTAGTTTTTGAGAGTATAAGAAGCTTGAAATAAATTTCTTTCTTTGCAGAGCAGTTTTGAAAATCCACAACTTCATTTGAGGAGGGTCTTTCTAATTTTGTGGAGCTTTTTTTTAACAGGTTAATCCCATAAAAGTTAAAGTACAGAAAAAACAAACATCCAGATAACTTTTGTCTAGTTAAGATGGAAATGAGAAAAATGTGGAAAAAAGTGCCTCTGCTTTGAGCAGCTGGTCTGTGTGTTCAGATAAAACTCCTTTTCCGGCTGTCTATCATTTTCTTCACTATTCCTTAGCAGCGTTGTCTCTCCTCTGTCAGTTCTTACTTGGCTCGTGCAGTCAGTGACTTTTTGACAAATAATAATTGAGAATCATGTGCAGTTCTGTGATGTCAAATTTTAGACCCATTTCCAGAATGCCTTTTATTTCCAAAATTCTGGAAAATATGGCGCAGATGAAGTTAAAAACTTTCATGGATGAACACAATGTCATGGAATTTTTCTAGTCAGGTTTCAAGAAGTTGCATAGCACAGAGTCAGCACTGCTTCAAGTTTTTAATATCATCCTCCTGGCAAATGATCCTGGACAATATACGTGTCTTGTCTTGTTGGATCTAACTGCAGCGTTTGACCACAGTATTCTTCTGGCTTGTTTACAGCGCCAGGTGGGCATTAGTGGTAGCGCTCTAGAGATCCTATTTGACTGGCAGGACATTTTGTGTTCGCTTAGGTTGCTTTAAGTCTCACTCTGCCACTCTGTAGTATGGTGTTCCACAGGGTTCTGTTTCGGGGCCCTGGCTTTTTTCGTTACAAACATGGAATTTCCTTCCATTGCTATGCGGATGATGATGTCAAATGTATGTCCGCCGAGCAAAAAAGACGCTTTCTCCTTGAGACCACTTTTGTCCTGTCTAGAAGAAATCAAAGCCTGGATGTCATTTAATTTCTTGAATTTCAACAAGACAGATATTACGGTGTTTGGTCCCAGTAGCCCTTCTACTTTCAACTCTGTTGACCTTGGCCCACTGGCATGTTAACTAAAGCCAACAGTCGCAAACTTGGGTTTTAAATTGTACATTATTTTAAATTATTTTAAATTGGATCGGCAAATCAGTCCTGTTGTTCGATCCAGCTTCTTTCATTTTAGGCTAATGGGTAAAGTGAAGTCCTTTCTTTCTCGGCAGCACTTAGAAAAAGTAATCCATGCCTTTGTTACATATAAACTAGATTACAGTAATGCACTTTATTTTTGGACTCAGCCAGTGATCACTCAAGCATCTCCAACTAGTCCAAAATGCTGCAGCTTGCATTTTAACTGGAGCTCGGAAGAGGGAGCACTTAACCCCAGCACTTTAGAGTTAATTTTAAGATACTTTAGTTTGTCTCCAAATCATTACCTCACTGAGCTCCTACATCCCGACGTACCTGCCCACTGCCTCAGGTCTACAGACCACCGATTTTATTTATTCATGTTTTTATTTATTTATTTTGGGGTGTGTGTGTATGTATATATACGTGCATGTCTATGAATGAGGCCAAATTTTGTGCAGTACAGTAAAGTCAGTATAATTAGTGATGTTCTTTGTTATGCACGCCAGATGTAAAAGTTCAGATGAATTATAGGAGACCTATATGACTTCAGTCGAAGCTACTCATTTAAACTAAAACAATGTAATAGGCTCATCGAAAGCCCAGTCGCAGTTCTACGTTGAGGAATGCCATTTTCGTTGTATGAGGAAAGTTCAACTGTAGGAAGTTTTGGTAATTGCTGAGGATTATACGTTGTCTAAATAAAAGCCTTGGATCATAATATTTAGTAGTTATTTTCTAGAATGTTCTTTAAGTATTTTTCTTATCTTTAAACTCATCTCCATCCATTGTTAGCCCTTGCGAAGCCTCCTTCAACTAGTATGAATCAAAAACCCACAAATCGCACAACGCATTGTGTCATCCTCTCGTAACACAGTGCAAATAAAGATACACAACACAGATAGACCTGAAGTAACAATATTGAATGTTTAGAAAAATATGAATGTTTATTTGCCCCTACAAGCATTATAATCCATTTCAATAATCTTCAACTTCGGTGATGTCAATGGAACACGGTACACATCCAAGCATGAACAGTGGTATACATTTTTTTTTAATCATCACACAGTCATTCTTTTCTCCCTACAAACAGTTTTGCAAAGACACACACAGTATAGTAGTTTTTCCTGTCAAATACTTGGTTAAGTGGGTTTCTAATCTGAACTCACAAAACAGTGATAGTTTTTAGTTATTCTTTTAAAGAATCTATTTAAAACAGACAGTCTAATACGAAGTCCATTCAGTTCAGAGCTGTCCAGGATAATGTTTCTATTATAGCTTATTTACAATCATCTACTTGAAGCAAAAGAAAGAAAATATATAATTGTTATGGTTTGCTTGCAAAAGAAAATGCTAGCCATCAGTAAAATCTCTGAAACAATATTTCCCCTCATGATTGTGCTTTGTAACCCACATAACCACTTCATTTTTAGAAATGGAATATCTGTTAGAGGCACCTGATAGTGCAAACAACATCCATTTCAGCTTCTCTCTTTGAGATGCTTTATAGTTATGAGTAGGACAGGGTGCACAAGTGATGTTTTTTTTAATCAATTTATTTATATATTTATAATGTGAATACAGGTTCATCCAAGCTCATCATTTGTGTTGCACATCAGAAATCAAGGAGAAATTTGGCCCGTGGGTTTCACTGTGCAAAGCCCTTGAAAATTTGCCAGAGAAGTTCATAGATATAGTAGATTGGCTGGACAAAGGGGGTCAGTCGAGACTTGAAAAGACACGAAATGAGGCCAGGGCCTGTGCGTGAATAAGAGAATGAAGCGAGAAGGGAGCGATAGTCGGCATATGAAAGTGACAATTTTGCACCTCCCAAATTAAAATAATCTGAATGTAGTGTACAGTGTATCTCATTTTACCGGTCTCTCACATTAAGCTAGTGGATGTTCTTGGTCCTGGAACATGGGTCAAAGTAAAATGAAGTCACTACTGTCCTACGATAATCGAGTAGTGAGCGCGCCGGCCTACCCCGGCCAATGACACAGTTGTGTTTTTGTCTGTGCAGTTCAGGCACTCCTTGGTTGCCATTACACAGTCACCTCAGTCTTGCTTCCTGTGCGGTAGTGCTGTGGATGTTGCTGTTGCTGCTGGTGATGCTGTGGGGCGTAGTGGAGCTGCTCCACAGTGTGAGTCCGTCTGGCGGCAAATGCCTGCCGCTTGGATACAGTCTGGTTCATTGCTAAAGTGTTGGAGTGTGGGGCTGCTGCCGCTCCTGGAGCTCCAGCGCTGACTCCACCGCCGCCGTTGTTCGAGGCACTGGGATGGGAGTGCATTTTGGTCATCTTGTATCGATCCATAAGAGGCGTGGTGGGTATGAAGACGTCTGTGTGCGAGATCGCACGCGACATGGACTTGTCGCTTCCATAAAACCCACCGGAAATACTACTGACCATGCCGCGTTTCAGCGACATCATCAGCTTGTCCGGCGAGAGCAGAGGATCCTGGGATAGAAGGCGGTCTTGTGAGTACAGGCGATCTTGTGAGTGGAGTCGTTCTTGAGAGTAGTGGCGGTCTTTTGAGTAGAGGTGATCCTGTGAGAGAAGTCGGTCCTTGGAGTACATGCGGTCTTTGGTGTACAGGCGGTCTTGGGAAGTATAGCGGTCCTGTGGAAGTAGGCGTTCCTGGGATCGAAGACGTTCGGCAGACAGCAGCTGTTCGTCTGAGAGAATTCGGCCTCCGTAAGGGGACATACCATTCGAGGACGTGTTGTAATCCTGCTGTGGGGCCCTCTGTGGGGACAGGACACGATCCTGAGACATGGCTCTCTGGACGCGACGGGGTCTTAGTCTTTGCTGGGACTGCTGTTGGGAGGACTGTGACTGGGGAGTTGCCTGCAACATGGAAGACTGTGGAACCTGACTCTGTAGCTGCTGCTGTTCTCGATGCTGCATAACAGAATAAGGGAAGAGCAGAAAAGAGGAAATTGTTAGTCATGGGGTCTTTCTTCAATCATGCCCTTATTGCCTACTCGCTTATTCCTGTTTAGGGATTTTTTAGTTGACTATATGATTAACTCATCAGTCATATGAAAATACTTATCTAACAATATGAGGGTGCGCCAATAATGACATAATTTCTGTTGCATAATTAAAATGCACGGGATAAATGACAGCTTCTTGAACAAATATTGTAATATAACGCTTGTCAACCTTCAAGGTACTCAAAACGATTCAATAGTGTATCCACAATAACCTACTGATGATGCAGCTTTAAGAGCAATGAGGGGGTCAGTGTCTTGCTCAAGAACGTTTCGACATGCGCTCAAAGGCTCAGGTCCAAATCCAAAGCATTAGAGTTGGGAGACGACTATCGCGTCACATGTCGTGAATATGTCTCAAGCCGAAAATCGATACTCTGGAAAAACGGTAAATTCTTTTCTGTATCGGCACAATGCATCACGGGACAAATTGCCTTTCTAGTGACCATTGGTTGTTCATGAATTTTCAAGATGAATTGTGGGAATACATTTAGGGGACTATGTATGGGATAATCAATACTCACTAAATATTTGAAAAGCACTACAAATTGGCAAAGGCACTACTGCATATATTGAAGAAGGACTGATACCAAACGCAGCCATGTTCCTACTGTAGGCTGTAACATCCATTTATCATAAGTTTTGCCCTCTATTGTTGCTCCAAACCTGCTGAATTAATTTTTTAATCCATGTTTTCCATGTTTCTACCAAGTACTACTGGTTGGTTTAACTCAAGGGTCTTCAATCCTCTTCCTCGAGGGCAGGCGTCCTGCCAATTTGCCGTCTCTCCCTGCTGCACACACAGGATGGTTATCTAGTTTCCACAGACCTTGCTGATTATCTGATCATTTGAATCAGGTGTGACACAGCAGGGAGAGATGGAAAATACGCAGGACATTGGTCCTCGAGGAACAGGATTGAGGACCCCTGGTTTAACTTGAGATAGAACCAAGACAACCTGATCTGGCTTGTGTTTACTTTGAGTAATTTGGCAGACGGGTGTATCAGCTTTGCAAGAGCCTTGACAGCAGACCAGCACCAGTAATTTGAACAAAAAAACTGCAGCAATTCATCAATGTTGCATGAGATGAGCAGTGCTTGAGACAGACTGACTGAAGTAGAAAATTGCTTCAACACTGTCCATCAAAATATTAGTATCCACTCCATGAGGCCTCTGCTAGTCAGAAATGACTGTGAGATATTATCCTCAATACTACTGTTCCAAGTACTAGAAACAAACTCATCTGATGATCGTGTCTCCGGATGTAAGAATCAGTGGAAGCCACGCCACGCTTGGCTATCCCTGGACTGAAGTGACTTTACAAGTGGCTGCCTAATAATAAAAGATAATTCGAGGGATGACATGGAAGTGGCGATTGTTCGTCAACCAATAAATGAACTACAATGCCCCAACCTTTAAGTACTGTACTTCTACTCCTCTCACTCCAAACGTTACTGTAATGCAGGGGTGGGCAAACATTTTGATTGGTGGGCCTCAATGGGTTCTAAAATTTGACAGAGGGGCCGGGCCAGGAGCAGATGGATGGAGTGTTTTGGTAACCTCGCATCATGTGAGCAAAAACATACATTAAATTTTAAATGAAAGTGAACGAAATCATTACAACAATATATCTGTCTTTGAAAAACCACAGTATTTAGAAAATAAAACATTAACAAGGGTTATTTATTTAATTTTATTCAAGCTCGTCGGGCCAGATTAAAACGTTTAACAGGACGCTTGTGGCCCCCGGGCCGTAGTTTGCCCACACCTGCTATAATGACTACTTCGACCAAATGCTGTTATTTGCAGAGAAGGAAGGAAATCCACTGTTAAACCAAAATATTTTTCAAGACTCAAATATAAGACTCTTTATTTGGCTTACAGGAGAGAATAAGCACCTCTTTACCCACCTGGTCTTGAGTGATTTTGAGTACATGCAAAGGAAGAGTGCCTCTTGCTGCCAGGTCAGGCAGGTGTCGCTTACGAGAGTAGTAGTCCTCAACTTCTTTATCTGCTGCAGAGGATATGAGGAGGGATAAAAAAGATGCAAAAGGTTGAAGAGGATATTCAGAGAAAAGATCTTGTTGGAATGCAAGGGAAGAACGTAGATCAAGAGCAAGGCATTTCTGATTTCAGAGAACAGACTGTCACCTTTACAAGATCATTGAGTTGAGTGTGAAAGAAGAGACAGAGAATTGCAGTCACATTGTAATACATGCCAGGCATATAATATCCACATATCCAGATTGGGAAGCCGACAGGAGGCTGTGGCTGTGGGGGGAAATTTCTCAAAGGTCACACAAAAGGAGATTCAAACATTGTCATATCACATAGACATCTAGTACATGCTAAACAGCATAGAGTAACACTGCACAATGATGTGTGTATTCTTGAATGTCATGATGTTCCCTTCTTTTAAATGGATATACTGTACATAATTCTGACATGCATTCAGACCAGAATATTTTCCAGACAGTCACAGAGAAAGCACTGGAGCACCAACAACATGCCATGCAAACAAATGCAAAGTATATATTGTTTAACTATCAGGATCGGGCCAGTACCGATACTCGGTTTCAGTATCAGGCCGATACAGGCCTTATTTTATGATATCAAGTACTCGTCAAAGCTTCCAGCCACTGGTACTTAAGGCAAAAAAGAAAAAATGTGGCAGAGTAAGATCTCCTCAACAGTTGTAGTAGTGGCTCTATAACTTTGGCATAATGACACATTGGTGAAACATCATCTGCATCAAAAAGAAATGTCTTTGTTCGCGATTTTTGCACCACGGTATCGGTGAGTATTCAAAGCTCTGTAAATAAGTGATATCAAACTTCCCCATTTACCATTATAAATATTAATGATTAGTATTTCTCCGTCAAAAGTTACATCATTTTGTTCTTTCTGAACGCTAACCCAAATGTTAACTCATCTGACGTAGTAAGACGTAGGGTGAAATAAAAAAAAACGGAGCAAACAGCTTTATTGAGAATTCACAAACGACCTTTGAGTCTGAGCTATATGTGTCAGGTGTTGTTTATGCCACCTGTCAAGACTACTCGTCGCCAAAATCCCCTTCAGCGGCCAGTCATGCCTTCTTTCCGCAAATCGACTCACCATGACCATTCATAATGACAAGATGTTCCTTTTCTCGGATGTAACACGCACATTGCACACTCAACAACCTTATTATTTTACTCTAAAATAATAATTTGTAATGTACAGGTATACTCCCTAGCACAGCAAACTGATTTTTTTCAATGTTGATGTCAATTTGCACTCTAAGCATTCTTGTATTGGTCCCTTTTATTATAGCCCAACACTTAAAGTTCATTTTATTTTCCCTGTGTAACTGGAAAGAACCTTTCGTCCTTTTGTTGTGACAACTGATTCAGGACCATCCCATCCGTTTGCAATCATCTGCTTTTAAAGGGACTCTCTTGATATTCTATATTTCGTTATATTTTAGTATCATGGCCCTTAAAGTGTTTCTTCTCAAAAAGATTAAAAGGAAGTGCATCCTGCTACCTTGTCATTTTTCTCTGCTCGTGCCTGCCAGCTAAACAAGGGTAAGCCGTATGGAGTGAGACCTGATGGAAGGTATTGTGAATGGCTCCGCTCACTTTGACTGGGAGCCAGCAGTGAAGTGAGGCAGGAATGATGAAATTACACAAGCCTTAAGGAATATTTGTGTTCCACTTTAAGAATGTCATGAAATGAGACCACATTGTACTCCAGAAATCCACCAAAGCTACACTAAATCAATACCGAGCTGGGCAAGGCATAAAACGGCTTAAACGTCTGATTAGTGTGCAGAAGTGGAACAGAGACAGAAGAGTGAGTTGTTTTTTGAGATACATAAGCGGGATAAGATTCACTGTACGGTGGAATCTCTAAAGTTGAATCACTCTGAGGTTTTACAATTTGGTATTCAACAAAAAATTTCCAGTTTGTAAAAAAAATCGAATTTGCCGCATGTCAATGAATGATGTTGGCGTTCTTCACAAGACTTCTGTTTGGTGAGGAAAGGATTAACGCAAAAAGAATAGCCGAAAGCAAAACTGTACGTGGCATTAACAGAAGAACATAACAGAAGGATACTGTATTTACGAGAGCAGAGAGTGAGAGAGAGCGAAAGAGAGAGAGAGAGAGAGATTTAGTATTTATAGTAAAGGGACTAACTGGAAACTAAAAAAAAAAGGGAGATCTTGGCAACGCGAGCACAAACTGAACTTGTATTATTTTTTGGAGTCTGATTCTAATTTCAGTCTAGTGGTTTTGCATTCACCAAAGTTCCCTCACAATGGGACCTGTATAGCATCCTGGAAAAAATTGCTCAAGGTCTCGTCGATCAAGGCACAAAAACCATGCATGACATCAGGGGGATCCTGCTCTTGCATGAGTGCTGTGAACTTGGACCTACTCAGTTTCTTCAGGGACGAGAAGCGGCTGAGGTCGGCTTTGATGGCCGCCTCGTAGGAGGGCGGCAGGTGGGACAGACTCTGGAAGGAGCGTGAAAAAGACAGGTCGTAGGGCTCCGTCTGCGAGGTCAGGATGCCACTTATCCGATTGTTGTCTAGAGACACGTACATACATATACAGACAGATGGGAGGGAGGAAAAAAGAATTGGGCAGGACTCTCCTTTCCACCCTCCTCCCCGTTTAAAAAGCACGATGAGACCACAGGCAACCACGATGGAAGACGACCACCCGCTGAGACGAAAAAGCAAAGATTGAAGCTGGAGTTCTTAGTCCTACAAATATTTCCTGGAGGCAGTTTTGCTGTAAACCAATCGTGCACTGTTCCCTAGCATGAAATTTTAAACTCAATGGTTGTATTTGTTCTGTATCTGTTGAACTTGCTGAACAGAAGAAGTGCCTATACTATATTTGCATTGATTTTGTCCCTGGATGCTCCTAGCGATTATGGAATAGAATAAATGTTCCTCTCTGTGTATTTGAAAGACGGATTCTACACAAACACTGGCTGAGTGTTAACCAAGAATCATTTTTCTTTTGCACAAAGGTGTTCAATGTGGCCTCAAGTTAATGGCGTGGTGAAATTTAACCAAGAGCATAATAAAATCAGTTGAATTGTTTCCTTTTGAACCTCTTATCTCCGGCCGAGTAAATACTTGCAATTTACTATCTGCTTCCTTATTGCCCTTTTCACAAAAACTTTAATGAGCTCTTGATGAAACAATTTGCTGCATGGCAGCTTTGTCATTCAAACCAATAAAAGTGTGCCAATTGACAAAATACGGACCGTTTTTCACACTACTTCTGGGCTAATCAGATGTCGGATTTTGTTTTTCATTCTCCAAATTCCGAGTTTATTAAAAGAATAAATCAATTTCGAGATGCAGTGTTTCATCCTTTCCGCAACACGGTACAGACAGAAACTGACTCGGCAATTGGGATATAAGGACATCATACAGCCCATAAATTGTAGCGCAAGAGTCTTCAATCCTGTTCCTCGAGGTCCGCTGCACTACCAGTTTTCTATCTCTCCACGCTGCATCACAACTGATTGCAAATGATCAGGATTGTTGACAAGCTTCTGCAGTCCTCGCTGATTATCTGATCATTTGAATCGATGTGTTGCAGCAGGGAGTGATGGAAAACGGCCATGACACCTTGAGGAACAGGATTGCTGTAGAGTAAAGTGCGAGAGCATGGCGTTGTACATAAATGTACAGAAATCAAAATTAAATTCCGAACATAGTCAGCAAAATCTCTTGGTTTATAGCAGGGGTCTTCAATCCTGTTCCTCGAGGGCCGTTGTCCTGCCCTGGTACAACACACCTGAGCCATCGTTATCTAGCTTCGACAACCTTGCTGATTATCTGATCATTTGAATCAGCTGTGTTGCAGCAAGGAGTGATGGAAAACCTGCAAGACACTGGCCCTCGAGGAACAGGATTGAGGACCCCTGGTTTATAGTATGATGCAACTGTACAATCGAAAAACAATCCTGTTTGGGGCTCCCTGCAACTGCACTGAAGAGTGTCAAAATGCTGTTGATAGTTTGTAGAGGTGAAATATTGTTTCATTTTGAAATTGTCTTAAAAGAGGGCAAAAGAAAGCTAGAAGAACAATTTTGTCTGTTACTCAAGGAGTCCTAATATTGTTGCTTTGATGGGACTGGAGTGACAGCATGGCTCAAACCTTGTGTGGCTATCTCAGCTTAACACCTGCCTTCTCCGTCGACTTATTCAAGGGAGCTGTTTCTTTGCCCAAGCTTCAGCTTAACCATTAAATTTAAGTGACTCTGCCTTTGGGGAATGGCTGCAGGTTTAAAAACTCCAACTGACTTTAGTGACGGCGAAGTTGGGGGTCAAACTGTATGAATATCAGGGACTCAGTGGGGTGTTTGGCACAGGACTGACTTGACAAGTGACAGGATGTGATGGGAGAAAGTGGTGTCCAACAGATTGGAAAAAGGAAAATAGAGACAAGACCACAAACAACAGATGTGTGCCTGGAGAGTGACCCTGCTTGTGACCGTATTGTGAGTTGTCATCAGGAACGGTGTCAGGCAGCCCGCTACGCCTGCTCCGGCTGAATGTGCTGCGATATGATGCCGGGAAGACGAAAAGGGAGAGGTTGCTTCTACTTTCATCTTTGCCTTTATCGCGCCTTCACACAAATGCACGAGTTTGCCATCCTCCCCGTGTCTCCCATCCACTGCGGACTTCCACGCTCTGTCAATTTTATCTATCCAACCATGCTGCCACCCACTTTTGCTCCTTAATTCTTTCTTGTCCATTTACAAGGCCCCACTCTCATTTTCTCACTCGCTCGTGCTCTATCTGGTTCTCCCATGTGAGCTTGCGAGTCTGTGGAGCGGTGCAGAGCTGCAGTCATGGGTGCGGCCCCAGACCAGCCTCCAATGAACAGATAAAAATACAGCGTTGGTAACGACTGCATGATGGAGGGGAGGAAGAGAGCAAGACAGTGGAGATAAGCAAAGCTTTAAAAAGGATAAAGGGGCAGCAAAATGATGACAAGGAGAGAAAAATAGAGTGAAATGAGGAGGAAAGCTTGAGCACGAACGACGGGGGGGGGGGTAACAACAGGGGTTCCCGGGAGCCGGAGGGGCTGTGAAGGATGTGTGTGGACTGCATCAATAAGGGATGATTTGACTCAGGCTGCACTATAGTGCTCTTCATTTCAAAACCAACGTCATCACAACACACACAAGACGCAGTGATAGACTGACTTGACATTTGGAGGCTTTTAAAATATTGCATTAGTCTTTTTGTGAACACATCTTTTTCATTGGAACGCGACCATTTCGGGAGCGTTCCAATGAAAAAATCTTTTGGAAGTGCGGTAAAAAGTGTTGAATTCCTTATAAGTGAAAACGATTTTCACATTTTAAGCTTATTAGTTTTGGCATTTTGGCAGGCATTAGAGCTGATCCATTTAGTAATTATCAAATTATAACATTTCTCATGTCGTTTTACAATAGCTGGGCTTCCATCTAACGATTTTCAGTCTCAGACTAAAAAATTAAAGTCAGATGTTTTAAAGTTTTACTGGTGTCACGGTGCCCTTTCGTCATCTCGATCGTCGTATAAGGTAGTAACTATCAGATAAGTTTTCTAGTCTTGGCCTTTCGGCAATATCGGTCTTTTGGACTTTGAGGTGACGCTCTAGTGAATCTTATCATATCTGTCCATCTATTCTTGACCTACAACATCGGAAGGGTGATCTTTACAAATGTGAGATGCGCACTAAATCTAATGGAATGCTACAATTGTATTTTCCAAACTTGAATCATATTTAAAATAAATTAACCTTATGTTCACATAGTCGTAAAAAGTCTGACAACTATGCCACTAAATAGCAGGCACACGATTTGAACAGTCAATTGCAGAGCACGTCAAACAAACAACTTACCATTCAAATTCACACCTGTAGACAATTTCTAAGCCTTCACTTAACACGTTTTTGGGATGGGGGAGGAAGGCGAAGAACATGCAAGACCTGAGCTGATATTCAAATACAAATCAGTTTGACTGAGGTACACGCACGAAGCAAAATGCTGCAGCGTGAATTTACTCAAATATTCTGCAATTGTTTCCTCGTTTTGCCAGTACCAATTATGTTCAGTGATATGTTCCAATCCAATTTAGTTCAGCTTAATCTTTTTTTTGCTGTTACTGTATTTCTACTTACACCACTTTGTTGAACTAGACCCACACGTACCAATGACAAATGTAATTCCAAACTTTGAATTCTACGACAATTTTCCTGCCCTGCCAAACTAAAGAAATTGGTCAAATCAGAGATTAAAGATGCAAATCATCACGCGGTCTTCTCCCATAGTTACTGCGTGTATGTGAAAACCTGCCAAACTCACTGGCTGATGCGTAAAAAGGCGTGTTCAAAGGCAAGAACAATAAATCCTTAAACAGATGGTGTGAAGCCCACAGAGCCCCGACCCCTACGTCATCCAAGTGGTTTGGCTAACATGGAGACGGAAACAACTGCGACCCAAAATCCACAGATGAAAAGAGGCTTGAAACTACCATCTTGTTTTGTTTTGGGTTTTTTTGTTTTCTTTTTGGAAGGTGGCAGCATTAGTAATCTTTGGAAAGACAAAATATACCGCCTAGAATTTTTGGCTTTTGTACCTCCAGCCTACATTATTCATCCGGTTCTGTGTCGTACACAAGTACGGTGCATCCATACCAAACAGCAACTTTTTATTTAGTGGAAGAACACATGTGGTGTGTATGGGGACATAAAAGATCATTTCAGTTTAACTTACCGCGCCTCAATGATCGGTGGGCTACCAAAACCAAGTAGAAAAAAAAAAATAAGTTCAGTGACATGTTGACGATGACACAAACAGAGGCTACTTCATATTCACCACAGCTTGCGACAAAATTCCCCTCTCAGAAAAAGGAATTTAATCTTTTTTTTTTTTTTTTAATCTCCCAGGCTTGTGATAAAGGAAGTGCAAATGATGTGCATTTTCTGTGCTATTTCCTGCATGTTTGTCACAGGCCACTGGGGGTTTCTTAGCAGTGGACTTTATCTAGGAAAGAAAAAAACTTGTGCTTAAATTTGAAGCCTGTCAGAGAGTGTTCTATCAAGGTTTTTGTATTTGATGCGTTGTTGGAATTGACTTCATGTTTTACATGCATACGAGTAAACTGAATTTTCCTTATGGTCACCGAGTTGTGTCCAATTTTGTCACATTTCCCCCTCAATAGGTTGACTGCATCCAGAATAACCAATGTGAGTTTGCAAAGGGATTTTTGGTCACGGAAAAAAAAAACTACAGGACTTACTCATTCGCCACCATTGACGAATATAGACGTCAAAAAGTCCATTCATTTTACCTGGGCTGGCAGTGGATGAGTTTTAATAATTAGCATTATTTAAAATAAATAAATGACATCACTTAGATACTCATTACAATTTCAGTCGACAAATACATCATCAAATATGTATCTTATTGTTGTAAGTAGATTTGAAGACCTTCCATTGCCTGACTTGGTGCAGATTCACCCCTGCTTTCCTCCTATCTCCACTGTGTATCCTTATGCAACACAGCCAATTAGTGACCACAGGGCAGTCATTAGGACAAACGTGAGTGACAGCTGTAATAGAAAATAATTTAGCTTGATGCTCCGTCGCAGCGGTGCATGAGGTTACAGTGATAACTTTTGTTCTCAGATAACAGCGGGGAACGTTGAAGGTTTCATACGGCCTGTCAGCCAGGGGACGGGCTGACCTCCAGCCAATTATTTTTTTTCCCCGAGATGGTCAGTGGCTGCTTCCTGCTCATAACTAGGATGGGAAGCTTCAATAATTCCCCCGTCCAGGAAATATAGGACCTTATTTTCAATAGGAGAAAGATATACAGTGGAGTTTGAAAGGAGAGGCAGTGTTGAATATTTTTTTTTCCCGCCGTACAACCACGTCAAGCTCTGTAATCAGGTTAATGGCCGATATGCCTTCATGTCAGACAGCGAACTGTGAATATACTCGGATATTCCCACACTCCCACTCTAGTTTTCCTTACCATTCTTAGGGGTGCGTATGGGGCTACCTAGAGCCACATGGTTATAGTTGTGCGGATGGGTACCTGCAATGACAAAAGCAATGACAGATCTGTTCAGTGTTCATGAAAAATGCTCTGTATCGAACCTAATACAGAGTTTTAGAAGGATGAGGATGACAATGAAAGAGATAATTCACAATAAAAGGTGTCAATGTCATTTTGGTGAAATATGCTTTTCACCATTTCCAAAATACTGCATTGAAATGCCACTGCAATGTTTCTCAGTTGTTTGATCAGAGTGTGAAATATCACGAAAGCAACAAAAATAATCATAGTCATGGGGAAAAAAGAAAAATGAGATGTAAAGCAAGATGTGTGAATCTGTTCATAATTATCCTGCAAAAACAAGGTTACAAACATGTTTGCGGCGGCGGTGAAACCATTCCAGGCGAAAGAAAATTATATATGATGGGGGGCTTGCGAACAAGGTTCGGCTCTTCTTGTCTTGCAACACCATACACGTAAAATATAACAGAAAATAAGAAGAGAAGCGATCCAAAATCTATGCATTTCAAGTCAGAATAAGATGGCTCAATGAATATACAATCTTGAAGAGGGTGGGAACGCCAATGACACGCAGCAAAAAAGAAAAAAAAAAAATCAATCACGCATACATGATAATCGAGGATCCTGGCAGCATATTACAAGAATATCGATTTTATTTGTTGGGATTTCGCTTTATTCAAAAATCGCCAATCCATTGACGCCAATCAGAAAGACGCAAATAAAATTTTTAACATGATGAACAAGATGAAAGATAAAGAAGATAAAATATAAATATTTAAAATGAGGTTCTATTGAATAACCTTGAAAATTAATAAAGGTATTATTGTTAACATTTATTAACAAAAAAAAAGATTTTTTGTTCATAATTTTGCCTATGCAAAAATGCAGTCTTTCTTTTTTTTTTTTTTTTTTTTTTTTTAATTTCGCAATTTGGGCCTTTATCTGATTTTTATCTCTGACTGGAGGGATATTTTTCCATTAAAAAGTGAAGTACCTGCTTATCATCACTCCCAAAACACAATCTATTAGATCTGCTGTTCGATAACTAGGAAAACAAAAAGGCCCGACTAAGCAAGATGTAGTTTAAATCGCACTTAATTGTCCTTGCTCGGTGTGTAGCGTTCAAGTGTTTGCAACACGCTGAACTCTTCAACTGCAGAAAGCAATAAAATCTGACATTCATTTATTCAAGTGACCGAGACATGAATGTTGAAGATAATACTGTCGCTCCTTTCCAAGTATTTCTTTTTGAAAATTATAATTGTTTCTCTGTTTCACAAAATATGCCCATCAAATTGGGTGATTTTATTTTCCTTTTTTTTTTTTTTTTAAATTAACCCACGCTTGGGTTAATTGTTTTGACCCACCAAATTGGGTTCAAGATTAGATTTGGGCACGCTCAAGCTGGTTCCCCTTTCCAGAAGATGAAGTACATTGAATGCAATTTTCTTAGAACTTGTTGCTGGCGGTTGGATGGCAGCAGACGCTCTGAAAATGGGTGGGCTGTGTCATTAAGGGCACCTGGTGTAAAAACTGTAGAGACCCCTTACAAGGGGACGTTGAATTCTTAGAAAATTTGTTTTTCTTGGTAGTTTTCGCTCATCAGTACGAATAGTTGTTACCCCTCGTTGGATCAAAATCTTGACCCAACGTGCAGGGTCAAATCCTCATCCTAATTCACAGGATATAAAATAACCCAGCATTGGCTCTGTGCCATTTGGACCCGCATTGGGTTAGCTTTAACACCCAATGTGGGTTACTTTGGAAACAATAGTTTTAAGAGTGATATTATTATTGGTAGCAGTAATACGTACATGGCATATATTCTAAAAACAGTTGGGTCGAAATAACCCAATTTGGGTCACAAAGGTCAATGTTAACTTTTTGGGTTATTTAGATTTTTTTTTCTTTCTTTCTTTTTTTTTTTAAGTGAGCCAATTTGTTGTTCTCTACTAAATGACTCCATTTCGAAATCAAAGTTGACCCCAGTAGTGAATTGGTCCATTTTAGACCCAAATTAATCCATTTCGAACCAATCGTTATCAAGAACCTGATCAGGTTTGTGAATATTTGCCTGTGGCCCAAAGGTTGGTTTCTCGTCGGGGTCTGTTCAACATTGCAAAGACGTGTGCCAGACACTTGCAAACAGTTTTAAGGGTCACAAACTGCAAAGAAATTTTGAACATGTTCAAAAAACCTTTGCCGCTCAGTGAGATACGGCCTTAAGATCTGGGTTTATTTAGGACTTCTAATTTGAAAATAACAAAGTGCTACTTATGGTTCCTTGGCAAGCAATGTATAAGGGGTAGCGTATTAAGCTAAGTTCCTCAGCCACATGCCGTCCATGGTCGTCTCCTCTCTCACTGTCCTTCTCTGTATACATGACATCAGTATAATCAGCACCGACAGTCTTCTGTGTTGCCGTGTGGCTACCACGGCGGCTTTAATTTGCACTTAGAGAGTAAACAACAGTTTCCCTAACTCATCCATCGTCCTAGTAGGTAGGCGCGTTTGCAGTCGACAGGCAGAGTGCAGGCTCGGCCGGACGCTGCGGAGTGGAGGTGCTTTAGAATGAAAGATGGGACCTTTAGCCAGCCCGTTGCTCTAAGAAAGTTGATGAATGACAGATATTCTCGGCGCTGTGTCGGAATGCGCGCGGTTGTCATTGTAGGTTTCGATGTCTGAGCGAAAGGAAGAACAGATAGATGGAGGACCCCGTCGTAGAGAGTTGCGCTGGCGACACTTCATTTGCTATCTGGTGCTGTGCCTGTTTAAAAATACATTAGAGCCAACTGCTGAAACATCCATTTACATCTGTCACACAAGTGACAAGAGGACAGGGAAGGCTGGCGCTCTCATCTCACGACTTTCAATATTTGCTCCGTCCGTGTATGGGGATAGATGGCATGTGTATTCATAATCTTCCTTTGCTGTTTTTTTTTCACCCTTTTGAAACTTTACATAGACGAGATTATTAGTGTTGTTTTTCTGAAAATAAAATTAGGATGGCATTGTTGGGCTTGCTTTTTGTAGCATAGCGAGGCATACGTAAATGCACAATATGAATGCAAAAGTAAAATAAAATATTTTTTTCTACCACAAGCATATATTGAGTTCCACAACTGCAACATTATTTTTTTTTTTCATTTTTGGAGATGCATTAAATGTCATTATTCTCAAAAGTATTAACATTAGTCACACCTATTAGTATATTGTAACGGTATTTAACTATTACAAATGGTTCTGCTGTCCTGCCATTTTGTACAGCTTCACAACCTTATGCCTTTCTTTTTAATCTTTATGAAAAATAAGTTGCAGAAGATCATAATGTTAAAGGCCGTTTGGCATTATTTGAGAAGGTCACATATACTGTAGGTGGTAGTTTACAGGGGCGCTTTAGCTATATCTCTAAAGCTACTGGCATCAAAGGTGACATCTTAAAGAGATCAGAGCTGGACTTTTATTCGACCTGGATGAGTTTTTATTCCAGACGGAGTAAAGAATATCACTTGGAGCAAGTCCACTCGCTGTTTGTGTCGCTGGCATTGTTTCATGTTGACACAAAAGCTGATTTTGGATTAGATTGGTCTGTAATAGAAGCTGCAATATTTCTTTAAGACCAGCCTGCTTTGATTCAAATTCATTCTACCATCTTCAATCTGACTTCTGAATCGGTTTTAACGTGAACACAAACTTTTGGATGAAAATGGACAACACCAGAACTAATTTAGATGTTTAAAAAAAAGAAAAAAGGCCTAAAATGTCCTCACAAAGCACAGCTAGAACAAGTTACAGATCATGAACCAGTTATACAATATTTTTGATTCCCAAGAAAAACACGTTACAGGCATCCACACTGGCGGAGCTGGAAAGAGGAGGTTAGGGGCACTGCCGCCCGGGTGCCAGGCCAATAATTTCCTTTGTGGTATTTTTTATATTTTTTAATTTTTTCCGGGAATTTTCTTTCACATCACCACCGCTTTGCGGACCGTCTAATATATCCTGGAGAAGAAGGCTGCAGTCCCTCGGTATCTGTTACTTATTGCCGTCATCATTAGCTCAAACTGCTGTGATTTAATCATATAGCCGATTCATGCTGATTGACGTGCTTTCCAGATTGTTGGGTTAAACAGGGTCCCCATCTAAATTGCTAAATGGATGTTTTCTATCACTTTGCTTAGGTCGCAGCTGTGAGATTTCAGGCGGTGTCAGTCAAACGCAGAGGCCGAATTAAGTGTAAACCTGTCACGTTGGGGCGGCGATGTTCCGCTGGGTAGCATTGCCCAATGATTACTCATGCCATTTTCTTTTCCGGAGAACCGCTTCTCTTGCAAACGAGTTTGTATAATAGGATCCAGATGGCACACAAGTGACTCAGTAGTCTGACATTTTATGTGCTATTTTGTTCCACATCGCATCCGTATACAGCCCTTGGGTGGCGAGCGGGGGCACGTTGAACCGACAACGAAACACCTTGAGCCTTGTGCCAAGGTTAACTAAGCATTTGCAGAGTTGATTGCAAAGACACGCTCGGAGGTATTGTGGAAACCAGACGAACATTGATCTGGAAATTTGCATTCGAACAAACAGATTGCCTTGATATCCGGAAGGCTTTGTGTTGCCCGATTCTAATGTGTGGGTGTACTGTGTTTTTCTTTTTGAGACATCGCCAATGAAGTCCTGAAGTCATAATAAAATAAAAATAAAATAAAGGAGTCACATTTGCATAGTAGACGTAATAGCAGCTAGATGCTACACCCTTTGCATACACATTATAATCATTAATGGTTATGATATCAATACGCATAGATTGTATGAATTTACATATTTTGGAGGTTGGATCAAAACAAGCTAGATCGACAAAATTCACACATTCACAACTCAGGTGGGAGTGTGAGGCAATATATATATATATACATATATATATATATATATATATATATATATATATATATATATATATATATATATATATAAATATGTATATGGCCTCCCCGTAACTTTTTCGACCTCATATTCAGTACTTTTATCTATTTTTTTAAGTTATTTGATTTGTGACCTTTGTCCAACTTTTTCATCTTCCCC
Organism: Idiotropiscis lumnitzeri; assembly: GCF_059441095.1. Classification (NCBI taxonomy): domain Eukaryota; kingdom Metazoa; phylum Chordata; class Actinopteri; order Syngnathiformes; family Syngnathidae; genus Idiotropiscis; species Idiotropiscis lumnitzeri. The sequence goes on from NC_142410.1 coordinate 3,695,831, forward strand.
GCCTGCCAGTTTTAATATATTCTATTCAGTTTTGGCCTGTCAGGTGTATTTTTATTATTATTTTTTTTTTTTGCAGTTGAAGTTGTTTCAAGATATTTTTGAAATGCAATAGTTTGCACAAAGTATAAAGGTGTTCTGTCAAAGGTGGGGTCCGTCATTGTGATGGAACAAGATTTTTACCGGGGGATTGTGTACAGACTCTGAGACAGCCTGCATTTGTGGACGTGCAGACTGCATAGAGTTGAAAAGGTGGTTAAAGATTCTTGCACACCTAGTTTTAAATGCCACAGTCCATTGTTAATGTCGATAAATTTTACAAATTGGGAGGCTTGGCTCAAAGCTGAAAAGGGGTTTCCCCACGCTGACACATTGATTACTGGCAAAGCCTTAGCTCAATGGAGGCCTTCCCTTGTAAATCCCCATATGTATTGTTCGAAATATTTCTTACTCACACCTAAAGGTGTCATTTAAATATTTAGTATTGTGGCAGAGTAAGTCTCGTGCACCAGATTTAAAGATTTGAATATGCATGAAGTTCTTCCACTTTTCAAATGTGGGCCATATACAATTGTCAAAACAATGATGATAAGAAGAGTGACAAAACGCACTGAAAATTCCTCAGGCTTACTCTCAGTCGTAACAAAAATGAAGAAATTGAGGGAGAGGGTTGTAGGGGGGAGAATCTGCTGAAAGAATACAATAAAAAGTGGATCTGTTCGCTTTCTCAACAGCCCCGAGAAGATGGAGGTTTAACATCCCTTTTACAGTGTGTATGCATGCGCGTGTGTGTGTTTAAAGTGTGTTAAGTATGAACGTGGTTGTCCGTGTCCCACTGGTTCTGTTGACAGCCCGGTGACACTTGCCTCGTCTCGCAGCAAAGGAAAGGGAAACCACCAAGGGCTTGACATTTAACAACTGACAAAGTCTGTTCAACATTTTACCGCAGAATGCTAACTAGCATAATAGCCTCAGTTTGGAGGGGGACAAAGCTTTCGGGCCCCCGGGTAGGAGCATCCTGAGCCTCCTGATTGATATTCCGAGCAAAGCACATTGATCATTTGAGGATATAAAGTATTTCCAGATGGTTCTGCTTCTAGGTTTATCTCAATCTCATATCTACTAATGAAAAAAACAAACAGCAATGAACAGAAATTGTAAATGAGCCCAACAGCGATTCTACTCGGATATCATTGTGCATTTATAAGTGCGTTCTGTAATGAGCGTCAAATGAGCTACAGATTGCGGCGCTCTCACTGTCTTCCAAGTGCAATACAATCCCACTTTGGCCTGTTTCTTTGCCCATTTCCAGTAAGTATTGCCCTTCACCTCATAAGTCACAATCACCCCCAAGACACCACAGGCCAAGTGGTTACTTGACTTCGCCATGCCTCTCCATCTTGACAAATGCTCTCAGATCGTCTCAGCAGGGGGTGGGGAAGGGCACGAGGTTGAACCTCATATCAGTTCATTTTGAAATGTGATTCGCGGTGAACCCATGTGGTCTAGTGTGACCCCGTGTGTTACAAAGCAATAAGCGATCCATTTTATCGAAGCTGAGCTTTGTGATGTTCCTAGAGAGCCGGCGCGCTTTCACTGGGTTCTGTCACCTCAACGCTGAATGACACAATTATTTTTTTTTTGCACAGTAATCTCTTCTGGAAATCAAAGTGTGACACCGTGATATTGTCATCTGATGTCCCATTGTAGGATTCATGTTCTTAGATAGACCTGTATATATATATATATATATATATATATATATATTGAGAAACATTCTTCCAACAGTTGATTGACATACCAACAGACTCCATTTGCAGACTGTTGAGTGGCAGACTTCCTTTGTGTGGAGGCGAAGAAAGAGGTAGAGGAAGGTCCGTATATCGTGAGCAAGGATAAGCACAGATTTATCTGATGTCTTCTTAAAATAAAAGAAGTAACATCATCAAAACTGCCTTTATCCATGCCTTTATAGACCAGACCTCCTCTCCACTGAGACGCGCAGTTGAGCACGCGCACCATTGCGGTTAGGACATTCATTTCGACTACACAGAAAAATACTCCAATTAAGCAGATCGAAAAAAAATAAAATAACAATACAACTCGTATGTAAGAGTACAGAGGACTGAAAGGGGGACCAGTTGGGTTTTAAGGCACAACATGATGAAAAAAAAATACAATGTAGGTCAGCTGGAACAAACATCAAGAGGTACAATACATTATTAGCATTTCATATATCTGCGTTCTGGTGGGATTCTTGAGGGCCAAATATTTCTCACACAAAGGCATTATATATTGTAGTGATATTCATCACATTGTATTGTTTTTTTCCCCCATAACACTAGCCCATACTAGTAGTTGAAACACAACCTTATTGGGGTGTAACAGTAAATACTATGTGTTTAAGAACAACATTAGTATGCACACATTTGCAATCACTTGCAAAGTAACGGCAGGAAATACAATTTAGCCCCCGCCTTTATATAGTGAGTCCAAACATTTACGGTCCACTTTCTTTGGAATGATTTTTAAACACAAGATGGGTGCGGAAATGTTTTCTAGTGAGCGTTTGCAGTTCTTTAAACTTAATGTGTAATAACTGTGTTATTAACAACAGCAATCACATCTTGTACAACTCGGACCAGAATTTGGCTAAAAAAAATGTGCCACCAGAATAAAAGAACTGGGCATCCTACACAAGGTCTCAGTTCAACACTTTATTGTTGTGCATGCATTTTCAATATATTACATATACTGCAATTCACAAGTAAGACTCCATTAACACTATGCATATTTAAGTTAGATTGTTTTGTTAGTATGTAATATGAATCAAGGTGAGTTTTTTATACTTTGAATGTGCAAATAAGGTGAAAAAGTTTTGTTTGAGGTGAGGAATAATACGTGACAATCAACCTGGAGTGAAAAAGTGCCGTGGGTTGGACTGCTGATGGCATGTAATAAGCTAGCATTGAGCTGTAAGAAGATTTAAAGGCTCAGTTTTTAACCTATGCTGATGAGGATGGCCATTGAATCGTTTTTAATAGTAGTGTATGTACGGTTACACCCCGAGGAACAAGAGCACAGGGACAAAGCTACACACGTTCATCTTCATTACACAAACACGAGAGCTATAGGAAATACAGAGGTTAGCGGCAATACACTACAATTTACACTGCAGGTTTAAGATGCCTCCAAACACTTTGAAAATATTTGATTCAAAATTCAGCTCGTTGATTTTTAGTCTTAAACACTTTTAGATGAGATTCAGGAACAATGCATTCACTAAGTGATTAGAGGCAACTTTGACCGCTTAACAAAGAACAGCCATCCCTACCATGGTGACTCTGGGAGCGGACGGGCCAATGTTTTTCTCCTAGAAAACAGAACCAAGTGGTTATCTATTAGATTATTCTGTTTGTATCATAATAAAAAAATACAATCACAACCAACATTTAACAGCAATGAGATTTAATAGTAATGCGGGTTAAATAACAAAATTGCAAAACTGTTTGGGGAAAAAAAATTAACAGTGAAAAAAAAGTATATATTCCAAACATCCCATACGAAGATTTCAGTAATTCAGAATTAATGAAAACCCTACTTAGATATCAAGTACATATAGTCAGATATAAAAGTGCTTCGTGAAGCTTCATTTGTCCATCACCAGTTTGTCGATGATTATGTAACATTTAATTTTGACGCTATCATTGATGCCACTTGACTTTACGACATGGCCATCATTATCCACGAAATGAAAAGCACACACACTTTAGCTCGCTCGATCATTTTATAGCCCCACCCCCATCCAACCCACCAAGTCCACACACAGATAGGTGACAAATAGGTGTTAAAGTGGCTGACGTCTGTGCTTACTGACACATCAGGGCTCCAGCCATGCGTTACTTTGATCCATCCTTACCGCGTAGCCATCACGTTTTTCATCGCGCCTACCTCCCACGCAGAAGGGAGGCGTTCGCCAACTCCGCGTCCGAACAATACGCACGGCAGTGTTGACCTTAAACCCATTGACTAAATAAACCGTTTTATTGAGGATAAGAAGAGATACGCCTGTTGAGAAATCAAAGCGGTGCCGCGAATAGGCTGATTAACATGAATTTTTCACGCGAGCGTACTGATAAGAGCGAGAGGTTTATGGAATCCCTTGTGAGGCAAACATGCAAAGGGCACATGTCAGCATTTCAATGCAAAACTGGAGACAGTAGTGTAGCGTAACGTCACCGTTTCTCTTCCTCCAATTATGAAATACACCTCACCTTGGTTACATCTCATTTTAATTATAACCACTGAACTGTAATATTGTACATTAAAAGAAAATGAATAATCAAGTGATTAACACTATTTGACATCAAACTTCTGTTTATAAACCGTAATCTATAATCTTCTTGGTTTATGTTCAGTGTGGTGGCCACCATATCACCAAACGTCAACGGCGACACCTTGTCAGCCTCTTAAGAGGCCTACTGGCTGATTACAAGTTTGAAGACACCTGTGATGTTAATTAGCCGGCATACCTTGAGTGAACGTGGTCAAATTAATTTAAATCTTTTTTAGGGGTACGATTATTTTTGTCCAAGCCTGTTTCATGATTATTTAAACTGTTACCTATCATTTATTTCGGAAGGCACCACCTAATACTTTTTTTTTCTGATATCCAACTACAGTTTAGTAGTTGCACACTGAATGATTTTGCAGTTTTTAATGTGACGTGAATCTCAGCATTACCTTTGTTCTGCCGATACCATTTATCGAAATGACAAATGAGAACACTTTGAATGATCTCATATTAATAAGGTATTTTCAAACTGTATGCAAATGATTACCCGTGTCAGAAAAATGCTTTATAAATGATGTCAGTATTTACAAATGCTTAGCTAAGGCTTGATAGTTTCTACCTATTGTAAATTGTGACTGAGATATTTATGGAACAACAATTTAAAAGCATGTCTGATTATTTTTATTTATTTTTTTAATCAATTTTCATTCCATTATTACTTATGACCTTTTTTTCAGATTCAAGTTAATTCTGCGACTAGTGAGTTTTTCTTTCTGTAGCAAAACGGTACTAATCATTTTTTTCCACGTGTGTACATCAAGTTACATATTTATAACTATACTAATATCTATACTTATGAAATACGCTGGAACCTCTGGAATAAACCACACCTTGGGTTGTGCAGTTTGAAATTCAAATGCATCTCTTCTATCACATAATGCGAGTTTATTATTCATTTTGGTTTGATTTGACTTTCTGTTGTCACCAATAGGGAAGATACTCCAGCTTCAAAAGGCAAACAAATACGGGCATGGACTGGCTTCCGGGAATCAATTGCATTCAAACACAACAGAGTGCCACTAAACTTGACTGAGAGCGCCCGACAACATGCAAATGCGTTCGTTTAAAAAGTCCAATTTTGCATCCAAGCTTCACAAGAATTCAAGCCCTCTCAAAAGATGTCGGCCACTTGAATGATCAACACATATTTGCTCCATCTTCATGTGGTTATATCATTTTATATATACAAAGTGCATAAAAGCGCATAATGACACAGTTCCAGTCCGGAATAAATAGTCCAATCCTCGAATAAACCACACTTAATATTATTTCAGCCAATAATCAATCAATGCCTTGATATGATCATTTGAATGATATGAATAATGCAAGACAGTGAGGATGACATGGATGGAGTGTTGATAGTTGTCAAATGTTTCCCCAGAAGACACCCAGCCATTGCTGCGTTCTTTGCTTGTTCTGTCTTCACTGCTTGTGGCTTTATGAAAGGGAACAAAAGGGACAAGGAATTCCTGCAGGATAGGATATGATGTGCCAAGTAAAATATGCCAAGTTGAAGCAGACTACATGGCTTCCTGATCCATTTTGTCTTTGACATGTTATTTTATCATATTCCAGTATTTACTCGGGATGTGATTTTTTAAAAAATTTTTTTGGCTAGTCGGTCTTAAAAAAAGAGCTACGCATTATTTATATTTCTTTATTCATTCAGTTATTGTACTACAAAAAATAAATATATAAATAAAATACAAATATAAAGGGCCAATAAAAATATTGAATGATTGCAGGAGAAGCAAAAGTTGCATTTCCTTTTCTTGTCTTTTTTTTTCTCGAACAAACTGATGGAAAGGGTGAACAGTGGTGATGGGCAAATGAAGCTTCATGAAGCATATGATGATTTTTGACTCCTCAAGATGGCAATCTTGTTTAAAGATGCGGTGCAAATGTAATCAATTTCAATTGCATTAGCCTTCATTTTTAAACCAAGAGCCTTCTCTAGATGAATAAAAATATCACAGGTGCTTCATGAAGCTTCATTTTCTTATCACTCGAACAGTATGCATATGGCTAATGCAGTTTTTTTGTGAAACCTGACGATGTGAAATTGTCATTTTGCAAATCTGCATTTTTAGGGGACTATATTCATAGACAGCATTGCAAGGACACATTTGGTCCTGGTGCAAGGCAGTTTCTAAGAGCCCATTTTCTGTGATTCCCAGATAGCCAACTTTATATCATCCACCAGTGGAGGTCTACTTTCAGTTCCTTATGAACAAACTTTGCACGCCTCCTCCTGCAAATGAGTCTCTAGAAAATCAGACTTCTGTCTTGACAAGGACTATCAGTGCATTTCTCACATTCAGCATTTAAAGAGAATTAAGGGGAGCCGCTTTGATTGGTAGCAAAAAAAAAAAGTCAGCTGTGTTCACGCCCAAAATACCGCAAAACAACCTTTTTAACTTTTTCAACGAAGCAGTCTACCTCAAATGATCAAATTCATTTCATTTTTGTCACGTTTCTTTTTTTCACCTTAGCTGCATGCAGTGCTCTCTTTTCTCTCCCTTGCTCCATTTTGTATGCTCAAAGTGCTGCATGTCTGCAACCTCGCCCTTACCCCTTCTGCTTTGTGTGAACACACATCTTGACCAACCGCACGAGGCTTTAACATAAAATGAAAACAATTCAAACCCAAAAATAGACTACTGGTTCTTTCGCTTTGCAAAATTAGATCTCATGCAACCGACTCATCCCTTATATTTACAGTAGGCCTTAAAAGAACCATTAATCAAGTTCTCTTATCTCCGCATTATAAAATCAATTTTCAATGTGTTGTTTCACCAAATAGTTCCTTGTTATTGAGGCATGCTGCAGGAAGATTTCACATTTTACCTTCATACTGCAGAAACAAAACAATCCTCGCGTTTCTACGGGACTGCCACATAAAGCAGTCGTTTATTTTGAGATGTAATTTTCCAGAGAGTAGAGATAAATCCAAAGGTGACTGCGGAGGGATGAAATTCATAAAATTCACACTTCTGAGGCTGGGTTACAAATGGCACACATTTTGTTGGAGGCTCCACTGTAAACAACACTGGTAGTGCTCCTTAATTGGAACAGCACTTTGATGTTACAGCCACCTTCGCATAGTGGGCTTGTTGCCTGAGCAGAGACACCCCTTGCCGCACAACAGCAAGGGACAGACAAGTGTAAGAGTGGTAAAGGAGCGAATCCTCCCTCCCCTCAATGCGGGCCTTCTTGTCACTAAGGTTGCTATCAAAATGGAAAATGTTAGCCAAGATGTTCTTTTTTTCAATGCTAATGTGCTGCACTTTTCCGTCTATATTCACAAATCTTTGCCTACACATTCGGGCTGTCAAAATGAAAGCGTTAACTCTAAGATTAATTGTATTTTTTTTAACTCTGTTTGATTTACTTCCAAAATTATTTGCATACTTTGCAAATATTGTGCCATATGAGCTGTATTTTTAGCATATCTCACAACAAAACACTGTGCTCAAGTTACCGTTGGGCTTTGCAAACCGACACCCGTTGGAATGTGGTGCTTATGGGCAGTTTTGAGAAATGTTTCGAAGAAAAATGTCGGTAAAGATGTCTCAGTTTAGATCATAGTCAAGAATCAAAGACATTTTGTGATTTTGCATCAATTCCAAGATACCATTCAAAGAAATATCTGTTCCATGCATCACAAAAAAATAGTAGTTGAAAAATGTGATTAATTGCAATTAATCATGGATTTTTTTTTAATTAATTAAAAAATGGAATCACTTGACAGCCCTATTACATATTGAATTTGCTTGCTAATCTCTTCTATGTACAATCCATACATCATATAATTGTGCTTTGTTTGCTGAAGCAGGAAATTCACCGAGCAGTGATGTATCTTGGGTTTACATTATGTGTGCGAGTTTCAACAGACGGAAGTAGAAGTGTGATTAAAAAAAAAGAGCCTCACAAAGAGTTATCTCAACCTATATTGATAGACTGCGTAACTTAAAATATTTATGCCAGGTTCTAAATTCTGGAGCAATGTCGCATTTGTTCAAATAGCACATGTGTTGAATTGATTGGTGGCTTTTTATCATCGGATTGTTTTTTTTTTTTTTATTTGATTTTTTTTTTTGTCAAAGATTGACAAGAGGCTGCACAATCTTAAACGATGGTCATGCTCCGCAATTACTGTGTGGGATATTTTACACACGGGCACTCGTTGAAGCCCAAGTGGCAGATGTGGAAGTACGGTGCATCCCACTTTTTCGTGTAGTTTGTGTTGGCCCTCCAGCTTTTGATTTGATTTTCTCAACCAGAATTATTTTCTCTGCCCTCCCTTAGCTCTGGGAGAGAAAAAAAAAATCCTAGAGCTGCCCATGTCCAAAATCGCTGGAAATTCTTCACAGCGCCAGAGTAATTTAGCCATATATTCACGTTAAATAGTATCTTCTGACTCATTAAATCTTCACATTTTTTAGAGGGAAAGATAAATTCCAAATTCAAACCTAACAAAGAGGCAACACACTCTTGCAACAATCGGCGTCATGCAGTCCGTGAGTAGTGTGTTAATTTTGTGGCGCAAAGTTCTGATTCCCTCGAAAACAATTCCTATCTCACCTCAGCTTTTTGATTTCTTTTAATCAACACCTCACTGAGCGCAGATTCGTTGGCGTTGAATGCTTCACTAATCACAGTGACATTAGCATATTAACAAATCAATTGGCACGATGGAGTGAATCGTTCTGTACCTGAGGTAAAATACTGGGTGTAATACTCAAATGTGTGATTTGTTTCACATCCCCAACACTGACACACACACACACACACACACACACACACCATTGCTCCCCTGCTGGGTGTATTGGATTGCTATCAGTCCCTGAGAAAGCGGCTTACATAACCACGCTGCCAGCAGCACCATCCCACGTCGGCCTCTATATTAGATGATAACATGGCTTTTTGACAATGGTGCTTCTCACTTGCAGTTTATGAGGGCGAGGACACTCATGAGCGTGCGTGAGGGAGTGAGTCAATGAGGGTATTTTTCCAGTAAAATATGTGAAAATAGAAGTAGTGTAATGAAAATTGAACATTGGTAAAGCGGCATATGAATCTGTGTTATATATTTATGCTGATCTGGTTCCGCAGTTGGCATTGTTGGGCATGAAAGCCAGTTGTGACGCAATTAACAAAGCCCAAGTTGCCTTTTTTTTTTCCGTCTTGCAAGAAGAAACGCTTTCTTCATTAACTCTTCATCGCAAAGAGCGATCCTCCAAGCACAGTTAGAGCAACGCGCCGGACGAAGATTATAAGACCGAGTGCGAAGATTTGATAAAGAAGGGCGAGTCCTATTTCGGCGCTCTATAGTACCACATGATCAAAGGGGCAAATGCTGTTTTAATTCCAAGAATCATATCTCATCTCCTGTGCACAAGCTTGTTATAGAGAATTGTGCTGTAGGACAGAGGAAAAAGGAGGATGAGGAAGAACTAAAATCAAATTACACTGCACAGTAAAGGGGAGTTTACAAAAAAATTTGAAACTAAATAAGCGTTGGCAACCACGGTAAATTTCAGCCCTGGAGTTTTGTGGCTCACACCGGCTCACTTTTGTTCTCAATGTTTAAATGAAAATATATAATTTTACCCCTCAATCTAAAACAGTTTATCATGAGAGGTGAGCATTTCGTCAATAATGATGGGGAGGTCCGTCAAATGACGAATAGCAACGAAACTTAAAAAAAAAGAAATTATGGACTAAGCATTGACGCAAGTGATTTTTTCACCCGTCACTGGAATCGTTACCAACCGAGTCAGTACTGACGGATTTTCACAGTCTGAAAATGACGGATTCCTGCTTCAAACAGACTGCATTGACTATATTTGGAAATGAGTTGTGACCCGGTTTCTCCCTCGGAGAGTGTGACAAAAGTAACTTGTACGCATTTTTTTTTTTTATTCAGCTAAAAAAACATATGCAAAAACAAACAAAAGTAAACACAATATAGAGGGACCAATTTTGCTGTCATGGGCAAACTACATTTGGTGAGATTCTCTGAATCATGAAAGCAGGCTGAGACCGAATGAAAAATCTAAAAAAAAATAAAATAATTAAAAGCCATTAGGCAAGGCAAGATCGTGCTAGTCAGAAAATCATTAACACAAGATTGGTCAATGTTGTCAAGTTAAGAGAAAAGCACCAGCAATCATTGCCAAATAACGTATCGTGTATATGTGTACATGTATATAAAACGTAAATAACATTCTACCGTGCGCTGAAAAATTGTCGTTGACAAATCATCATGCGCCAAATGTAATTGTTGACGGCGTGTGCGGGGGGCGGCGTGTGACGGTCAGGACCAGCACGGAAATACATCGGCCGTTCGGGGAAAATGCACATTTCCAGAATATCCCGATGGCCACCCTGACCCTGCTAGGCAACATATTGATTTCAACGAACAAGAGTAAATAAAAAAACGTAAAAAAAACACTCTCCTGGGATTTATTATTTTTATTTCCTCCATTTTTCTTATTATAAGGAATGAATGAATCCAGCACTCGGCCTCTGTGACCTGGGACACTTGCAGGGTGTATAAAATCACTGGTGCTGATGTGCAGGGAAAAAAAGCGGTCTGATTTTCCTAACGAGTAATTATCATCCAGACATTAAAAATTTACTTTCAGAGGGTTACAATAAAACTAAGAAAAAGATTAAAAAAACTTCCACCTGCGCACCAGCTTGCGGCCAACGACCAAATCGTGCTGTACATTACACTTGTTCATGTGATTTACCTTTAATTCCTTTAATTTGTGAAAGCGTAAGTAAAATTTTCTTTTCCTTTGGCTGTTTTTGTGACAAACGACATGATGTGATGATGGCCATAAAAACCGTGAATGGAAATGATTGCATTGATCGTTTATGACGAGTGATTAAAGCGATGAGCAAATATCAGTTTGAGCTGCTCAGTCGACTAGAGGAGGCCGTAATAATAAAAGAAAAATGACCAGGATGTTCAGCAGAAAGTCAGCTGTATGTAGTCGTTATGTGAAGCGGTAAATTCGCTCAACGTGTCTGTACACCCATCATCAAAGTTAAGAGCGTTTAACTTTGCCTTTTATTTAGATTCACGGATTTATTTTTTCACTTCTGGAACAGTAAGAATGAAAAACTGCTTAAGCATTGTCTGCCAAGTTTATAGTTTTATGATGCTGAAAGTTTGAATCTGTATGAGTCATTCAATTTCCATTATATTCTTTGGTATTTTTTTGGGGGGGAATCAGAGGCCCACTAGCATGCCGATTTGTAACGACCTTAAAGATGTATTTACATCACCTTCATAAGTGAAGGTCGTGTCCCTCCATCTTTTTTTAAGATCTCTAAAAATGTCGGGCTAAATATAAAATAATAAATTAATAAATTATTTAATTAATAATAATAATAATTAATTAATAAATGAAATAATGATGCAGGCTTATTCACTGTACTTCAATAAAAATGTGTACATGGATTGTTAAAAAAAAAAACAATGCTTGTGTTGTTGCCGCAGCAACCACGGATCGTCTACTCCTCATCTACAATTTTTTAACCCATCTATCCATTCCTCCACTTTCTATACCGCTTGTCCTCATTAAGGTTGTGCCCATTTTAGTTCTTACTTTGTGTCGCAGCTTCTTCAGCTCCTGTCGTTTTCTATTAACTAATGCATGTTTACCTCTGTCAATTTTGTATTTACCATAATGGCTTAAAAGTAAATTACAAATTCAAACAATAAGGGGACCATGCAATAAAACTTAAAAAAAAAAAACATTTGTTCCTTGCTGCCACTTTTAGTTCTTTATGTCCAATTAAATAAATTCTATCAGACTCAGCAGGGGCTCCAGTTGAAGACATTCCACAGCCCGTTAATTCAAAACTCATTAATAACGAGGCCATAACAACAAGGGAAATGTGTGGGTGGACTGCCTTCATGCAGACCTAGGAGTGAGAAATGCAGGTTTTCAATCAACTGTCATTCATTTACGAAGATAAAGGTTTCTTTAAATGCACATAAGGGAAAGAAGCCCACAGTTTCAATTAAATTTTCATTTTACCAGACTTTAACAAAGGAAATATAAATGCGCAGTGCCGTATGGAGGAACGGCTTCATGAATTGAAATGTGTTTCAACACAAAGCAGAGTGTTGAATGAAATACTGACAAATCCTTCAACATCTTTTTTTTCTGTCTCCTCTGGCCTCTTTATTGAATAAGGAATAAAAAGACAAAATTATTTGGTTGAATATCAAACAGTGTTTTCTGGTGCCCTTTTCCTGTTTCCACCCCTTCAACTTTGTTTAAATTTTTTCTATTTAATGCTTCTGGGTGTATACATATGAAAGAGAGGTTATGTTGCTATCAATGGGGTAAAAAAAAAAAAATCTGTGGCAGGTAATTAATTCTTGCCTGCCATTATATCCTGCTCAACATCGGCATTAAAGGGACTGTCTACATCGGCACAAAGGCCTACATGACTTGATGAGGTGTGCATAATTTGCTATACGAGTGCAAGACAAATCTGCATATTGATTCAACGCAATCCTCCACCTATTGATATGTCAGTTATGTGAAAACTAGCGGAGCGTATTAGCGTCACAAGCCACGCAGGAGCTCACGGGCTATATTTTCCGTTGTGTTTTAATGGCTTTTGGCACCGTGTGCCATGACTCACGGTGATGAGCTAATGAAGTCATTGAGATTTAGTGAGCAGCCACAGGCTACGGACTTATTCAGTATAGCTTTATTAACATTTCACAAAAGCGCCACTGGTCGCATCAGCAGCAATGGTGATTAATTTTGCACCCTGCCAGATCAGGCTGGAGGCAGCTTTAGGGTGTGTGAACGTGATGAAGCTTTATTGGACCATATGTAGGCATTTAAATATATTTAAATATCGAGACCCTATCACTGAAGGGTAATGCATTTTGCAATTGGGCTTTGTGTTTTAGATTAAGCTTGATTACTGCTGATGGTAGTTCTTTTCAGAACACCACGTTGAGCCAGCTCAAATTTAGGTGTAAAAGGTTAATCCACTTTGAAATTGCCCATTTGAAAATGTCGAAAGCTCACTGGAATTTGAAGTCTGCATTGAAGAAATGTGAGCAGTAGAGTTATGCAAGGTTTTACGTACCTTCTGAATGTCACACTTAAGTCAAAATTTTATTTTCCGTGCGAAATGTAAAAAAAAAAAAAAAAATCAATCTATCCTAAATAAAAGCAGAATTAAAAAATATTGCTTATTTTTTTGCCATATAAATTACTCACCCCATCCCAATGTAAACATATGACATATCCATTTTCCTTAGCAGACATTGGAACCTCAGTTTAACAGACTAATTGACCGTTAGATTCGTTTGTGTACCGTGATTGACAAATGAAGCTTCATGAAGCACTTGTGAAAATTATACTCCTCTCGTTGGCACTCTTGGTTTAGATATACAGGGGAAATTTAATACATAGCCATGACACGAGGCTTTATCTTTAATCCCAGAGCACCACTTAGAGGAGTAAAAAAATATGTGCTTCACGAAGCTTCATTTTCCCGTCACGAATTTCGTTGAATTAAATTCTTTTTTTTTTATACGTTTTTCATGGTCAGTACTGTAGAATTTTTTTGTAAATAGTCTCCACTATAAATCTGTGACCACAGTGTCACAACCCAGAAACATGTGGCTCAGTATTTGTCTGTTGATAGCGCCAGTAAACGACACCTGAAGAAGCATGTCTGATAAGTGGGATGTCAGATTATCGAGGCAATTGCAAATTTCATTTTACATCAATGCAAATGCAATCCCAACAATTCTAGATTTAAAAGAATATCAGGGAATCCCTCCTACATCAACCTCTAAAAAGATTAGTTACCCATGAACACCTACTCACCGCTTCCTTACAGAAGCGACAAATCAAACTTTTGCCAAACAGTTTTCTGCTGGTGTATAAGTGAGTCACAGATTCATATCATGTCGGGTAACAAATTGAAAGATGAGTCAAGTGGAAAATAACTGCTGTAGTATATTGTAACCAAACCAGTGAAGCATGTTTTTTTTTTGTTTTTTTTTGTAATTATGCACCGGAGCCATGCTTGAAATGTTCTCCCTGGGAAACAACTTGAAACGCACAACACGTACACGTCAAGAGATGAAATACAATAGATGTTTATGGGTGTGTTTAATTATTACATTCTGTGGTACCACAGCCAACATGCTCCCACTGACTCTTACAAAGTGTCATATTTCAAATTGGCATGCATTTCAGTCAAATGAAAGCGAGGCAGGTTGATAGATCGAGGGTGTGTTGAGATGATGCATTTCCCCCTGCGATTGCTTTCATAGCCATTACTCACAGAATAGGGTGATTAGTAGGCCGGCGGCTGACGCCTCTGCTTGCGCCTATGTGACGCAGACATCACATATGAGGGTCCAGTTACCAGCCGTAACACTGATCTCTCATTGCTGGGTTCAATCAATGAGGCCAAATAATGGATTATGCACATTCCTATCAATCAGCCCATGAGCGGCAATACAGCTTTGAAGGACGAACGGCAGCTGAGCTATTTATGACAAAGGGCAGAGGACTTTTTAAAATATCACTCAAATGCTGTCCCCTTGACGTCCTTGTGGTACATTTGAAGGGTGTTTTGAGAGAGGCGCTTGTGCCAACTTTATGAGACACTTCTGCAAGGAGATATCAGTAATGTTGGACAAATGAAGCTTCAAATGAAGCACTTGTGATCATTTTGGGCTCTTCCAGATGGCACTCTTTTTTTAAAGATAAAGTGGAAAATTAATCTATTTTTATCTTTAAATCAAAAGAGGAAAAAACATCCCAAGAGTGTCATGAAGCTTCATTTTACCAGCAGTGCTAAAAAGAGCCTTCTCCTCATTGACGTGCTAGTGATGGAAAAATGAAGCTTCATGAAGCATTTGTGATGGTGTTTGGCTCTTCTAGATGGCACTTTTGGTTTAAAGATGCAGAGGAAATTTAATCGACTTGAATTGCACTAGCCTTCACCTTTGAATCAAGAGTGGTGTAAAAAATATCACAAGTGCTTCATGAAGCTTCATTTTCCCATCTCTAGTTTTCGCCAATATCAGATATACAGTACATTTAAGCACACGTCACTGCGATTTTCCTCAGAGAACCTTGAAAGCATATCTTTCAAAATAAGTTTCAAAAAAGATTAAAAGAAAAATATATACATATATTCTGTTCTTAAAATATGATCATCTCCTTGAAATTATCATTGGGGAAACCTGCATACAGTTCATGATGTATGTTGATTTATTACCAATGGATTATGATGATTCTATTTAGAAAAATTATCTAGGGCTGATGGTTTTGCTTAAGATTTTAATCCAAATGAGAAGCTATTAAATTTAAAATAAATTTAAAACGAATTGGGTATTTTTTCCTCATTTCCTATTGTAATGTGCACTATTAGGCTGCTATGACAAATCTTGTTAACGATTAGACTTTCAGTCCGCCTGGTGACAGCACACACTTGCAGAAGATACTTTTTTTTTTTTTTTTTTGCCGAATATTTTTTATGTGTTTGGCCCAGATGAAAGAAAAAATATTTATTAATATGCAAAAATCTGACATTTCCAATTTCAAGATTATAATTGCTAAACCACATTCTCCCCTTGACTGATTTACATATACATTTTAATAACGATCAGCAAGCTCCATCAATTCTCTAATCCTCTATTTTTATTTGTCTTAGTCGTGATGCCGTACCACAGGCGCCGCTCAGGTTGCAACTGTAACCTCTTCAAGCACAAAAAGGCATACAACAGCGCGGTGGAAGAAGACATGCTGATTGAGGGAATGAAATGCCATTTTAAAATCTCAACAAGGTATTTTTTTTTTGTTAAAATTTGACTTTTTCCTATGGCTCTGTTTAAATAACATTCAGCGCAAGTGAACTTTATTTCAAGTTATTGCGCACTCACATTCATGCACTATGCGTTCACCTGGTTAATTACTTTTGTCCTACCAAGCATTTTTCAAACCGTTGATGTAATAAAGAATGCAGCAGCCTTGACGCTGATTAAAGGATTAATAACCTGTAAAAAATCAATGCGGCCCACGAGTTCAAAGGTGATTTATAATTTCACCAAGTTGAATTCCCATCAGACATTATTTAACCTTTTTATTTATTCATTACCATTAAATGTTGAGCTTTGGGATACTTGTGAGAAATCACTAACTAAAAATCAATATTACGTGTGTATTTTACACATTAAAACCTATATGGAAATGCATACCCTATCAAATTGAATAAATTAACGCCTTAAGGAATTGGAGACTGGGCGACTCACATTTTCTCAATTAGTGGTCTAAAAATATAATTGAATGGGTTATTTAATTTGATATGATCATTAGTTAGCTCAGCCACAAAGCCGTCAGAAATAAGCCATGCCCTTGTTTGGTGACTTTGGCGTGATTACCCGTTAAATCACTCTTGAGGTGTCACAAAAGGCTTTTAGTTGAGATTGTTTCTTTTGGCTATTAACAAAAGTAAGGCAGCGATTAAAAAGAGGTCGGAATTTTTTACCAAAATTCAGAGTCGGCAGGATTATGAAAATGACCCCCATCATGATTTGTGTTTGTGTTTGTTTTCATCAGCCCTGCTTCTCTGATGTACCAATCAACTCCCTCCAACACTTCGGGTCATGTCGGCGTGTGCCTCGTTATCTCGTTGGTCTGTGTGTATTTAGTACCCCGTCATTGGCGGAGTCACATGTCACGTCTTGTTTTTTTGTCGGCAGTCTTTTGTATTTGGATTTGGACCCTAATCCCGTTCATCATTTTTGTCTTTCTCTTTTATTTATAAATACCTTTCTTGAGTATATTACCTTACCTTTAATGCTTCCCTGCGCTTGGGTCCACCTTTTCTTTTCCCTCGACAACACGTAGACAACGAAACCCCCGAGAAAAATTCCGGACAGCTTCTTGGCAGATGTCAGCTCGCAAAAGATTTACATGGTTGTGTGATTTCACGCTTGATTGGTTGGCAGGTGCACCGGAGATCCAGTGATTTGTATGCAGTCCATTTTTTTCGCCAATGTCCCCTCGAAAGCAATTTAACAAAGCAAAACATGTACAGTATATTCCTCAGTGCCGTGTGCGTGCTTTTTCACACTGAAAACAAATGTTTATAATGATAACCATAAATATATCCATGCACATATAAACTATACCAGTACTTCTCAATTATTTTCCGTTACGCCCACCACCACCTCTCCGCCGCAACTCTCAATAATTGCATTTTCGTTGCAAAACTAACCCACACCAAAGAGTTAATACTCGCTGCGCACAATGAGCAAGAAGAGCGCCACTGCCAACTACTGGTGTGGATGTGCAATTACACTTTATTGTAGTACAGTGGGAAAAAAGCATGTTTCCCAGGTTCACACGCGCCCCCCCTCAGCAGCCAGGAGGGCCTGCCCCACTATTTGAGAAGCACTGAACAAACATATTTCCCAACAATTCTTGTTGTCGCTGTCATTGAAATTCATGCGTTCAAGTGTTACATAGCTCGTTGTGTGCAGTCACAATAGCCACACTCTCTCTTTGGGGTAACCTGCTTTTTCCTTGACAATCTCACAATGTTTTTAGGGTTTATTAAAAATAATATGGTACACTATGCATTGCAATTGCATGGATATGATATTCAGGGTTTCTGTCGGTTTCAATCTGCGGGATAGGCGGTTCACTTGTGACTCTAAAATGGAGACGCAGTGGAACAACTTTTATTCCCTAATTTTCAATATTCTTCCATCATATATACTAAATAGCATCTCATAAAAAGTATATTTGTTGCCTCTAACAGAAATAAAGACACAATTGACATTAGAGTGGTGTGGCCCTCAACAACTGCTCCAGTTTGCCCCTTTGAAAAATGAATTGCCCGCCTCTGCTCTATGCCCTGAAGCCAAATTAATAAGATGCTTTCAAATACTGCAAACACTTACAAAATTATAAAAGCTCCCAACTCTTAAATGAACCTTTCACAAACAAAAGTTGAAAATGTAAATTAGTTCTACTCTCTTTTCTTCTAACCCAAAATCGAAGACCAAGCCCAAAAAGCCTCGCAATGCGAATATGCAAACACCTTGCATGCAAGGTTAATGAGTGAGCTAATAGGCCTGACGGAAGTTAGTGAGTTGCCAGCACTGCAGATATCCCCCCCTCTTGAAACATGTTCCATTTACCAATATATTTCCTAGGAGGCATTGCTGAAACTGCAAAGCTAATTCCTTTTTGTTTCATTTAATATCTTCTTATTTGCTGTGTCTGCCACACAGTCCACTGCGGTGAACGCAGAGTTACAAGGGAACAATGAAGTCTGATTGAGTTTGGTGCAAAACTTGCTTACTTCTCCATGGAGATTTTTCTTAAAATGATCCAAAAGCGATAGTCTGTTAACATTCAGTTTTCCAAATTTTCTAAACCAAAATATGGTCACCAAAATGATACATTTTTTAATACAGAGAGTCAAGCATTTATTTTGATATTATTGTGCCAAAATGCTCATTTTAGTACGGTTAATAGAAGCGTCATCGCTCAGTAGATTCCATTTCACTGAAAGGACAAAATGTGCCTTATTGGGTTGTACTCGTTTTCTTTTTCATTTTTTGTTTTAGGTTGGCACAATTATTGGTTCACAAAAAGTGCATGTGGTGTAATGTAGCGAATGTTACCTGAGGCTTGCAAAGGTTTTAAAGACAAGGCAAATTTATTTGTATTGAACATTTCATGTACATGACAGTTCAAAGCACTTTATATAAACATTTTCAAACAATCTAATGATATGATGACAATTGCAGGGTATGGGAGAACCCCCAAGCAAAAAAGAAAACTATTCTAATTATGCAAATTAACAGAAGATCCACTGGGCTAGTGTTTTTCTTTTTGTTTTTTGTGTGTGCTGTTTTGGGGGGTCTACACTAATACCATAATGGTAAAGCGGTAACCATAGAATGTTTTTTTTTTTTTTTTTTAATTCTTATTTTTATTTATTTATTTTTTATTTCCGTGACCCCTTTTTCGCCTGAAATGTTTAGCAATTTGAGGTGATACTTCCCTTTGAAATACATGAATGGAAATGCAAGTAACCCCTTCCTGCCCCAAAACAAAGTTAACTTATTTTTGGTATGTGGTTCAGATTAAATACTGTATCAAAAAATAGAAATAAGTGCAAAACGACTGAATTGTAAAAAATAAATGAATAAATCCCTTTCCCTTTGTTGTATGTTAGCATACTGTCCCACTGCAGATCGCTTACAAATTGATGAATTGTGAAATAGCCGTGTTGTATGTGGGATTATGGAAAATTGTTTTTGTAAATAGTTGGACCTCTGGAATGCCTGCCCGCCGCTTAATTGTGAAATTAAGCAATCAAATCCGCCAATTTTTGAAAAATTGTCGATTTAATGAGCTTGTCTGAATTTCTGCAAATTGTGATGTCACAGTTTGGGCTAATTTGCAGGGTTAGCACAGATTAGAATTATGTCACGGGGTTGCTAATGTTTAGCTTCTAATATTCATTTGGAGTCAATATGTGGAAGGGCGAACAGAGACCGCAGGGTGTCTTTTCACTTGTTGCTCATTGCTTTTTTGAAAAGTAGTCGCGCATGGGGTCAGAAAAGACATTGGATTTACTGTCTGAAATATATATTTTCAACAGATGACAGGTAATTTAAATAAGATTGCATCAGTCTTCTAAAACAGTTTGACGTTTAAAGGTTCCACTGTGCTGGATACCAGGGATGGGAAAATGAAGTTTCATGAAAATTAATGAAATAAAGGGTCCCATCTATAGGAGCCAAAATGTATCACAAGTGCTTCGCGAAGCTTCATTTGTCCGTCACTGTTATTAACCAGTGATTAAGTTTCTTTCCATTACATTTGGACTCAAGAACAGCATCCCTCAAAATCCCCTTCTTATTTTTTGTGAGAATGCAATTGCTACGATTTTCATCATACATCAGTAAATTGTCGACACTGATGTACATTTCACCATATATTATGTATAAATAATATATCGTACGTTATACAACCAAACTAGGCTATCAGAATTCTACTCTCTTCAGTCCAGAGCTATAGGGTGCTATTAGTTGCATGCGGAGCTCCCCCGCTGAGTAAATAAAGACAAGCCTCCATTTTACGCTTCCCTTGATGTACTGCTAAAGACTTCCGCACTGTTTAGACTGGACCTGATGCAATATTGATGACACTGGCCAGGCTGGCAGAGACTGCCCCGAGCAGACAGATCAATGGCACATCCCAAGAATAAAGAGACTCAAAAGGATGATTCACATTCACATTGTGCGCTTGAAAACGACAAAAGCCGCCAATGGTAGGCTGTGATATAAAGTGTGAGTGGGGCCCACCATAAGGAGGAGCATCTATGATTATATCAGATAAGCACACCAGAGAATGCATGTTAAAACTTTTGTGTGCGGCGATTTGCATCAATGTCATGTATTTGTTGTGACCTAAAAGCTTTGCTGAAATATGCACGGGAGGGTGTAGAAAGAATCACAAGGCACTCAAATCCCGGATGAAACTGCCATTTCAATACTCTTCGTTGGTATATAAAATGTGCTACATGATACATGCGTTGAGTCATTTGTATGTAATGCAACTCCTTTTGGGAGCCTCTGTACACTTTGCCGGAAAGCCGTAAAAGGAACGAATGCTTCCTCTGTGTCATCTTACAGTTGAGTGTTAAGTAAAAGTTTAAAAATGTTTAATAAACTTGCCGACTTGAAGGGGTCGTTGCACTTAGCAAAATGCTTGCCGTGATTCTCAAAAAAACGGAATAAAAATTAACACTCAAGCCGTGAATCAGTTTGCTGTCCACGCTGATGTAGGAAAATAAAAAAAAATGCCGAAACTCTCATCTTGAATGTTAAAGTACTCACTGTGACAGTGTCAGAATGGCTGTCAGGCCAGAAAAGTAGGGCATTTTTTTTTTTTTGGGTGAGTTGAGCTTTGAATATATGCATGTATACTTTTTTTTTTTTATTATTATTCTTTCATTGCACCTATAGCCATAGCTACATACGCACTGACAGCAACATTGTATAGCATTACAGTATAACTTAAGAAACATCTTAAATGTCCCTTCATGTGGGATTGCATGTACTTGCAAAAAAAAAAAAAATAGATCAGACGGTAAACAAAATCTTAAAATAGAGAGCCAGAGACTGAACTTGAATCTGCATTCTCCTATTTTTTTTTCTGTTTTCGATGTGGTTTGTAGTTCTTTCAATTCCGCTATACAGGCATACGGGACCTCCCCGAGATAGATCTGCGCTTCCTTCGGCTCTTCCTTTGGGATCGCAGGGCCCCCTCCACTGTCACATCTGTCATTCTCGGCATGCTAGCTGGGGGCTTTCTCTCCTTCGCGTTCTCCCCTGGCTTCTGTCACCAACCGCTGTCCGTCTCCGCTGAGCCCACCCCCTTTGTCTTCCCTATGGTGGCTGCTCGCTCTGCAGTGCTGCACTGTGCCAAACGTGAGGTAATTAAGACACGGAAACTGTTCCACTCAGCTGGGAAGAACAATAAAAGGCTCCTGTCTGTCAGCAGTGGCAGCATGCGGCCAATTTGGCCTGATTTGAAAGTTCTTTTATAAATATGTAACAATTACTTTGTGCGTATCCAGAACTAATGACTTATGAAACTTTGGGGAAAAGAAAAGTTTAATGAAAATCATTTTCTTCATTCTGTTCCCAAAACTTAAACTACAGATGCCCTACAAATGCTGCCTTGCAAAGTCTGTTAATGCACCCAAGGTGAAAGATTTTACAAAATTCTGCCACTGACTGCATGATATACTGCCCGCCTTTTAAGTTTGACGGTTGAATAAAACTACCAAACCTCTTTCCACCATCAAAGCAAATTCATTGACAAACAAGATCCCTCTTTTCTCTTATTGGTCTAGAAAGTGAAGGTGTCGTATAATACAGGAAGGTTTAACTCTACGGACTAGTCAGTAAAACGGTAATAATACACACTTGGAGTAAAATTTGATGTTTACTTTTTTATGTAGACAATGTACACGACCAATGCATTTTATGACGAGTAAACTGAGTAAATGATCATATGGTAACTGTGACATGCTAAAGTGCTAACATGCTAACTGCCACTTGTGGTGCTAAGATATTTTTTCTTGTGGGGGACATGGTTGGTCCAAGCATATCTCTGTGGGCTCGCACAAATATTTATTATTATATTTATTTATTTAGATTATACAAATCCCATTTTTTTCAGAAAATGCTTATAAAATTTTATTATATGTTTATTATGAGGGGGAAATGTAGAAAAAAAAAATCTGAAAATACCCAAAAGTCAATTATCTAGGGAAAACACGGGGGAGCAAGCATATTTCAGGGGGGGGGCAGTGCTCCTGTAGTCCCTCCTAGCTCCGCTAGTGCTAACTGCTAACATTCTATTCCAGGGGTGGGCAAACTTTTTGATTGGTAGGCAACAATGGGTTCTAATTTGACAGAGGGGCCGGACCACGAGCAGATGGATGGAGTTTTTTGTTATCCTCAACAAAAATGCATTTATTTTAAATGAAAATGAACAAAAGCATTACAACAAAATAGCTGTCTTTGACACACCACAGTATTTAGAAAATTAAACAACAAGGTTTATTCATTTATTTTTTTTTCAAATTTGGCAGGCCGGATTAAAACGTTTAACATGTGGCCCCCGGGCCGTAGTTTGCCCACGCCTGTTCTAAACTATAGTTGTATTCTCTTAGTCACTGCTTTCATCTGATTATTGAAAACTACCTTTGGTTTGATTTGATGCACAACGAAGTTTGTTGCCGGTTTTTCCTGACTAAAGAAACCCCACCAAGGGACAAAAATTAAATCCCGTCGGGTGCTCAAGTAAAAGTTCCACTAAATGATCTACATTAGCAGTCTTTTTTTCTTAGCAATAAAATTGTAGGCATTGTTCATCTTTCATATTAAATTGGTGATCGCTACAGTATAGTTCATAAATGTAATATCACAGTTATCTCACACATGGACTAGTTCCAGTTGATTTAAAATGAAGCTATTTGAGGGTCTCCCGTCCTGTGTTTTCACACCTGTAACATAGTCCCTCCAGGCCTTTCTCTGCAGGGTACTAACTGGCACCATTGCTGTGTAAACGAATCTACCATCCGACATGCTCCCATTGCAAACCGCTAATGGCCCCTTGGGAAAGGTCATTATTTATCACTCTAGAAAGGACCTTTCAATTATATCTGGCCCGGTATTGTCGATGGAATACCTATAACCTCGATCAACGATAATTCAAGGGAGGGGTTGGCTGAACCTGCGCTGGTAACAATGTGGAGGCAATTTGTAGCACAATTCATAACCGATGCGGTGCGGTGGGCGAAAGTGATTGAGTAAGTGACAGCGAAGAGGTGTAGACATGGCTGAGCGTTCTCGCTCACGGACTGGCTTCAGCAGCCCCAGCAAAGCTCCGCTCAGCACGCCAACTCTTTCACATCCCACGAGAATTTCAGAATTGGACCCTAATGGTACGGCTGACAAGGTGTTGATCTCTTATTCCTCAAGCTTGGGTGCTGCGTGAACAACAGTGTGAAATGGAAGCCCAGGGAAGCTGCCACCTGCTTTATTGACAGGCGGGATGTAGTTAAATATATTACGCTTTTAATAAAAAGACATTTGAAGGTTTAGCGATCTAGATTCAGTGAATTGGATTATAGAAACATCAATTCACTGGGAACTCCAAGCGAAAGGTTTCTCATCATAGTTTATCGGTAAATGTGGAATTAGCAAATAAATTGGTGCTTAGTAAACAACTGCCCATTGTAAATTGATAACGATTACAGATTACCAGCGGAGCAGGAGTCATTTATCAGCCACTACCCCATAAAAATATCTTGACTGGAGAAGGAACTAAACTAAACAACTTCCCTAAGAAGACTCGCGCCAGCCACTTTAAATTTAGACCAAAAAGTAAAACGGGGCAAAAATAAAAACCCCAAACATTGAATCCTTTTAATTTTTAATACTAAACTAGATTAGGAGATAAATCCCTATCTCCAGATGATTAATTTGAATTCCATCCCTCGCGTTCCTCATTATTTGCACAGTGCAATAGGCGGGTATAAACCTTGTGCTCTGAATGGCAAGTCCACATTAAAATTTGGTACTGAATGCACAATTCCTAACACCCTACGCAGAGAGAGGCAATTTCCCCGTTTGTTTTTCCCGCACAATGGCCCCTGGATAATAGTCACGCAGCTGGGGAAGGAAGGAGCAAAAGTGACCAAGTTATCTGCCTTTGCCAGTCTTCGTCTGAGCCTCTTCGTTATGAATTATAGATTAGAGATGAGAGCGGGAGTTTGCCTTACAGGGAAGGTGGATAGAAAAAGCTGCTTGAGGTCAACACGGCAGAGCCAAGATCAGTCTTTTACCAGTCCTTCTAAAACACTTACCGAGGCATCCTCAAAATGCCCGCAGGACTATTTATAACAGATGATTTATCGCTCAAACCGACAAGGACATGGCTGTTTAAAATAAAGTTTGACTTTTCAATATGATGAATAGCTTCAATGAATAGATTCTCCTCCTTAGTACAATACAAAGGTTTTTCTTTTTTTTTTTACATTTTTGTTTGTATCGTGATTTAGCCCGATATGTTTTTTCCTATATGGATTTTACCGTCATTCCAAGGTTCCAGTTTATGATTTGATTTTTGGGCCAAACTATATCCCTCTCCGCTGTTTCCTTTCGGCTCGTTTCTTTATCCTGCTTCATTTAACTCAAGTCGAAAAGCTCTTGGAAGGTTTGACACCCTATATATTTCCATTAAACAGCTGCAGCTTTGCATAAGTTTGTTGACGCTTCAGAGTGGAATGAGTCCGAGAGTCGTCAGGCACGCAGCCTCTATTCCAATTTATTAGTGTACAGAACCCTGCTGATCAAAGATGATTAATAACAAATCTAAATGTGGGAAATTAGCATGGTAGAAGTCCCTGCATTCCAGCCGATGCATAAAATAGCTGCACTTACTTTAATGAGAGAAGATAAAAGTTCCCATGCTGTTCGGCGGGAAGCAACTTGATTGATGCTGCACATTAGGAGCTTTCCACAGGCCCCAAACGGGACGCCACAGCAGCCTTTTAAAGTATAGTCCCCCGTGTCATGCATGCAAGGAGGACTACCTCATCTCTCGCCTTCATACAGTCGGACCTCTACAGTACAAACTCATCCGATTTGGAAATCAACCAAAATTTCTTGGAAACGTACAAATCTTGGTATTTAAACTGCTATCACACATAGCTCCAGATCGTAGTTAAAGTGCTGTCAATGGAATGTATATTACCAAATCACATAGATCCGAAAACGGCCCAGAATGGTTCTGACCTTATACTACAAGACAATTTTATTGATACAGCAAAATTAACAGCATCTGCAGCTGTAAAAAAAAATCACTTTAAATACAGTATAACATGAAATAGTAATAATTCAACAAAGACAGTGAAAGCAAATTAAAACACAAATTAGCAAAATTAACACATATACAGTCGACACCATTAAAGCAGAAACAATGTAATATTGGGTCGAACGTATTCGGCACCTCCATTAGCATCTGGTGTCTGTTTAAAGATTTAAAGACAGATAGAAGTATCTTAAAATGAACTCTAAAATGTACTGGGAGCCAGTGAAGGGAATTCAGAATTGGGGTTATGTGCTCCCTCTTCTGAGCTCCATTTGGGTGAACAGCAGTATTTTGGACCAACTGGAGACGCTTGAGGGAGGAATGACTCCAAAAGAAATTGTATTGTAATAATCTATCTGAGATGTAACAAAGTCATGGATTACTGTTTCTAAATGCGATTGAGAATCCCGTCTGCCTAAAATGAAAGAAGCTGGATTCAACAGCACTGATTTGCCAGTCCAATATAAAATCTGTCTGATTTAAAACCCAGGTTTGAGACCGGTGGCTCTAGATAAGATGCAA
Source organism: Idiotropiscis lumnitzeri (assembly GCF_059441095.1). Lineage (NCBI taxonomy): Eukaryota > Metazoa > Chordata > Actinopteri > Syngnathiformes > Syngnathidae > Idiotropiscis > Idiotropiscis lumnitzeri. The sequence continues at coordinate 3,722,189 of NC_142410.1, forward strand.
AGTGCTCCAAGTCAACAGGGTGGACTGTAAAAGGGCCTCTGGGACCGAACATTGAATTTTAAGAAACTCAGTCATATCGAGGCTATGATTTCCTCTCGACAGGACAAAAGCGGTTTTAATGGGAAACGAGTCTTTTTTTTCTCAGCGGGTCTCCATAGCATTGGAAGGAAATGCATGTTTTAACCGAATGGAACCTAGAGGCAGCAAATTCAATGAAAACTTCAAGCGCCCCAAAATAGAATCCTGTGGAACACCATACAACAGACGGGCAGAGCAAGCTAGGCGAACACAAAAAGTCCTTCAACTGTACCTGCTTTTCTCATTCAGCTTGCTCGCTTTAAATCAATCAGATATTCTTGGCTACGTTCCCATCTCGCCCCTTTTGGGAGGGCCTCTTTGTCTCCCTTCCAGCTTGCATCCCGACAAATAACTACTTATTTCAAAGTGGCCGCTGCCGAAGGACAATGATAAGAGTGCTCTCTCCGAACTGTCATTTCCTCTGTCTTCCCACACATCTGACATCACTGTAATTGACTGGAGTGTGTCTGAGAGTGGTGTTGTTCCCCAGGATACCCAAGAGGCTTGTCAGGAATTGTGGGGTGACTTGTCATTCACTGACCTCCATGTTTGTGCTCTGTTAGCTTTTATAGAGAATGCTGCGAGGCTCGTGTTAATTTTGCAAGGCAGGGAAGTTGTCAAACTCAGTTCTCGGCGAAAGGACACCAAGGATTCCTTAATGAGCTGTGTGAATAAGGGTGAAGAGAAACAGCAAGTCGGTCTGTTGGGGTGGTTATTAAGGCCCTTAGTCCACATAAACCGACTTGATATTTCCCACTCACAAGTGAAAAGGCAGCATGCTTATCAAGGAAAAAAGTGCCGCTCCCATCCTTTTAGCCTTCATCTTAATTGTTGATCTATCTTGCATATTCAGTAGCTGGAACTTCAGAGACACAAGGACCAGAGAATCTTGTCTTTTCTTGAAAAATTTTGCTTTAGTAAAAAACTGCCTTGATCTTTTGTTTCTGCTAATGAATACCATGGCCCTGGTTTGCTCTCAACGGGACCTTATTAGAATTTTCCGATTGGTTATTTCACAAAATGCTGAGCAAGCAGGTCACCTAGGCAACCTCCTCTGAACTCAGCCATCAATTTATATGAGCAGTTACGGCGTGCGCCATTGTCGCGTGCGGTCAATCAAAAACGACTACAGAGCCAAGAATGCAAACGATTTTTGCATGGCTACGGCAGCCCGATGCAAATGCGAGGTTTCAAACTGAATGAAGAAGAGATTTGAGCATTGCGAACTGCGCTACTCTGACCGAGTCAGTGGAAAACCCGATAGCATCGATGTGCAACTTTCCAAAACATTATTTATGGATGTGGAAACCACATCTGCGGGTCCTCTCAGTGTATCAACTCGCACCTATTGTTCCGGCTGTAATGTGCTCGGGTTCATTACTTGTTACACTGGATTGACTACGGTGAAAAATAAAATTATGTTAGGCGGGATGCATTTTTAAATTTCCGTTGCTGAATGGCATTGTAAATGTAATATGACTGTAAAAAAACTATTATTACAAACAAACGTGATCAGAAGAAAGAATCCAAGCAATTATGTCAGTCTGCGTTGTTTGCTTGATAGCAAAAAAATATATTCAGTCTAAATTGGCTGCAAATCATTTATTTTTTTGTGGTTTTTAAATGAATGCAACATTGCCAGTTTATTTTCATCTTCCTCATTATGCTGCAGTGTTGATTACATGCACTGGACTTGGTAACTTCCTGCATTCCAACGATTGTCACTTGAAAGCTGAAATTGCACAGTCGATTCCAAAACAATTCGTGAACAAGTAGAAAGTCGCCCTTACCAAGACAATGACGTGCGGCACATGCCAGAGCGAAGGACGTTAGCTTTTATCTAATCACTTCTCCGAGTGCAAAGACTTGGCACTCTTCCCCTTTCAAAAAGACTGACACATGGAAAAATAATGAAAATGGACACATTCAACCAATAACAGCTGGCAAGCGGAATATTTAAACACACATTTGCATGCTGGCTGTCAACTCACTCTGCACCGCGTGTCCAAGGTAGAAACATTTGATCAATGGGGGCATGCGAGTTGGAAACGAACAACATCCGTCATAAGAATTCTCTCTCCATCCATCTGCACACACAGCTTTGCTCTCTTTAAACACTCTGCAGGGCAGAGAAATGTGTGCAAATGTGACAGTGATTTACGGTGTAGAGTTTCTCTTTGTGACAATGAGGGAATGCAAAAGTACACCATACTTCCTCTGTGACAATAACAATTAATTTCATCGTGCTATTGGGCTTTAGTTTGCATATGTATGCAGCATTGATATAAAAACTAAAGCTATGAATTGAAGATTTACATTTATGTTGTATGCTGTTTTTTTGTTTTTTTTTGCCCTCACACATGAAAAGTGCAACCATGTGTAAGTTTGTTGCATCATAAAAATAATTTTCATTTACTCGTGGGAAGAGCAAACAGTATAATTTATTTTTTATTGTATTATCTTATTATATAATCAAGTCTACCATGGATATATATTTTTTTTTTAACTGACCCAAGTTAAGTGTGGCAATTGGCAACCACTTGCATGCATATTGTCTCGCATATTTTCCATTCTGTTTTAGGATCACATCTCCTTGGTTGCTGTATTTAAAAAAAAAAAAAAAATATATATATATATATATAATTTTTTTTTAAATCTTTTTTTTTTTTTTTAATCTTTTTTTTTTTTTTTTTGCAGAATTCCACTCCTTCAGTAAAATCGGCACATTGTTAGCTAGCTTGTGTGTTTAATATTAGCGTAATGCGACCGAGACAATTAGCATATTGACATGCATCAACTGCAATTTTTTTTGCCCCCATCTGTGTGGCCCGGTCCAAAGTGGCCCACTGACCGCTATTGGACCGCAGCCTGGCGGTTGGGCACCACTGATGTTAACGAAAGCACAGTCGACAGGTGGTTTGTTGTATTGCCTCACAACGATACCTTAAATTTACGTAATCGTGCTGCCAAATAGTAATACATCCAAATAATCCCAATAATGTGTTCCAATCATTTAATGGGTAAGGCAAGAGCAATGAGATAAATGGAGTCGTTAGCCAGTAGGTATATATTTATTTTTAAGTGTAGACCTCTTTTTCTTTTATTATAAATGAGGTAAGGAAAGTATGCAGCTGTGAATGCACAATAAAGTTCAACGTACTTCATAGTGTCACTTTTGGAAGGCATAAGGACAAAACAACCTCATTAAAAACAAATAAATTAAAAAAAAATAAAAATTAAAAGCTTACCAAAAGCATGTCACACTACCCGGTAGGTAGCAGGTGGCTTTGAAAGGAGTCATGCAGCTAACATCTCTGCGGGAGTTTTATGACAGCAGCCGTGAAATATCTCATTTCAGTTCAAAGGCAAACTACGTGTGTTATATGCCAGTAGTCATTATACATTGGCAGCAACTGACAATTTTCAGCAACATCTACGGTTTATGCTACCACAAATAATGAAATTGTGACCAAAAAAAAAAAATGGTTTTCAATCTTTTTTTCGAGACTATTATGCAAATTCCAAATAATGCAAAATTGAAATATTACAGCGAAATGTGTTCCCTGCATTTTAGCCATTCCCGAATACCAGAAAATTATTTATTTTTGCAAATTGTGATGACGCCTGGAACAAAGTATTCAAGTTTGATTCCGTTTGCTAGGAGGCAATTTATTTTGCAACAGGCAAAATACTTTGCGCCAAGCCTTTTTTTTTTCCCTCCACATTTCTGACCAGTTGGATAGCAACCTAGGAGTGAAAGCAGTTGACACAGAATAGTGTAGTAAGAGAACAGAATCATAAATATTATATACAAGAGTGAGCAATTTGTGGCCCAGGCAGTAGCAGTGGCGGAGCGAGAGGGAGGCCGAAGGGGCACTGGCCCCCAAAAGGTGCCAGGCCAGATAACTGAATTTTGGGTGTTTTTTCCAGGCATTTTTTTCCAATTTTCATCCCATTCCTCGTGGGAACGGATAATGAATGTTTCTCTGCGTTTCCTGAGCAATTTTAGGGGTGGATATGGTCTTTTATCCTTTTTTTTCCCCCCTCACCAGGGCTCGATATTATTTTTTACCATCCTGTGCAAATTTGTTTTGCGTATCAACGAACAGATGTGAAGCATCCAGCTGTCATGATGCTTCGGAACACCCACTGACCTCACCTGTCCTCCCTCAGGGTTATCTCGCCTCACACACATACACCAAACACATTCTCTATTGGCCTGTATAATTTAACAGACCAAACATACACAAGCCACATCATGGCTACAAAACGTGATCCTGAAAGTGTGGCAAATATAAAAAAAAAAAAAAAAAAAATTATTTAAAAAAAAATTGCGGACCTAGCACAGGAAGTTTCAGGTTCTGTGGCGCTAAATATGTATTTGCGTTTTGGCCTTTCCAGCTTTGTTACCCTCAGCCAGAGGAAAAACAAGCTGTGCAAACCTCTTCAAAAAATAATGAAGCTCCACTCTGATTTATATTCAACCTGACTGCTTACTTAGTGTTCACCTCATTCTGGCTTCAATCTCTCACTGACTGCTCACGTCAGCCCACATTGACAGGATGGATGGAATTCGTCAACCTACTCTGGATTAAAAAAAAAAGTAATTTACGACAATTTTGGAATTAACTCATTCAATCTATAAAACATAAATATACCTTTTCAAAAATGTAGACCCCGCCTCCCAAAGACGGATTTATACGTCTGAGCCTTTTTTTTTTTGCGTCATAGCTCCGTGTTTGTATAGCATTAGAACAGAATATTCTTTTGGCGTTGCAAATTCAAACGCTGGGATTGAGGGGTTTTCTCTCGTGAAAATAATCGGGATTAAATGAGTTAAAGACAAAAAAAACAACGTGATTTAGATCGACAATCAAAGGAGGATGTTAATATAAAAAATAAAAAAGTGTTTCCCTCCAATGACTTTTTAATGATAGTTCACTAGTGAAAAATATGTAACTATGCAAATAGTCTTTGATTGATTTAGGATTGAATCCAATCATACCTGCCTTGAAGCTCAATATCTTACAAAAAGGAGTCAAAGAGCTGAAATCTGTCACTAATGCTTCCCCCCCTTTTACCGCATCACAAGACGCAACATTAGCATATTTTTGATATTGTTTCCGTGAAGCCGAATCAAAAGCTACCAGCGGATTTCACTTCACATGAGCTAAATGCTAAACAAGCGCCCCGTTCTGACAAGTGCACAGTTCTGCTTTTGTGTTATGTGTACCGAGGGAAGAATTTGTTTATAACAAACATGAGTCATAGAGCATAATCATTACTTTTCGTTTTTGTTGCTATTGTTCATTCCTGGTTGAAGGGGATTGAGTGTAAAAAAGCACAATGGGCTTTTTTTTCTGCTTTTGTTATTGCCTGCAAAAGTATGAGAAGGAACTGATTACATATGAAAATAGGGTTAAGCCCCCATGATTCAGATCTAATTTGAAATTGTGTTAGTGTTTGTTTGTTTTTATTATTAGTTTAATGGGTATCGTTTGGCTGGAAATAAAAGAAAGTACCCCTTTTTTTAAGATTGGAGGAATTGCTTTTTATGATAGAAGCATTTGCAAATGTCATCATTTTTATATTTGGAAAATGATTCACATCCTTGCTTTGTCAAAACTAAATACTACTTTTTAAAAAAAAAAAAAAAAAAAAAGTCTGTCCAAGTACCACCATGAACAACATATATATAGAATAAAGAATCTAGTAAGCCTAAGTGTTCATCAAAATAAAGCCGGAGGATTTTTTTCACCCCTAAAAAGTACATTTGATTGTAAGACAATGTATACTTCAACAATGCTCTTAAAATTCATTAAATGCAAACATTTCATTTAAAAAATGCAGCATTTCTATTGTATTGCACTTAAAAGTTAAATACAACTGAAATGTAAGTGAAATTCTTTACGTGAAAAATAACATGAAAAACTGTACCATCGGCAAAATTCGAATGCAGTAGGTTTGCGTGTATTTCATATTTAAAATTATTTAGACGCATGTCTATAATTCAGGGATGAAAACGTATGGAAAAAAGGGATAAAAAACGATGCAGTTGAGCAAAAACACATATTTGTGGAGTGGCGACAAACACATGCCGAAGTACATCACAATCGCTCTCAAGATAATGAGCTTGATAACACTTGTGGCTACTGTGACCAGTGGTGACACATTATATAACATACACAAAGTAAGGTATTTAAAAAAAAAAAAAAAAGACACTTTGGGATGCAAGAGGGAGGAGAGGCAGTTGGTGTTAATATTGGCACAGTGTGTAATTGCAGTGTCAGGAGGCATTTTTATTTCTTTTTAAAACACTGCATGAAGGCCAATTTATGATAATATTGTTGAATGGGAAACTTTTATAAAACCCCAAAACAAAATTATTTTTAATACATTTTTGTTGAAACTAAACTAAACTCTAAGTTTCTATTACAAATTTAATGCATATGGATATGAAATGTGAAGCATTTCAGACATGGTGAACTGCTGTCTTTGTAGTTAGCAAACATAGGACGAGTTGAAATGCTACGTTAGCTAATCATCAGTTAGCTTTGCAGTTAGCAAACAGCATGAGTTGAAAAGCTATGTTTGCTAATTAGCTATTAGCTTTGAAGTTATGAAACGTGGCATGCTACGTATACGTTCAAATATTTTCTCCCTGCTGTCCGGTCAATGTCGAAGAACTAATCAAAGGCACATAAAATTAGCCAGACTTTCGTGGTGGTGGTCGTAAAGCATCCCAGACGCTGAGTACGTCACACTACACAGGCTACAATACATCAAGACACTCTCCAAATCGGCTACGAGACACAACGTTGGTCTGCAACGCGTCTGTCGGGCCAAAATCGAGCATTCGTCGGCATACAAGTCTATCTGAAGCTAGAAATCAATGATCCACTGTTGGCCGAGGCATGACTTTGGTAATAGACCCTGTGATCATTTGCAGCAATTGATGGCAAACCGCACGTAATAAATTAGCGCCGATCAATTACAGCAAATACAGATCATCAGCGGCTCTAATTGTAGAGATGAACAGCAAATCAGAATAGTTAAGAGTAAGATTAGAAATAGAATCGTGCCTGAATTATAGCCTGACGAGCTTTTTTCTTTTTTTTAAACCAATACCATTCAACCCCAATGAAACATTATCTGCAGTCTTACTGTGGCACAAACGTTTCCATGTTAAAAAACAGGATCAAGCAAAGGCGCTGTTGCTTTGCAATCCCCCATGTGGTGACACACAGGCCATCTGATTTGTGGAGCCAAAATGGATGCGAATAAATCAGAGCTTGGACCAACATGGCTGCATACTAATCAATGTATTACCCAAGGGATAAATGTGGTCCCTCACTAATGGCTGCTTGCACGTACGTGCGTGTGTGTGTGCGCTGAAAAGATGTCCGGCACTTCACGTCGGCTTCTCTGCCATCAGTTGTGTGCGTTGTGTTAGCATCGTATTTAATTGCAAAACAGTGGCAGCAATTCACGGGGATTGTTCTGGAGGGAAATTGAATCAGGAGACATTTCACCTATATTATTGTCTCGCCGTTGATTGCCTCTGTCTCAAAGTGGAGAGCTGCACTGAAGCGGTCAGTTGGTCCATGCAATCCGAGAGTATGCGATGTAGTCTAAGTCGGGTTTGACAAAAGATTAAAATATATTCATAAAGGTTACCTTTCTGAGGACCTCGCCCCAATGTCACAAAGCCGGATGAGATGAAGTTGTGAAGGTCTGCACCACCGCTGCTTCGAACACTCTCCTTCCCATAGTGACCTGTTTGGAAACAGATGTGAGTACAAATACACATGCGTTAAAATCGCAACAAAGACAGTTGAAAGCATTTTGTAATTACCAGAGCTGGGCACTTGACCCTTCATTGACGGTCAGTCCCCAGCCCTCCAGCCGCTATCTCGGTACCCATCCGGCCTCGACCCTCCGGCCTTATTCATTGAAAATTGTCGACCCCTGGCTTCTTTCAGCCCCCAAAAAAATATAACAAGCATTAGCTGGCTAAGTTACTATTTAAATCCGCTTCATGTATTATGGTCTTATTATGGTAGCACGAGGGCAGGACTAAAATCTACCGGCAGCCTTGCTTAATTGAGCCCTTTTTAAAAATTTGTCACACACCCCAACCCCCGCCACCAAAATGGGCATCAGGCCAGGCCAGAGGGCCAGACCGTTTGCCCACTGGGACGGACTGATCCGTCCATGAATAACAAATTGCCGCAAATAATTGACGCTCATTGACAAGCATTGAGGAAAAGAAATACAAGTAAAAAATAAAATATTTAAACCCCCCCAAAAGAGTCCTTAAAGGGGAAGTCAACCCAAAAATGTACTTTACAAGAATATGTTCTATGCAGGCCCACTAGTCGAAACATAACATTCTGATGAATACTGCATTTGTGGAATATGAGTTAAGCAGTAAAATCCATTTGTAGTCATGTCAGGGGGCGGCCATTTTGGGAATTCTCTTGACTGAAAATGACATCACAGTTGCTGGGAATTACCTTTGCAGCTGATGTCATTTTCAGTGACTGAAGTGACAAAATGGCCGCCCCAGAGATAGCAAAATATTTTGCTGCTTAACTCATATTCCACAAATGTTATCAGAATGCCATGTTTGGACTAGTGAAGGCACATAGAACATACTGCAAAGAATTTTGGGAGTTTATTGCGCTTTAAAAGAGAAATTAAAAAATAAGCTGAGAACCATTCAAAATGTGTTTTCCAATCAAATCGGAGAAGAAATTCACCCAAAACTCTTAAAACACATTTAAATTATTTTTAAATTGTATATTGCCCATTCTATATAGAGTTGCATGTTTGTCAATGGGATGACCAGATTTGCGGTTTTGTAGCTTTTTGCGGGAAAGTTAAAGATTAAAGTATATTAATATGAATTAATATTAATGGCTTTGATTCATTTCAAGTCTTCATAACTGATGATAGTAACAATTCGTTACCTCCTGTCGAACAGCTGAATATCAGAATGTGAGTTTAAAGGATTTCACAGAATAAAATAATTTGTGATGCAGATTGTTTAGGAATCATATGCAACCCAATATGGAAATGTAATATGAAGCATTTCAGACATCGTGAACCTTATAACACTTGTGTTACTATAAACGTTATTTAGGAATGCAACCATTAGAAAGTGGAGAGAGCCAAGCCTTAAAAACCAAATTAGATTTAATATTACTTTTGTTATTAAATTAAAACATAATTGAGTAATAATTTTTTCTTCAACCATTTCGCCTCATGCGCCCCAATATGTTAGATCTGCCACTTAAAAAGTATTTTGGAGCAAGCGGTTATTGTGCTGTGAGCCAAAGTCGCGATTAGCCTCGATGCACGCAGTCACAACAGAGTAACCGTCCCATTTGCCATCCTTAAAAACCGACGCCATCATTTGATGCTTCCACCAATTATCCGGCGATTGCAGCTGTTAATTTAATTCCGATTGCATTATTAACTCCTTGAAGGTACATTTTTCAGTGTAATGTTTTTGTTGATTGAAAATTATGGGCTTGGCTTACTTGGTGGCAATGCAGTGACCGAGCCTTTTTTTTTTTTTTTTTCTTCTTGGCATACAGTTTTGCATACACTGTAATACTGTTATTACAAACATTTATTTCCTGTGTTTGCGCACTGCATTGCAAAGTAAAATAGATTAATCTAATCTGTTGACATTAAACTTTTGCACAGTAGTATAAGTCTTTATCTGCTTGTGAAATGTGCTTGCATGATGGATTCACTCACGTTTGCCATAGCACTTAGCCTTAAATAATTTTATAATCGATTATTCAATCGATTAATCAAATAACTCTGGTCAACAATTATTTTTAATGAGAGATGCAACGTTTCTTGATTATTTTTCTTGCACTGGTTCCGAATCTGCCATGGTGTTTTTTTTCTTCTCTAGCACATCAGGTTTTCATTATATGTAATAAAGTAATATTTAGTAATATTTTTAAATTAATTAAGGATTAATTTTCCAGTAGTTGGAACGCTTGGTAAAATTGGTATTTCGAAAAATTGTATAGATCAAATGTAAAAAACAAACAAATGTAAGAAAAAACCTGATGTGCTACGAAAAATACTTTTTTTTTTTTTAAATGTACATCAAAAATACACATTTAGTGACACATAAAGCCTTCTCGGATTAAAATTTGCGTTTGACTAGTGTAATCATATAAAATTTCTTTTTGCCTTAAAGTGTATTACGAAACAATTTTTCCCGGCTTACTTTTTACCGAATATGTTTATTTTTTTATTTGGTTTGCTTTAGTGATTACAAGAATAATGATAAAACAATAACAAATCACTCGAGAGGGATTGACGTTATACTTGCCAACCTTTTTGAAACTGATTCAGTTAATGGTTCGATCATTGTTTTCCAAAGTAAAAGAATATGTTTGCAAATCCATTTTGATTAAACGCAAAAGATAATCAGTCTACCTTTATAATGGACTACAAAAAAACTGAGGATAATTACATGTTTCTAAACAATTAGTCAATTATTAAATTAGGCGATTAATCGATCATTGGGGGCACCTGTTCGTCGCACTTTTTATTTGTCGTTGTGGGGATTTCTTTTTCTTTGTCATGACCAGGAAGTTTCAGTGGAAAAATACACTATTATTTTTAGTCAAAAGGATTCGTGTAGTGTTTTTGTTTTGAAAACTTGCAAATTCATGCACTTCAGCACAAGCCTACCACCCACTACACTACTCAATAAAAACAAAGTAGGACGATTAAATCCTCTGACACAATCAACAAAGCAAAATATATGCTGTGCTATACATTTTCCCAAGCGGAATTGCGTGGCATCCGACTCCAAGCAATTAGTTTCACCCACCCAAATACCTGTGCACTTTGACCTCAAATCTTCCCACCACAGTTTTAATGTAAAGGCTTTAAAACGACAGTCTGCAGTGCTATTTGCCCTTCTGTGACGCTCGTTGTCATTCGCGTTTGTCACCCGAGTCATTGGTAGGCGACTCCACAGCCCGCTACGGCAGCCCTTGAATCCGAAAGACCCTTCAAAAGGAATGCCCCTCATCCCGCTCTGCGTATTCTCATCTTATTAAGGTGAGGCTGCTTGGTGTGCCTGCGGCAAAAAGGGGCTACGCACCATGAATTCAATATCCTTGCTACAAAAGAAATCACGATTTTCACCTCGACAATGCCATGAAATTGAGCATGCAGTACATGAAGTGGGTGCTCTGTGGTTTCATATAGTAATATACTTAATCTGAATTCCACACAGGACACCCGCTGCTCTGTAATACCTTTGAGAGAGTAAAAATGTGAGTAATGATATCATTTTTTTTATAAACCCCAGGGTACTGTGTGGCTGTCATTGGGGAGGTATACCCGACCGACTCCAAGGTCGATTTCAGCTTGAACACAGCGATGCGGGAATACTATACATGGATTACTGATTTTAAAGCAGGTCTGTAGGGGTGGACATCATGTTGACAAATCTTTAGTTTTGCATCATTCAAACAGAAGCCCAGCCAGCTATTGTTTAAAAACAAAACTAATGCAGGGAGTGCTGCACATGCACACTCAGCGGGTTAAGGTTTCAGCTGTATAATAAGGGCCAATAATGAGATCTAGGAAAAGGAAACAAATTAGTGGAGGTCTCTCAGGGTGCGTACTCTAGTTAGTTTCTCCCCCTAGTGCAGTTCAGTTGGACAGGTGTGAACACAGCAAACGACTCTTGTGTGGACCGAAGCAACCTGCAAGAGACGATCTCGGCATGGTTCCAAGCGTACTTTTCGGCAGTTTGCACATTGCAGATGAGTGCATTTATGTCTTCTGTGATGTAGCGTGTGCAACAACATTAGCGATAGCATGAGCAGCTAGCATATAGAAGTGAGGTGATATTAAAAAATCATTAGAGTGACATAACCACAAATGGCGTGTCAATAGATTCGACTGTTAATGGACATGTTTCTGGCTTAGCATGTATGCCGTTTGCACCTGTATACATTTTCATTCATACGTATTTGCTGCCTGGTTTTGTTTTAATGTCTGATTGTAGAAAAATGAGGATGTTGTAAAGTTTTGCTTATAAAGTGTAGCCTGGTCTATTGAGCCGATATACAGCGGAACCGCGGTTTAACAGCCCCGGAAACAGGGGACCTTGTATTCAATGAACAGAAAATAATGTCCATGCCACTCAACATGCCAACTGTTCAAGTCTATTAGTCCCAGAAACGGACGCAATTTGCCGCAGCGCCGGTAATCGGCAGTGGCCAGAGACTGATTGTGTGTTTTGGGGTTGTGCTGCTCTCTTCTGAGATAAACAGGCATCCAGTAGACTAGAGCAGGCTAAAACACGCATCAATTTAGAGGCCATGTTGGCAGTGTCGATGTTACCAACAAAGACGATGAAAATCATGGACGTTACCTTAGCATTAATGTAAGCCCGCAGCTCAGTATGTTTCTCAAACATACTTTTTTTGTGTGTGTGTGTAAAGGATAGAATATAATATATGTATAATATAATATATATATATATATATATATATATATATATATATCACCTCAAACCTGGCCCGAGATTGGCTGAAAAAGAACTTCGGAGGCCGAGTGATCAGTCTCAAGACTGATTTTGAGTGGGCACCCCATAGCTCGGACCTAAGCCCCCCTGATTTTTTTTCTTTTTCTTTTCTTTGGGGCATCTTAAGGACAGATTCTACGCAGGGAAACCCAGAACCATCACTTGAACTCAAGAAAGCCATCAGGGAGGAGATGAGAGCCATTACCAATTCAGTCTGTAAGAACGACATGGACAACTTCGTGCTGCGCCTCAAGAAATGCAAGGAGGTAAATGGAGGCCATCTAGAACATATGCTGTAGAATGGGAAAAAAAAGGCCAAAGACCCTAGTGTATTGATGTGATATTTTAAATATAATGAACTAGTTATGCCCAAAGTTTCATTTCATTGGGACAAAACACTAAGAAACGGGGCCTAATTAAAGTTGGGGCCCGTTTTTTGGGGGTCACCCTATATATATATATATATATATATATATATATAAACTAATTCCAAGATGGCGGCGCGCATGGACGCAGCGGCTAACAGCTCCCCCTCACAGTGCTCCTTTTTACTTTTTATTAGTGTTTGCTTGCTCTTATTGGCATCAACTGAGGCACAACATCGATATACCCGCCAAGACATCGTGAACATTGGATATCGATGCGAAATAACCATCACAGAGGAATTTTGCTATGATCGCAAAATTCCGAACGAACTGGCGAGGCTGCCCGGCTCACCATGGCTGGTCATCGGGGCCGGGAGGCGGCGCAGGCGACGCAGAGAGAGGAAGCAGAAGCGAGGCTGCAGGTCCGGTGTCTTGCAACGGCTGCGACGGCAGCCCCATAGGCAACCACTACCGAGTCTGCACCTCACCAACGCCAGATCCGTGGTCCACAAAATCGACGACCTGGGATTACAAATCCTGGGAAACCGCTATGTGCGCGATAGCAGTGTGATCGTCGTCACGGAAACCTGGCTGCACGCAGACGTCCCCGACGCTAGCATCCAGCTGGCCGGGCGCTCGCTACATCGCGCGGATCGGATGAGGGACACCGGTAAGAGGAGGGGCGGGGGGCTCTGTGTTTACGTGCATGAGAACTGGTGCGGCGATAGCACGATCGTCGAGAAGCACTCTTCCCCCGACATCGAGTTCATGTCCGTTAAATGCCGGCCTTATTTTCTCCCGAGGGAGCTAACGGTAGTGATTGTCACAGCTGTTTACATCCCTCCCGACGCTAGCACTAGCACGGCGCTCTCGCTACTCGCGTGCGTCATCAATAAACATCAGCGGGCCCACCCTGATGGCGTTCACGTAGTAGCGGGAGACTTTAATAAGGCCAATTTAAAGACTGTACTCCCAGAGTTTCACCAGCATGTCAAGTGCCCAACGAGGGGAGACAACACTCTCGACCATGTGTACTCGAACATCAAGCACGCATACAGAGCCCTCCCACTCGCCCCTCTCGGCCAGTCAGACCACCTGTCCTTGCAGCTCGCACCTGCGTACACCCCTCTCAGGCGCAGATTCAGGCCTACCACAAAGACTGTGAAAACCTGGCGTGACGACGCCATGAGTGAATTACAGGACTGCTTTCATGACACAAACTGGGACCTCTTTGATCATCAGGACCTTGATGTCTACACGCACTGTGTACTGGACTACATCAAGTTCTGCATGGAAACTGTGTCCCAACATAAGACTATACGGACCTTTCCAAATGCGAAGCCCTGGATGTCCAGCAGGGTTCGCTCTCTCCTCAAGGCCCGTGACGCTGCCTTCAGGTCAGGCGACAAAGCCCAGTACAGGGTGGCTCGTGCTGACCTGAGCAAAGGCATCAAGCTAGCCAAGGCAACCTACAAGGGGAGGCTGGAGGCCCACCTTGCCAGTAACAGGCCACGGGAGGTGTGGCAGGGTCTACGGAGCATCACCAACTTCCGTGGCAGCAGCACGACCTCTGTAGACCCGAGTGCATCGCTGGCAGAGGAGCTTAACTGCTTCTTCGCTCGCTTTGACTCGCCCCAACCGTCACACCCCCGCACTTCAAGCTCCAACTCCCCCCCACTCATCGTAGAGGAACACGATGTGAGGCGCGCGCTCCTGGAGGTCAACCCCAGGAAAGCTACTGGACCCGACGGAATACCAGGCAAGGTCCTCAGAGCATGTGCCCACCAACTGTCACATGTTTTCTGCAGGATCTTCAACCGCTCCCTGGCTCAGGCAGTCATCCCCTCCTGCTTGAAAACTTCCACCATTATTCCTGTCCCCAAAAAGTCACCAGCCGTCCACCTGAATGACTACCGTCCTGTTGCTCTCACACCAGTCATTATGAAGTGCTTCGAGAGGCTGGTTCTCCAGCACATCAGGGACTGCCTTCCTCCCACTCTGGACCCCTACCAGTTTGCATACCGGGCTAACAGATCCACTGAGGACGCCATCGACACTGCTCTGCATGTTGTGCTGGGCCACCTGGAACGACAGCAGAGCTATGCAAGGATGCTCTTTGTGGACTACAGCTCGGCATTCAACACGATCATCCCAGACATCCTCGTCGCCAAACTGGACACTCTCGGCCTCCCTGCCCTCACACGCATCTGGATTAAGGACTTTCTGACCAACAGACCCCAGACTGTGTTGCTCGGCCCCTACACGTCCTCCACCCTCATGCTGAGCACCGGTTCCCCCCAAGGATGCGTGCTGAGCCCTCTCCTGTACGCCCTCTACACCTACGACTGCTGCCCGGCCCACGGCAACAACACCATCGTCAAGTTTGCTGACGACACGACAGTGGTCGGTCTGATCTCGGAAGGTGACGAGACAGCCTACAGAGAGGAGGTAAAGAGACTGACAACTTGGTGCAAGGACAACAGACTGCACCTTAACTCTGCTAAAACAAAGGAGATTGTCGTCGACTTCAGGAGGAACAAGACGCTGCCGCCCCCCCTCTGCATCGAAGGCGTGTGTGTGGAGAGGGTCCACACGTTCAAGTTCCTGGGAGTACAGATCTCCGATGACCTTTCTTGGAGTCACAACACCACAGCAGTGGTAAAGAAGGTCCGCCAACGTCTGCACTTCCTGAGAGTCCTCAGGAAATTCAACCTGGACAGGAAGCTGCTGCTGGCCTTCTACCACTCGTCCATCGAGAGCCTGCTGACGTACTGTGTCTCCACCTGGTACAGCGGCTGCACTGAGGCGGACAGAGTGAGGCTCCAGAGGACAGTCAAAACAGCGCAAAGGATTATTGGCTGCCCTCTCCCCCCACTGTCGGACATCTACACCGCCCGGTGCCTCAGAAGGGCTCTCAACATCGTCAATGACAATACCCACCCAAACTCACACCTGTTCGACCTGTTGCCCTCTGGCAGGCGCTACAGATGCATCAAATCAAGGACCAATAGACTGAGAAACAGTTTCTTTCCGAGAGCCATCTCCATACTGAACTCTCACACACACACGAGACCGCCCTAACCTCGCAAAACAGCATTGTGATGTGTTTCTATATGCCCTATTCAGTACTGAATTCCATTGCACTGTCTTCTTTATTTATCTAATTTATATATTTGTCTGTATTATTGTTGTATTGCACTGGAGAGGGGAGCCCTCTAATCTCGTTGCACACTTGAGTACAATGACAATAAAGGGATTTCTATTCTATTTTCTATTTCTATATATATATATAATTTTATACTGCACTGTGCGTCTTTTAGTTACAAAAAATAATTTGTTCTGCATTGGATAGTTTATGCCATGGGGAAAAAAAAGTACTTTGACGCAATGAGTCCCTTCCCCCAACCCTCGTTCCACTGTATTAAGATTATACAACGAACCCCTGGTTGGTTCATGTTATGTTTGGGTTCTTTTATTCATTCAACACTCCCAGGCATTCTTCCTTTTAATGGTCTTGTGACCAGTAAAAGAAGAGCATAATGACACATGGTTTCTTGTGAAACATTTGGGTGCGCTTCAATATTTATTATGACGGACAAACCAGAGGCGGCTTAAGGCGGCTTTTTTTTTTTCTTTAAACATCCAAGGATTCAGACCACAGAAAACTCACATGGTGTGGCTTAACGCAGATGCTCTCATGAGGGAGCTTCTATGAAAAATGATGATGCTTTTGAAATGTTGTTTTTAACATGCGAGTGATTGATTATATTGGTGGGAGTCGGTGATGTCACAGTGGTAAACCCACACACGCTATTAATTGCAGGGTGGCTACATCTAGGTCTGTGGGTGTTTAAGAGTGTGTTATGATAATTACCTCTGACTGAGGAGGTTATAGTCTCACCCACGTCTGTTGTTTTGTCTCTCTCAGCACGATTGTCATGAAACTTTGCAAAGAGGTGTTACATAGGCCAAGGGCCAGCTAATTATAAACTCAAGGGTAAATCCATTAAATGCGGGGAAAAATTAAAATTAATAGACTTGGTGCAGACCTGGACCATTCAAGTGGCCCTTTTTTTATTGTTATGTAAAGGTAAGTGCTGGCCAGGCACGGACTTGCATTAACCTCAATTTGGAGTCTCCGTCATCATATATTGATCGGCCTATCGGTCAACAGCGAGTGAGCAGCAATTAGCTCAATGCAATTAAACGACATTGCGATATTTGTGTGTGACATAGAAAGTTGGAAAAGAGCAGCTGATTTATTCTCTGCAAAATAGAAAAAGGGAACAAAGCCACATAAACAAACCTAAAGGTCATAGAAGCTGGAAACAAAAAAACAACAATAGCAGCTAAAGGTGCAGAACTATTATCGCAATCACTGATTGTCTCCCAAAAACTGACCTTTAAGCTGATAAGTGCACAAACTCTGTAAAAAATCTCAAAATAATCTTAAAGCTTTTATAAGTCATTTACCAGCAAACCACGAGAACATATATATGTTTGAGTCAACAGAGGAGGAGTCCACACTTGGAAAACTTTCAGACTACATGTTCACAAGCCACAAAGTTACCGGGAGAATGTTCTCTGGACAGACGAGACCAAACTGGAACTTGTTGGCAAGGCACATCAGCTCTATGTTCACAGATGCAGAAATGACGTATACAAAAAAAAAAAAGAACACTGTCCCTACTGTGAAGGGAAGGAGCTGAAACATGCCACCAAGAGAAATCACCTTTCAAACCTGAGACAACTGGAAGAGTTTAATCATGAAGAGTGGGCCTGAATACCTCCTAAGAGAAGCTGAAGTCTCATTGAAAGTTTCAAAAGTCGCTTGATTGCAGTAATACCCTCAAAAAAATATTAAGTTAAGGGTTCCATCATTTTTTTTATCAGTTTAAAAGTCAGCTTATTTTAAAAAAAATATTCTGTTGAACCACAATTTAAAAGCAATACCTGATTTACATTGGTTAATTGTATTCATATTTGCATTTAGTATTATTCTTGTTATTATTTTGTTTTTTTTAATGCAGGGGTATCAAAAACTTTGCATCAAATTGATGTCTGATTCGATAATTGTCCCTGAGCATACTGAAAGCTGGTAGTCATTCTTCTTCCAGTGTTACTCTAATTCTTCTGGCAAGCCGTTGAAAAAAAATAAAAAATAAAATCTGCATGTTGTGTTTAGCAATCCGCTATATGAGACTACTTGTGTTTTTTCTTTAGTACATGATGATAAAGTGAGAGTTCTTCACTCCGTGCTAGCAAACTATACATTTCGTATCTTTGCATATGAGGAAGGAAAAGCAATTGAGGGAAACAAG
The DNA here is from genome assembly GCF_059441095.1 of Idiotropiscis lumnitzeri. NCBI lineage: Eukaryota > Metazoa > Chordata > Actinopteri > Syngnathiformes > Syngnathidae > Idiotropiscis > Idiotropiscis lumnitzeri. Next base: position 3,740,533 of record NC_142410.1, read on the forward strand.
GGAGAGGGGGGAAAAAAAGAGGTAAATCATTGCCTCTAGACTGCGCTAAATAAATCAAATTCAGTTCAGAGAGCTACTGGCAAAACTGCATTACTCAGAGAAGCGATTATTGTTTATTTTAACTGAAGGCAAAGTAAAGGTACCCACTCTTCATTTTCAAGGTCTAGTCCTTGTTTGTGGCTGCAGGCTATGCAGTGTTTACTACACTCAGATCTAAAAAGGAATCAAGTACCAATAGATGCAATATATATATATATATATATATATATATATATATATATATATATATATATATATATATATATATATATATATATATATATATATATATATATATATATATATATATATATATATATATTAGTGCTCATATTATGCTGTCTGCACAGTTTTTGCTTCTGGCGCAGTATTTTTAAATACATGATGTTGTTCGAAAAACACGGGGAATTTCGCAGTGCACCAAGGGTACGATGTCATCACAGGACTGTAATATAAAAATAAGTCAGCATATGCCGCCAGACTGAAACGGAGCTCTGAGTTTCAGAATAACACAGCAGCTATGCGTCATTACATATTAATGCTCTTACAATTAAAAGCTGACGCTTTTGGCAGAAGTTGGTTGAGGTACTTAGCTGCTTTTTTTTTTTCTAGGTCTCTACACTTGACTGTGGCACAGAAACGCCTGAAGCATCAGCTTCAGTCGAGGGTATTCGCTTTGAACATCACCATCCTTACTTTTTGCTAAATTCCCATGTAGGTGCACGTGAATGGCCGATCAAGGCAAGTGGGTGCCTCACAGATCCTTGTGGCACTCCCACTTTTTAGGCATTGTTACATTCCATACATTTTTGTGTCATCTTGTGGTTGGGGGCGACTTAGTGCTGGCATCATCTTGCTGATCACTGGTCTAAATGCTTGCCAGCTCAGATAGAAGAGAGTTGCATATCAGTTCGTGTGCCTGCGGACTGACAGTGGAACTGGACCGAGGCAGCGAATACGAGACGGAAGCACAAAATGTAGGAATGCAAACTGCAAGCACAATGAAAATGCTGGAAGCAGATGTTTGACAGATGGCAATGTGGCAGAAAGAGGACAAGTCTACAACTTACACGCCAAAAACTAAATATATTGAAAATATTCACGCATGTTTCTTTCCTATCCAGGGGATGTCAATGCAATGCAGCTTTGTGTTGTGATAAATCTTCACTGGCCATTATTTGACTTTTTACACGTTCTTATAAATTAGGTTTTTCAAATGCACTTAAACTATGCAGTACAAGAATTTAGTTGGAAATAATCCAAAAATAATGAGCAATATTTGATAGTTATCAGCATTCAAGAGTAGGTTGTTGTCAACAAGAATTTATTTAAAGAGAGCTTTAAAAATTACACGTAATAAAAATCAGTCATAAAATCAAACGCAGTTAAAACGCAAAATTAAGAACATAAAAACAGTATTTGAAGATGAGTGTTTTTTTGTTTTTTTTTTAATCATTCCAAAGGGAGGATCGGTAACGGAAAAAGCTTGATCCCCTCTGAGCCTCTGCTGAGTCCTCGGTACCTCCAGTAGCGTCGAGTCCGCTGACCCAAGGCACCAGGGCAGATACAGAGAGCTGGAGGAGCTCAGAGAGGTAAAATGGGGTAAGACCATATAAAATTTTCAAGAGAAATAAAAAAATCTTAAATTGAACTCTAACATGTACAGGGAACCAGTGGAGGAAGGCCAGAATTAGATAGTTATGTGCTCCCTCCTACGAACTCCAATTAGGAGCATTAGCAGCATTTTGGACCAACTGGAGACACTTGATGGAGGACTTGCGGACTACATATTGAGCCAATATGTTAAAACGGATTGGATTACTGTTTCTAAATGCTGTGAAAGGATCGACTTCACCTGCTGTCTAAGATCCCCAAAAAAAAAAAACTGTAACAACAGCATCTGTGTGTCTGGTCACATACAAAATGAATAATGTCAGTCCATCCATTCATGTACTCACTGACACATAACCCATACCGTAGTCTTGACATCTGGGTACGAACATCTGGCTATGGCGAGAGCTGAAATCATTGTTTTCGCCCAGTTTGTCTGGTTTTAATACCGATGTCGGGCAAATTATCCGATTTACCTGCCACCCACTTTAGTTCCATAAAATCACACGTTGTTAGCGACTCCCTCACCCACTGTGCACCGATGAGGTCGCAACTTCCGCCCTGTCAGACGCCGCAGGGCCGCGTTACCTTGCCAGCCTGTAATTATCCGCAGTTACCGGTTCCCTTTCCCGCTGTTGCGCGCTCCCGCACACTCGCTTGCTCAAATGTGATGATTACAGGATGTTAACATTGGAGATTACGCAGCTGAAAGGTTGAGCGCTGTGGGTGCTCTTTGGGGGGGTGGGAATGCAAAACATAATGCTGAAAGTGAAAATATCCCAATGTTCGGAGGGATGGAGACAAATCTGCTGGAATCTGCCCCCCAACTGGAATTGAGCAACAGCCGTATATTTAAACTAGTGGATGCTTGTGAGAGTTTGAGTGTATCGGAGTGGATAAAAAGGAGAGCTCTTACCGTGGTTGGATTTCGAGGCATGAACAGGAGTGTAGTGGTTCTTGGATGAGGTTCTGACTGGTGTGTTGTCTTTGGACGAGCCGTTCATCGCTGCAAAGTTCTCACAGTCGTACTGAGAAATGGGAATGGGCCCCTGTTGCCTCAGGATGTCAGCAAGGGCCCTGAGAATTAAAAGTCAAGTGAAAATGTTATTACACTCCAAGCGTCTCTGCGTGCCGATTTAAAATGAGGCAATAATGCGTCTGTTTCCTGCACACCGAATAGCGCCTAATTGTTCAGACGGTGTTGTGCAATTACGGATAATTCGGGGCTTCTCTGTTTTTGTGTGTGTGTGTGCGTGTTTTTTTTTTTTTTTTTTTTTTAAGTATGGGAAGATGATGAATGGGAAACATCGCATGTGTGAGCATCTCATCTAATTAGGTTGAATTGGAATGATTTTTAGACCGCGCCAGGTGCACATGAAACCCTCAAGAGGGAACGAGGAAGAGAGGCAGAGGCAACGGCGATGAAAGAAAGTTCAAAAAGTGTTTGTTTGCTTTTTCTGGCGTGGCTTTTAAAAGGAAAATCAAACTACTTTTGCACGGCTGCACCAGCTCAAAGCTTTTGTATATCAAATATAACATCGGGGGGAACCTTTTGCTTTTAAAACGAATATTTCCGCTCCCCTTGTCTTCCTGTTCTTGATTCAATGTGCAGTGGCGCGTGCATGTCACATGACCTTGGTACAACCCCAACATTAACAATATCCATTATTCACAGTCTTAAGACTGCTCAAGTGTTGAATAATGCATAAAACCGTTCAATCTTGAGGAATTAATGTGTGTCAGCATTTGTTTCCAGATGTTGGCGCAGTCTGCAGCCCACTCATGTATGTTAAGTCTCACATGGAAAAGCCGCAGGACAAAACAGGAGCCAGCTGAGGGGATCAAATGTGGTCACTCGCTATATACGTATCGCACACCTTAAACACACCACGAGTCATGTGCAGTCATTCAAGGAGTGCGAGCGCGGGAGTAGGTACGAGGTGTGACATTTGACAGCCGGGTTGCCACTTGAGCCAAATATTGGTGGAAATGCAGCAGCATTTTTGACTGCAGTGTAAACTATGAAAGATGGTTCCCACGCAAACACCAGCGCGCGCACGCACACACACCACGCTCATTCAAAGAGAACTGTCTGAGTAATGAGCTTCTTTTGACGCTGTAATAATTTCAGGCTTCACACTTCTTTTTGGAGGGAACATCTGCTAATAGAATCTCATGTGAAAGGCTCACGTCATTTGGCTTGGAATCAATCGTTCAATTACTTTATATCAATTTCAGGATTTGATGTTAGTTATTTTAGGGCACACTAATTATTTAAATTTGCTTTTTTAATGTAACATTTCAATATTAGGTACATTGTTGCATATCAACAATGGCGTTGCTCTTTTTCTTACAAAATGGGAGCATATACCTGTGCCATCTTACCTCTAGAAAAAGTACAGAATTTTATATTGGGAGCTAACAATTGTTGTAAAGGAGGAGCCGAAATGAAGCCCGGGTGCAACCCCACTTCCCATTTTTGACATTCCAGTGTCCAGTTTGAACGTGTGCCTCAGAAATACAACACAAAATCATGACCGCTTGAACGAGGTGCAATAAAAGTAAATGAGTTTGTGAAGATGATAAATTCTGCACACGTCCATAAATGTTTTTTCTCTGAATGCCCGCTATCAGAGGTGACAATGTAATTAATTTAGTTTTGATGTTTCTAATTTGCAGTGATGTTGAAATTCACTGCAGCATACACACATGTGTCTGATTCTGAGACCTTATTTATCTGCACGTTAACATGTTCGAAACCGTTCCCAGACTGTTGGAATGCAGTTTTACACCACTGCGGAATACAGCCAGGATAATGGACGTGAATGTAATTATCTTTGTTGCTTTTTAATTAGCCGGCGTTATTGGGTCATAATAATTTATGCAGCTTCTTACCTGTGTATGTTCATCTCCTGTGGCGGTTCTGTGGCTTTGTCATAAGCAACTTTAGCCGACACTCCCATCACTATGATGAAGGCTATGATCCCACAGGTGATGTAGACTGCCGTGTTGGTCTGGTCCATCCCCTCAAAAGTCTCCCCCGTCGGTACAGGGGACGGGGCGGCCGTCTGCACCCACACCGGCGTTTGGTAGTTCTTGCACGCTTTTTGATCCAGTCTGTCTTTCTTATACTCGCAGCAGAAGCGCAGGAAGCACGTCCCGCAGCAGTAGCGATGGTCCGTGTTGTTGCATTCGAACATTTTGTCATATTGCCCGCTTACGTCGTAATAACCCAGACAGGTGTCGTGGTTGCTCGCCGGAGCGGGCTGCGGTGTCTTCGGCTGCGCGGCCACCGTGGGCGCCGCTGTGGCTTTGGGAACCTTCCTGCTCGTCTGTTTGGTTTTTTTCCCACCCGTGGCCGCACTCAGCACGCTCAGTGGATCCAGATAAATGAGAAGTAACAGAAGATGCCTTATCCCCATGATGCGCGGAACAAAACAAGACTACGATTTTTTTTTTTTCTAAAGGCAGTTCTGATTAAGCTTTGCAGAGGATTCAGTCCTACCTAAGTTTCGCCATCGAGTGCTCTCCGACTCGCTCAGTCCCGTGTGCAGCCTTCATGCTGAATGCAACTCTGGATAGATTGCCTTCAAGGGCATATCTCAGCTGTCATTGCTCATGAACTGAACTAAAGCCCGCTGCAGCCCATGATAATGCGAGGGCGGGGGGACAAGCGCATATCCAGAGCTTGTGGGCTCCCGGACTTGGGAGCGCCCTTCCCGTGGTTTTCCGGCGATTCGCTGTCCAAGGTGCTGACGACTGGCGCTCGGGTTGGTTCTGCTCAAGTCAAAGTTGGACTGGAAACATAAGTAGAGCTCATTTGGTATGATCACCACGTCAGCGACACGTCATGCATTCATTATGATATGATTGTATCGAAATGCGAGCGTCCAACTAACTTGCTGTATTGCTTCAATTCTTCAATCGAACGCGAGCAAAAAACACTTTTTTTTTTCGTTATGCGTTTGAAAATGTCCACGTGGTTAATACTAATATTCACAATCATTTATGTAAATGTAATAACATTGATTGAAAGCATTGCATTTACGAGCTGCACATTTATAAAAGATCGATGCGGAAAGCCAGCCTACCTCTGCTAAAAAGAAAAAAAAAAGAAAAAACAAAAAGACACGCTGGGAGTCCTCCTCTGTCTGGGTCCAGGAAAGTAAAGAGCTGTGAAGCAGACCACCTCTTTTTCTTTCTACTTCTCGCTTCTCCCTCCCCCCCCAGTCTCTTACATCACTGCGCTGGCGTCAGAACTCAGTCAAGTGTCGGCAAATTGCACACAACCACCTCATTTAGACCCCCACTATTCTGCAATAAAGCACCATCTATTCTAGCAAGCCGGCTTATTTGCATTGACACTTTCAAATTATATGGCGAGTCAGGTTGTTGACTGTCCGCTGCATAGCCTACTTTGCATAGTACCACATGCATGTTTATTTACATTCGCAATTTTTCTCGACCTTTTTTTTTGCGAGGGGTTTGGGGGGGCAGACATCATTATCACTCAGGCGCACACCTCTACACATGCATCATTTGCAGGATGAATCCATAATCGACTGTGCTCTCTATGTCTGGTCTGCAGCCAAATCAGAGCAGCCGTGGTATTATGTGGAAACGATGGCGCAATGCTCAAGTGAATTTTCAACACTGCTGCACTTTAAAAAACAAACTAAAAAAAACATTTTCGAACCCAACATAAATCTAGCGCAAAGTGTAATTTTACTGGGGGCATGGGTGGAGTTTTATTTATTCATTTTTGTCGACAGGTGCAAGTTTCTAAGGGGCGTTTGCGCCGTTGTGGGAGTGAACACATGACTTACTCCTGGATAATGAAAGCAGCTCCACTCCTTTTCTTTAATTTCAGCGCAGAGGAGGCAGTCTCCAATATTGCTGAAGTAGAATTCAAGAACTCAAGTGCATACTTAAGAACGAAGCGCACAACATACAGTACATTTATAAGGAATTGAAAGCAGACCGCCACTTGGTAATGACGTGAATTTGAGGAAGATCACAGATCACTTTACAGATACACTGAGAGACCACTTTTCACCCCAATCGTTTACATCTGTGTGTGTGAATCAGGTAACCGAATACAAGCGAAGAGACGAAACAACAAGGAACACCTGGACACGACACGGATGGCTGTGGAAGGTGATCGGTCGACGCAAGAGTCCCTGACGACAACAGGTGGATACAAATACTGTACATGACAAAACTACATCTCAAAGCAAATCAACAAAAACACAGATTATGACACGCGACCATCTTTATTGACATTTTATGATACAAAAGTCATCAGTCAAATTACATCAAGAAACGTGCGCAAACATTTATTAGTACTATATTTATATAATATATAGTACTATATATAGTATAGAATAATATAGTAATAGACTACACAGGCACAATAAATTACGATGTGCCAATAGGAATATAACCATGTGCTGTAAATTGGCTAAAAATGGGAAAAGTTGTTTTAACACTTGCAGCAGGTGTTATAATAATAATCAGAAGGAGAAGATTCAAGAATAAGTTAAATTAAAGGAGAGGTCAACCCCTCAAAAATGTATGCAATAAAATTAATAATAACAATAATAATATGTACCGTCACTCTGCATTAATATTGCATTTGTGCAATATGTGTTAAGCAGCAAAATCACCATCTCAGGGGGCGGCCATTTTGTCACTTTCTGTTGACTGAAAATGACATCCCAATTGCTCAGGTATTGACCAATCACAGGTCACCTGTTTTCTCAAGCTAAGCCATGATCGGCCGTTACCTGAGCCCTGAGCAACTGCGATGTCATTTTCAGTCCACAGAAGTGACAAAATGGCCGCCCCCTGAGATGAACAAAAACGGGTTTATTTTGCTGCTTAATCCACTTGTATTCCACAAACACAATATATTTTTCTTATTTATTTCTCTTCTTATTATTTTTTGCACAAATTATTTTAATATTTTACCAGCCGCAAGCTGCTACATATTGGCCTTTGACAAGATACACAGTTATAGAGTAAACCAAGTTTTAGTGTGAAAATGAGAATTTGATAATGAAGCATTTCCGAACTGCCACAAAAATAACTTGCATTTGTCATTACATCATCATATCAAAGTTCAAATGTAGACTGGAGCCTCTCTGTGTTGAGTTAATTGCAAGTCCTCATCATTTGAAGATCGTGTAAAAAAAAGAGGCAGGAGTGAATGTTGCATATATTTGACCTCATACCTTTAAGCTTTGAAGCTGTGAAGCAAAGTAAACTAAATGGAGAATATCAAGAGACTTCGCTGCTGATTTGTGCGCGTAAGAGAATCAAAAGCACGCACTCTGAACAAACAAACAGAAAAGGCAACATCTTGCCTTGGCAGATGAAATAATACAGCTTCATTGCACGGGACTGCAACAACACAAGATGAGGAGGAAGTACAGTGCAGCCTTTTGATTGATTTACTTTGAAATTTACCTTGGGGAATTTGATGTTTTGGGAAAATTATATTCAATGCGAATGGACTCAACGTTTAAATATTCGGAATTGCTGTTTCAATGCCAGTGTTGTATTAATATCATGTAGTAATAATAATGTAATATTGCGGAGAGGATTTTGCATTGTGATGGAAGTATTGTAGCTCAACACAGCCAAGAGATGGGCAAACCAGCGGCCCACTGTTTTTTTTTTTGTTTGTTTTACAAACCCAAACAAGTCTTCAAAAAATGCAGATAAACTATTAATATACATTTTACATGAAACCCGATGTGGGATATAAAAGTGCTGGGATTAAATCCAAAATATGTAAAAATATTGGGGGAAAAAAAGACAGAAAATCTGCGAATCTGTGGGTTCCAAACTGTGACGAGGCAAGTTCCAACTGTAGTTTTAAGTTTTCATATCGCCAATGATCACTAGATGGCAGACATGTCTTAGTTGTGCTAACACTTAGTCTTATAATATACTATCACTACAGGCTTAACGTTTTTTGGGATATTTAGAATGATATGCAACAGTACCTCAATTATTTCTTCTATTATTACTTCTAAAAAAAATTTCAGTCAGTTGTTATTGGCGATATAATACGAAATGAGTTCTTGCACTTAGTGTTGGTTTCTTGTTCAGCAGTTTTGTGCCATCCTTGAGTGGTAATTTTTTATGCAAGAAAACCCTTTTGTGCTGGAAAAAAAGCATTTATTACAGTGTGCTGTTAATGTTCTTTTCTTTGAACCCTTTGTTGTTGAGCTAGTGTCGTGGCTCTTTAATACATGCATTGGAATTTTTTTTCTTTTTATAGAGAATGAAATATATTAAGAGCATGTATTTTGCACATGCTGTCTTCTCATTACACAAGTTTGCTGTTTGACAATATGAGGTCAGTGTGATCATTACTAAACACAACTGTCAGTTTTTTGGTTGTTTTTTTTTCACTTCTGTGAAGCTGCCTCTGGAAAGCGTTAAAGCTTCTCGGATAAGGGGGAAAAAAAATCTAATATTTTGGTGTTCAGTCGTGATTAATTTTTTGTGAAGTTGTCTACTTTTAAGTGTAAAACCACTAAAAGATCTCGGACATGTTTACCTGACAGACGCACACAAAATAAAATTCTAGACTGTGAGGAAGAAATGTTAACCACCACCTTTTTTTTTCTTTTCTTCAATCTTTATTACAACATGTGGTCCCATTGAGATAAAGATCTGTTTTACAGGAGAAAATTGGGAACAATAATCATTTACAACAACAGACACACAATAAGGAGAACAGAAAATTAGCAGCGACAAATCCAAGACTCAATGTTAAAATCTAATAATAGCGATTTAAACTGTCGGGGATCAATGAATGAGTCAAGTTTGTGGACAGATTGTACTTAGTTTTTTGTGAATGGAGCATAACTGCAAACTGGATTTGACAATGTTGGTGCGCGCAGGTGGGAGGTCTAACGTTTTGAAAGCTACTAGATCATGTTCTATAGTAGTTAGATTTTGGTGAGAGGAGAGAAATAAGAAAATTTGAAAGTTTATTAAAAAGTGTGTTGGAGATTAATAATATGATGATTTTTTAATTCTAGAATGGAGAAAGGGCCAACCAAAATGTTGATACAATGTGCAGTAATGTGTATGAAACTTGTCATTGGTGTTCTAATGTAACACACGATTATAGACAATACAAGACATTACCATCAGTTTATGGCAATTGTCGGAATTGAGGGGAACAGACAGCTTTAATTCTGTATGACCCATCAGTTTTGATTGTGAAGTAGTAAATTCAATCACAACTTGGATTGGGATTCAACTGGGGTCTTATAAGTTGCAATCATTGGCGAAAAAGTGCACATTAAAGCACTCTTTGGAAAAAAAACCAGCTATAATAAAATAAACAGCAGGGGTCCAAAGGGAGATCCCTGCGGCACACCATTTGCCATTGTAAGTGGACTTGATTGGATAGACCATCAGCAACAATGGCCTGAATGTTGTCAGTCGGGTTTGTGAAAAGCAGTTCAAATCCTAACAAGTGGAATTTATAAAATAGAATTGTATGGTCAACCGTATCAAATTGCTGTAATTGTAACATTTCATCGCAGTGGAAAGAAAATCCAAGTCAAAAACGGAAAAACTTTAAATATTCCGACTGAAGTTTACTCCTCATGTGTGTGATGAACAAAAAATTCTATCAATAGAAATTCAATTAAATCTCCTTCCATTTAGAAACAGACATATATTACATGTGTCTGTTAAAAATCTGTATTTTACCGTCATGGGCTCTGTTTTGGGATTTTCATCAGGATTATGGAAGGACATGAGAAGAGCACCGTTCCTGAACAACAAATATGTTTTTCTGCTTGTAGCCATTTGCCCACTTTAAACATTACATAACCGCTATGTGCATGGGCAAATAGTCTAGACTCATGACCACTGAGTCATTTTTGCCTAAAAGCACTGCAGTTGTTGTGTCTGTGTTGTTGTCGAGGAAATATCTACCTTTCCAAAAATCTGCTGTATTTTCAAAAATGACAGAATAGCCAAAGTATGAATTATATTTTGACATTTTGAGAGGTTGAACGAATCATCCTGTGAAGACGTGTTGGTGAAAAAAAAATAGTACGATGAATATAAATTGTAGGAAAAAAATTGTCAACTACCGCATTTATTATAATTATAGTAAATTTTGCTGTTGTTGTGTTAAATTAGTTCATTGGAATTATTAGTGTAAGTCATTACATTTGTGTAAGTTTTGTCAAAGTTTTGAACCATTTCCTGGTCACTTTTTAACTATGACTATGTTATTAACTTTCTTCTGTAATTGGTTGGGAGAATTCACTAAGTTCTACTGCAGTGAAACCTGGGGTGTTCATCTAGAGCAGGGGTCTTCAATCCTGTTCCTCGCGGGCCATTGTCCTGCCCGTTTTCCATCGCTCCCAGGTGCAACACGCCTGAATGATCGTTATCTAGTTTTTGCAGACCTTGCTGATTATCTGATCATTTGAATCAGCTGTGTTGCAGCAAGTAAGAGATGGGAAACCTGCAGCACACCAGCGCCCTCGAGGAACAGGATTGAGGACCCCTCATCTAGAGTTTCTCCTAATGGCTTATTTCGTATTGCTTTTCTGCAAAATGGGAACATCACAGGTGTAACACTGACACCAAATTGGGAAATACCGGCTCTTGTCATGCATATTCACACAGTTGATGCGTCTTCTCGCAACTAGATAATTAAATGTGTGGCAACATTGGCACTAGCGTCTGGATATAAGGTTAAAGATTACCGCATCTCGGATAAGTCTAATTTACCATGTTTAAATGTAAAAGTAATGAGGGGAGCTGCTTTTATTGGATGGCAAATAAGTTGACCGCGTCCCCACCCACAACGGCGCCGACTTCGACCTGTCTCGTAAAATACTCAAAGAAATAATATACAATCCATCCACCAATCGTTCTCACAGTTGTATTCTATTTATGATGATTATATATCCAATATATTATTTATTTTCTCAAATTTTGCATTGTGGTTCGAGTACTCATGATTTTATAACCATCCAAATTTAGCTGGATCCTCTTCCTCTTGCAATCGTTTGACTTTGTTTGACAGACAAATCTCCAACCCATCTAAGATTTTCCTCGTAAGCATTTGGTACATTGTTGCTGTTAGCCGCTACATCTCCTTGCCGAGGAAATTCTATTGTATGTAGGATAGTCAGTTTCCATTAGAAAAGTGATTTCAAAAGCTCCCTGACAGGAACAGTCACGGAAAAATAGTTTGCATAAGCATCTTTTTTTTTTTCACTTCCACCAGTGGTATGACTGCAGTGGTTTGGGGTCGTCCTCCGATAAACTACGGCCCAGGGGCCACATGCGGCCCGTTAAATGTTTTAATCCAGCCCGCCGATTTTGAAAAAAATTAAATGAATAAATCTTGCTAATATTTTATTTTCTAAATACTGTGGTTTTTCAAAGACGCATATATTGTTGTAATGCTTTTGTTCACTTTCATTTAAAATTAAATGTATTTTTTTTCTCTGATGTGGTGAGGTGACCAAAACACTCCATCCATCTGCTCCTGGTCCAACCCCTCTGTCAAATTTTAGAACCCATTGTGGTCCGCCAATCAAAAAATTTGCCCACTCCTGCCTTATACTGTGTGCGGTGGCACTTTGGGCTGAGGTTACTCGACCAACTTTGGAAAGAAATTTGTCCTTCAGAAAATTACATTGAAATACTTTTCCACCAAAGGTATGTCCACCCCCCCCCCCTCCTGACGACTTGGACTGGATTATGCATACTGAGTGACATGTCGGGCAACTAAAGAGAGTGTGATGATATTTGCGTCTGAATGGCAATGTTGCCGATTGGGAGGCTGAGAAGCAGTTGCTTGGTTACCGCGTTTTTTACGATGTTATCCCTACTCGTAATGAAAAATGTAAACGCATGACAGAACCATTGTCAGGAATTTCACCATGAGCTATAGATGTGCTTGGGGATATCTGGATCAGGGCTGGGGGGGGAGACATCTAACTACAACACGCATACAGAAGAAAAATATATAAATACACAATAATGCATGTCTCTCCTCAACAATTTATGAGCGAGTTACTGCATCGATGAGAAAGTGTTTGCATACACAACCACTCAAAATGATAAGGCAGATTTATTTTTTTTTTGCCAGAATTGTCCACGGCAGTGTTCAGTTTGAAAGCAACTGGGCCATAAATGTTTCAGATGCATTTTTGTCCCTGCAATCAACATTTTTTTTTTTATTTTGCTTATACTCATGTATAATATGGTACCCTATTTTTTTTTTTTGGTAGGGGGGGCAAAAAATCTTTGGGGGGAAAAATTATTACTTTTGAAAATTACAGTAAGTGTTTTTAATTAGCTACTCTAGAGTAGGATCCCCAAACTTTGGGCGCTGCGAGTTGCCTACGATACTGTTTAAACCGTGATCATATCAGGTAATTATATCGGTTCTAGTTGCCTTTTTTTGCCGTTGATGTTGCTCACCTATGAATGCAAAGAGCGATTCCACCTAGAACATTCCTGGCATCCTTCAAACAATATAGCTCTCCTTTGTGTCCAACTCATCGTGCTCTGCCCGTTAGGTCTTTGCCGTCTCTCTCTCCACCTCCTGTGTCCTCTCCTTATATGATAGTTTGCTCTCGTAGGTTCTCTCACGATGCCATATATTCTTTTTTTCCACTTTCCTGAATCTCCTCATTCCACCACTAAGTCTCTTTATCTTCTTTTGTCTGCCCAAAGGATTCACCTAGTACCTTCCTACCTGATCACTGTTGCTGTATTTATCTGTCCATCAGCCACTTCCTCAGGGCTTTTCTTGATTCCTTCTTAAAGCTCTCACAACATTCCTTCATTCTTAAAGGGGAAGAAACCCCAAAATGCCAAAACTTACTTTTTTATTTAAAATAGGTATACGTATGTGGTCGTGAGTCTACAAAGTATTTCTTAAAAAAAATTCTGGACGAGCATTTTTGCTCCAGTTTGCAACGTTGCAGGAGTGATGCGATATATCTGCCTTGCTTATTCTTCCTCATGCCCCGGCGGTGTATCAACAAATGTATCATCAAAAATGCTGACATGCCAGGTTTTTGGGTGCACAAACAGTGGTAAATGTTTAGAGATTTTTTGGGGATTTATCCAGATTCCAAATGCTTTGAAAAGTCCACAAAAGCAGAATATAACGGTAAATTTGATTGGAGCCAGGCACTCTATGGGCAACTTCAAATTCGGTGTCCACGAGGTTGTCCGTGAAAAACTGTTCTGCACAAGCTGTTCCAACTATATTTGCCCAACAACCGAAGGCAGTTCTCCGTTGAGGCACCAGAATGGAACAGACGAACATGATTTCTGACTGATTAGTCAGTAATTGATTATGCTGCTTTATTTACTTTGACAACCATTAAAAGTTAGGAAATATTAATCAGCAATGGCAGCTTAGTATTTCATTTCATTAGCTAAATGTAGCAAGGCTACATAAACAATGATCATTAGCTTAATAATTTACCGCAGCAACTCCTGTACTCAAAGTTCAACCACCCTTCAGTATTTTGGAGTTGGTGCCTTAAAGAAGCGCTATAAAAATCCACTGTAGTATTGTGTAAAAAAAATAATAAAAATGTGCAACCGTATGAATCAGGTATGTATCATCGATTGGTATACACTGGTTGAAATGATTAATAGAATGACCGCTAACTTGGTGTCCAGGATTGGTCACGTGATGTTACCAGAAGGAACATTTGCGTCATATATATCGATTGGTACGGATGCCACTGTGCAACATGGCGCCCCCTAGAGGTTGATTAATTATGTTCAACTCTAAATCCAGAAATTAAGTGTTAATAAGGGTACCACGTTTTTATTGTTGCTTATTCATATTGTACATTCTTAAAAAAATTAAAAAATAGGGTTGACTTCCCCTTTAACTTCCACCATTTGATCCTTTGTTCTGCCTTCTCTCTCTTTATTTATTAATTTTTTTGAACCTCCATATTCATCTTGTACAGTGCCAGCTGATGCTGTCTGGCTCCACTCTCTTGTCGCCACCGTGCAGTGTCCAAGCTCTCTCGGGTTGCATCGTCTGCATAGGATATTGTCCATCTCAGTGCATGTGGCTCCCCTCTTGTAGCCTGCCTTCCTTCCTATTTTGGAAACTTTCATTTTCTTCCTCTTTAAAAAAATCTACCACCATCTCTCCATCCAAATTTCTCTCCGTAGCACCAAACCATTTAATGTTCCAACTAGTGATGGGCCAAATGAAGCTTCATGAAGCACTTGTGATATTTTTGGGCTCCTTTAGATGGAACCAATTTTTTTTGGTCGTTTAAATAATATTGTTAAAACTCACAGTGGTCTTAAATGTTAAAAGCATCTCATTCCGCTTTCTTTATTATTCGCAATATTGCATTGAGTCGCAAGGACAGATATGCTTCCCCAGAGTGTCCATTTCTTGTTTGTCATATTTATCCTCTTTTCCATCACTAATCATCTTTAGTGGTAGCATTACAAAAAATCCAAAGGATCCCCCAAACAAATATTGCAGTTGATTATTTCGATGCTGCCTAAGCTCAAGCTTCTTGGTATCGGACTTGAGACTCACCGATTTGTTCAAGCTGTGGTGAGGGGGGAAAAAAAGTGACAAGGCGGCAGCTGGAGCTGGCTTTTTTGTGTTGTTTGTAATCAAGGAAGGCCATTTTTCTTTCCGAATCAATCCATTATTTTCAATTATGAGCTGCTGAGCAACGGCAGCACTCTTGTGTGTCTTGTGTGGCTTTATAGCGCTGAGCAGCTGTCCCGTGCAATCCCAACTGGTGGTTTTTTTTTTTTTTTTTGAACTGTAGTGTTATAAATTATCGCCATTTGTTTACTGTTAGCAAATTGGGTGAATGGATGGGGTAATTATATTGTCTTGGGTGTGCCAACTATTGAAGTGATGCATTTAAAAGATAAGGTTAACATTAAGGAGTAACATTCAAAGCACTATAAAAAGTTTCGTGCCTCGTGTTTGTGGGGCCCATTAGTGCAACTTCAAGCTGACCAGTTGAGCAGAATAAAGGCTTTTAACAAAATTTTGAGTGCCTTAGAACTTTTTTTTTTTTTTACCCTCTTAGTAATTTTAAGCAAGCAATCATAACAAGTCATGCAGAATAAAGGCTGTGGAGACATTTTCACTGTGCTTTTCTATTTCCATATGACCACCAGAAAAAGCACTGGAGCTCATAATCATTAAGGCCAGAGGAAACGTCAAGCTTGTTATTATGCGTATATGGGCAAAAAAAAAAAAAAAAAACTTTGTTTGGAGCATTCTGGTGAGGTTATGTGGCCTACAGGGCGCATTTTGCAAATGAAATGGCTTCATGTTAGTTACGTGGCCAACCGCGAGCCTGAGACGATCGGCATTACCCGAATGAGAGGCGACTCAAGGCAAGAAAACACTTTGCTGCAACAGCACTGACAAAGCAAATGAAGTGGGCCCCGTCTGAGCAGGCCGCCATTGTTCCTGACTCCTTTTGCTCTCTCTCCAGGGGCCAATCCTTTTTACATGCCGTGTTCTGCCATTACCATGACCCAATTTCTTTTGAAAACTGTGCTTCCCAAATCGCAGAAAGAGCTCTGACTGGTACAAGAGCTTTTAACAGAAACTGCCCCCTTGAGTTAACTATGCGTGCTGCTGAGTCCTCGCCATAAAGTGCTTTGTCAAGAATTTCTGATAATGCTTTGTTTTTTTTTCGCCCACAGGGCTACAAAGAAGCCGGTGGCTCTGAGCAGACAGGCTGAGAGAGAAAACATACAGAGCTTTTCTTAACATGGAAAAGGGGAGAAGATGAAGTGGTGCTTCTTGATTATAGTTAACAGTCATAATTCCAGATGTACCTGAACGCTCCATGTCGCATTTGAATTCTGTTCTTTTAGTTTGCCAGCTGCATCGTTAAAGTTAGGGGTGGGCAAACCTTTTGATTGGCGGTCCACAATGGTTTCTGAAATTTGACAGAGGGGTCGGACCAGGAGCAGATGGATGGAGTGTTTTGGGAACCTCACCTCATCGGAGAAAAGAAATAAATTTATTATTAAATGAAAGTGAATACAAGCATTACAAAAATATTTATGTATTTGAAAAAAAAACACAGGATTAAGAAAATAAAACATTCACAAAATTTATTCATTTAATTTTTTTCTCAAATTCAACGTGCCGGATTACAACGTTTAACGGGCCGCATAGTTTGCATAGTTTGCCCACGTCTGCTTAAAGCGAATAGTAATCTAAGGAGCGGGGTAATTGTACTTCAACGTCAACATGGCATCACTAACCCCAACTGACCAACCCCAGTTCATGTGCGTGAAACTGACAATGAGATGCCGGAATGTTTCTGTAATTTACAGCCAGACTTAGAACTGAATGAGTCTGTTTGAAGACCCCGGGTTTCCTTTTGATCAGGTTATATATTCTGAGTGCAGCACGGCCGAGATTATGAATGATTCTTACTGTAGTGCACAGCCGCTTTGTAGAATGGACTGATTTTGTGTTGATGTGTAGTGTAAGACTCTGCTGGATGTTACACACTAATTGAGATTGAAAGGTTCTCTGCAATGCCATGCAATCGTCGACAGATTATGATAATCTTCGTGGATTGTCATCACTCTTGAGATGCACACTTGACATGTCTGAGCGTGTTTGAAGGAACCAGACATGAACATACTAATGAACTAATTGATGCGTATTTCGTCAGAACAAGAGACACTGATTGTTCTTGATATGTGACAGAGAGGTTGATGTTAACAATATCTTGTATTTATTCAAATTACGGAAATGGCGCAATTAGATCAATCCTATTTTCAGCATTATTTGTTGACTTCACTACTCCACAGTGACATCGTTTCGCATGTTTTTGGTCTGAGGATGAGGCAGAGCTGCTGGCAGCATCAGACGAGAGCACCGAATGACATCACTCGGTCACCTTACTTGATTTAAATTGTCTTCTATTTATGAATGTGTCACTCTGATTAGTAAGGGGAAAAGTTAACCTCAACCAGGATATTTTGGCCAGCACTCTCAAAAGCGGGGAATCATTCCATTGCACATGGAGAGGTATTTGCAAATGTGGGAGGGGGCAAAAACGAGGACCCATTTGGCCAAGTTGTGCAAACCTGGCTGTCCCAGCTGCGCATGTCGTGTTGCAACTTTCATGGTGGATTAAATTTAATACAGAAATGTAGTGAACCACATTGCAATGTATTCACAATCCTGGGATTTTTTTTAATTACAGTACTGAAAACATATCAATAATATTGATTTATCAATGCCGATGTGACTTTGAATATTGTCAGTGTGTCATTAGGAAGGTGAATGACTTGCGCATATTCAGCTGTCTAGAAGAAGGATGCAGGTTTCCCTCAAGAATTGGCAGCATCCCTTTTCCCTTCAATCCTGACCAATTGCCGTGTCCCGACTGAAGAGAAACATCCCCACAACATAATGTTGCCCCCACCATGCTTCACAGTCGGCACGGTGTGTTTTGGGTGGGGTGCTGTGTTTGGTTTTCGCCAAACATAGCGCTAGGGATTCATTCCAAAAAGTGCAATCTTAGTATCATCTGACCATAAAACCGTTATCAACATGGTAACACAGGATCTTCCAAATTGGTTTTTCCATAGCGTCGACGAGACAGTGTGTGGTCAGGGCTTCTTTCTTGCAAGCCTGTTTTTTCATTGATGATTTTCTATAGGCAACATGTGCTCTCATTAAAATGATTTTGAAAATTATTTTTAGGCCACCTAATCTATATATCAATGACTATATTTTGATATAATTGATATCGGCAATTGAGACTTCTGTTAACAGGTGTGTTTTTTGGATTGTTAGATGAAACTGAAATACTCTGCAAAAGAAGTTTTTTTTTTTTTTCAAATTGTATTTTGGAAGTGGCACTTAACCTCCGAATATGTGCGATACGTATTGATCTGAGGAGGATGCATTTGAAGAAAATGATGTCACCATAATGACCAAGCATGGATTGCAAGTGAGGATGAATGCCATAAAAGTTTTCATAATAGCTATATTTTTAGGCCATTAGGAATTTTTCAATCCCCACAGAACTTGGAAGCGGTAGAGATTTACAGAGTACATTTGACAGTGGCAGAAATGGACATTATGGCCTTCTGGAGGGTAGCTATATAACGCCTGAAGCTACGGTGGAGGTGCCTCCATATTTCATGCTCTGTAATAAGCAAAGATGATTATGAGTTGAGTATTTTGGTACCAAACATCATGATGGAATCATGTGTTTTTGTTTCGTCATCTTTTCTTGAGGTTTATGTCGTGTCTTGCTCGTTAGCTTTTTTAGTTTCCTCCTGTGCTAATCTTCTAATCAGCTCGCCCGAACCACTCATGTCCAGTCAGTCTGCTTGTATTTTTTTTTTTAATTCGTGAATTTGCTTGCCTTGAGTGAGCAGAGGTCCCCAACCACCGGTCTGCGGCCTGGTACCGGTCCGCGGGCCACTTTGGGCGGCCCGCTTCGATATATAAATAGGTAGATAAAAACCTTGCAGCTGATGCTTGTCAAGATGCTAATTGTCTGTACGCTAATAGTAAGCACACAAGCTAGCAAAATGAGTAACGATAGCACGTACGACGCCCACTCGTCACACGGAAAGCAGCGAGCGCAAATATGGAAAAGTTATGGAGTTTTATGAACCAGTCTGCTGCGGAACAAAGATTGGGGTCCGCTGCCCTATATGGCGACGGCCTTGGACTTTTTAAACTGTAAGTGAAGTCCTCCATAGTCCTATCTGAAAATTTGAATACTCTTTGTCATCCATGTATAATTTTATGACTTATTACCAGCAGACATCTTTACTGATTGCTTGAGAAGAGTTACCAAACTAAATTCATTATCCATCAACAAACCTGTTTTGGACTTTTTAGACAAACAAAATTTTCTCTGCTATTATCTGCCTTGTGTTGTCGATAGCCCATGTTTGGATCCACTAACTTCTAAACAGCTACACCTTTGCCACTTAATTGCATTTTCTTCAAACAACAGCCACTACTTAAAGTGATTGCCTCATTTCGAGTCAGAGCTTGTAAATGTAATTGAACAACTGTTCCTTTTGACTAAAGTACAGGCTCTGTGTTTCGGTCTCAACAGACAGCTGGATTGATCCCGGTCGTCCTTGATAAACTCGCCATCTGATAGCGTCTTTTCTTCTGCATTATGAATAACGTGTTTAATTGCGTTGTCTTATGAGTGCGGCGAGTTCTTACGTTAGAGACTCAATTATACACAATTGCTACTCACATCACTATCTATAATTATAATTACTATTTGGTTTTTAAAAGGTGCGGTGACTCAATCTGGTACACTTAGTAACAATGGCAAAATATGCTCGTTCATCTTCAGAACTACAGGGAAATTAACGTCCCCCCCCCCATCATCCAGAGGAAACATTTAAACCTTAGTTAAACATTAATGCGCAATTATTTATGAATTGCGCATGCGTCTCCTTACATTATAGTAAAGTACATTCTTGAGTTCTTTGTACAGGTATGTTTATGCAGTTCACCGATTACAAGTGCAGCCATCAGTTAAAGGCAGCCGCAAAGTAAAGTGGTGCACTACCAAAGCTGGGGGGGAACACAGTAAGCCCCCGCAAATCATGTCAATGCTTCCCAGAGGACGACTTTTACAGATGCCACTGTTTTTCCTCTTCACTGAGGCTTTAGCACATTGTGGGTGCTTGGACATATGTGTGCTCATATCATACAGTATCTGAAGTACAAATGTGTAAAAGTGGGTCACAGCTGCCTATAGGACACCATTTTCACAAAACCAAAGGCCTTTTCTTGGACAGGGAGGAGAAATTAAATCAAATGTCAGGGTCTTCTCGAAACGTATGTTCTTTCCTATGAAATGGAGAGCAACATGGAGAAAACACTACAACGTAAATTTTCCAAATAGGCTGTCATACTGATGCGGGTCCATTCCCCTCCCCCTCTTCTACTTTTATAGGCCTTACAACCAGCCTTTCATTTCTCTCTGATATCTTTTCTGTCTCCCAAAGATGAGGAAAGCTTGTTTCTCATGCCGACCTTATCTTTGTTGTGGGGGGGGGGGGGGGAATCCATTTTAGAGACTTGTATTTTCATTTTCAGCTTCCAAGGATGGGCCCCCCCGAATAATTCTTGTGAGTTTTTTTTAGAAGACAAATGGAATCAATTGTGCTTGAGGATAGACAATAGTTACTTGCTTGGTCAACAGTGAAAGTTTTAAATACAGGGCACATATGGACAAGAATAGAGACTTACAAGCATGAGGAGAACATGTGAAAAGATCTTGGTTTATTTAGTTCACGGGTATTTAGTTCCTTCTGACTGTGAGTCAGACGCCGTTGTTTCTGTCATGCTTCAGTAAATAAGTCACTTTGAAAACGTTGCTTCCTGTGGGCCTAAGCAGAGTTTCTGTATAGTCATGTGACTTCTTGGTTTTGTTTGATTGGTGACTTGAAGTTAAACGTCGCTAGTGATTAGGTTGAATTGCTGAAACATGAGAGAGACAAAAAGTAGCATCATTCTTCCACCAGTATACTCACATTCACTCTTCTGGATGTATCCAAATCTGCGCTCACTTTGTCTTGCCTTGGCTGTCCCTATGATGACCTGATTTCTCGAACCTGTACATCATTGCTGGTCTCACCACTTTATAAACCTTCCAGTTAATTCTTGCAGGCACTCATCTGTCATATAACATACATGACGCTTTCCTCCTCCCATTCCAACCTGCTTGGATCCATTTGTTCACTTCCTAACCACATTCATAACTGCTCTCCGGGCTGCATTTTCATACTCAGCCCAAGTCTGGCACATAGTGCGGTCTAAATGTGAAACAACACTAGACCCAGTGTTGGTATTTTTGCAAGCAGCTTGGCGAAGTTAGAAATAGGCGGTGTGCGCCTTTGTGGGCGTGGACACAGCTGACTTGATTCGTAACCCATCGAAGCGGCTCTGTTCATTCCCTTGAAAAATTGGTGTACGAGAGTACCTCACCTGGCGGAGGCAGAAAACCGATCTGCTGGAGTCCATGCAGGAAGTCGAATCCCACAAAGTATACTTAGAAGGAACTGCAAGCAGACCTCCATAGAGGGGGTGATGTAAAGTTGGCCAAAGGCTATCACAGATCACTGCTTTCCACCCCGATAGTACAGGAGGGTGATTTAAAGTGTAAAATCTTAAATTATAATGCATTCAATAAACTGATTTCTACAACGATTCAAAAGGTTCGATGGATACTGTTCTCATATTTATGAATGAAAAATGACAACCACCGCACATGAGCCAAGCTCAGAATATGTTTGCCTGCACCTCATTCACCAACTTTTTATTACGCTCACTGCGCCAATACTTAGTCAATTATTTTGATCACTTATCCATGGCAGCGATGTATAGTGACATGCTAAATAATGAAATGCGTTTCCATTATACACCAAGCGTTACAATAAAAAAAATGTGTATCCATCTTTATCCATTAATAGAAAAGAACAAATAATGAGTTGCTGCGAGTATATCATTTTTGTGTTTAATTAATGAATTTAAGTGAGGAAGTCCATTTGCGAGTAAACTAAAATGAGCTCATTATTTAAGTATTCTTACTTTTTGTGACATTTGTGTTCGGTGGCGTGGCGTGGCATTTTAAAAGCTTGGACAACACTAATTGAAGTTAATCAAACAAGTTCAGCGCCATTCACAAACATGAATGTCAGCACGGGGGAGCATCCACAAAATGAAGATTGCACCTCACGTGTTATTTATCAAGCGTGACACGCTCACATTGGTTCAAGGAACGGTGGTCAACATTAGTTCAGTATTAGTTTTCCAGCTCATTACACGAAGTTCCTTGAATCCATGTGTCTCTCCTGAGACACGTTCTGCTCTTGCCACGGAAAAATCCATCACATGAATTTAGCAACGTTGTGGACAAAGGGAAAACAAACCGTGGCTAATGCCTAAAGCAAAAAAGCTGTGTGTTATGGTTTGTACGGTACTAATGAGTACTCCAGGCTCTCAATTTCTGCATCATCCATATGTGCAGGGCCATCGGCACATGGAAACTCTGCCTCGGAAACTGTAATTCTCATCTCTGGCTTCTATCTCACTACTGTGAAACATGGATGAAATATGCCTAAAGCTCCCCTGAAAAGCGTAGCTTTTATAACGAGCTTTATGACGTCCATGCGAGCTGGTCATGCAAATAAATCTATAAGGAGATGAGGCTCATCTGAATATTGATGTTGGTCTAATCATCAGTGTTCATCTGAAACAATAATACCTACTATATGTGATCTAGCAGGTCTGTGAAGTGTTTGTCTTTACATTCGAGCCATTTAATATGCTTCACGGTGGCCCCAAACATGGGCAGCAATAGATACCGATTCAAAAGCCCCAAGCCACTGGCTACGTTAACATGAAAAGCATTAACCCAACCATTGACCTTGTTTTCAATAAGACCGGCAGGCAAGCAGGCACGCTGAAGCAAAGCAAAGAAATGAAGACAAAACAAGCAAACAAGATATCATCAGTTAGATGCAGAGAAACTAAATTGCTTCCACTCTCAATCAATGAACATTTTATATGGAGATCTCTCTCTTAATTATATTATTTACATATTAATTACATAATATCTAGATAATCCGTAAACCCCGGCCGCAGAAATTTCAGTTCCCAAGTATAATAGCTAGAGTAATCTGGATAATTGCCAATAAAAAGCAAAAAAATAATCAAAGTAAACACATCATCACAATATTGCAAACGATCGACAAATGATGATGTGCAAAATATGGTAACTGACTATTGAACTGCTTAGCAGTATATAAAACCGTATTTTCAAAACTATAAGCCACTACTTTCTTCCCCATCTTTTGAGTGTGGCCTTTAATGCGACAGGTTTTATTCATGAATTTTTACGGACCAGCTCCAACTCGCCAATAGATTCACTCATCGTCTCATCACAGTTGATCAATTAAATTACCAAAGATGTCCCAGTGGACCAATGAAACTGTCCGACTCTGTCCTCATATTGAATCTTTGAATTAATTAATGTGTTGCCTCCGTAAAGTAGCAATTAAAAGCGAAAAGAAATACTACCTCGAGTTTCGTTTGATGAGCAGAGGGAGCGAGTGCCATAAATACAGCCATTTCTGCAGGACGAGGTCCGTCTCCCCACTGTTTGTTTGGTTACTGACTCCCACCATCGCTGACAACAAACGACAGGGATAGCAACTTTAGCTCCCGGCATTTCCTGAGCACATTATGAATTTCAATGAGTAACCGATCAAACTTTTTTTTTTAAAGATTTAGCCAATTTGTTGAATAATTTGGGTTTTTTTCAAATGCATTTCAATTGCCGGCAATTATACGCGGTTACTTGCTGTTTGAGGTTCCGCCAGGGCACCTATCTTCTGTGAATAGTGAGGTTCTGATATAGAGTTTTAAGTTGTACTATCACCATTCACCACTAGATGGCAGACATGGCTTAGATGCGCTCATACAATGTCTTATACTGCCCTATATTACAGTGTGAGTAGGCCTAATTTTTTGCGGGTTTGAAACATTCAGGACAATTAGTAAGCAAAGTAAGTAAGTAAATATTTTGTATGAGTTAATATTTGCAGGAAAATGGGTTATTTCCCATAACTTTGGTTTGCTGTTTTGTCGTCCTTTAATTTTTATGCACGAGAGCCCTTTGCACTGAAATAAATAATGTTTGCTTCAAACCCTTTGTTGTTGAATAGTGGATTAAATCTATTTTGAAAAATGAAATATATCCAGAGCACATATTTAACATTTTTGTCTTATCTGCTTCATAAGTCCAATGTGCCCCCCCCCCCAGTAGCACTGATGAATAATTGTGGCCCATCCCTGCCATAATGGTTGTCATGATGAACACACCCATTGAGTTATGACACTATTAAGCACAGAGTGACTACCATAGTAAAACATCCCAAAGCACTGTTAAAGAGACTGTATGTTTTATTTTATGTTATATGACAGATTTGCTCAAAAGACTACACTGATCTGTGGTATTTTAAAAGCTGGAAGAAATCTGAGCTGGTGCTAATGATACTTGTTAAAGGGAGAAGCTTGCTTCTAATATACAAGGCTAGGAGGAGGTCTAATATTTAAGTGGAAGACTTAATCCTGCTAATTGGTTCGCTAATGGTGTCCACTGACAGCATGTTAAAAGAAGATATTTTTTGATAAGGACCCACAGATTGGGAGATTGCAGAGACTGTGATTAGCAGTATTTACTAACAAACTGCAATAGAATGAGAATTTATGGAAGTGTTTACTCATTCTCATTCATTAAAAAGTAATACCAGTCGAATAAAGCACTTCCAGATCATTGTAGTTGTTTGTGATACGTTTAAAGCTACTCAACGCATTATACTGCAGTTCTTCTAAAAGTTACCTGTCCATATTCATTCAATGCTCCCAAAAAGATTTTTGAATATTGTTTGAGCAGGAGAAAACATAATGAGAAATTTGTCCGTGGCCATGTTATTTGATTTTTTTCTGTCAGTTAGCTCTTTCGGTGTTTTTCTTCTTGTTTCCCCGATGTGGCACAGGAATAATATTCCCTTTATTAGTCCCACAATGGGGAAATTTGAGATTCGAACTCAGGCCTCCTGGGGAGACTGGGTCCTGAACGCGGCGCCTTAGACCACTCGGCCATCCTGGCAGGAAGGTTGTGTATGCACCTGGGTGCTATTAGAACCAGCCCCAAGCCACACCAGAAAGACACCAGATTGTTCTTTTGTCTTTTGCTGTGTTCTGTACTGCGTTCTGTCTCAGTCCAATATTGAATACTGCTGCTAGTTAGATTATTTTTTTGGGGGCTCTTATATCATCCAGCCACTCCTTATTGCTCAGCAATTTCTTCATTTCATCGCTGTTTGGTCAAACTTGTTGACTACTATTCTTTTTCTCTGTTAGTAGTGCTTTAATTGTATTTTAATTTTGTACCACTGGAAAATACGCTGCATAATACTTATTTTCTTCCCTCAAAAAATTACTCCAAATCAGAGGGAAATATTATATACGGATGTTAATATGACACAAGTGTTTGACCTTGTTAGATGTTTACCAGTGTGTAGACGAGGCGTAGGCAAACTACGGCCCGGGGGCCACATGCGGCCCATTAAACGTTTTAATCTGGCCTGCCGAATTTAAAAAATAAATAAATGAATAAACCTTGTTAATGTTTTATTTTCTAAATACCGTGGTTTGTCAAAGACATATATATTGTTGTAATGCTTTTTTTCACTTTCATTCTAAATTAAATATATCTTTTTTCTCTGATGAGGTGAGGTTACCAAAACACTCCATCCATCTGCTCCTGGTATATAAGATAAATTACTCTTTGATGCTTTCAGCTCGACACAGTTAATGACACAGATGATAATAACCGTACCTTATTGTACACAGATATAGAGGGGGAAAAAATCTGCATTTTAAGGTTGAATTTTAGGGCGTCCATTTTATACTTATTTATATACTTCATTGTATGCTAAAAATAAATCTCTCTACCATTGGTAGTGCTTTATTCTTTGTGTGAACATTCTATATCTACTCATCAGTTGCATATTGTTTTTTTTTTTTAACTCTATTGGAAAAAAAGACTCTGAGAAATTATTTCTCCATTTTTTTTGGATTGCTTTGGAGTCCTAGCAGTTGCATTTGGTTTGAAAAAATCTGGCCCCAAAAATGGAGAATTAAGCTCTCTAATCAAGGCGATTTAGTTGTGCAGCATGAGCAGTCTTTGCTAAAAAGTATGGCTGCTTTTCAGATCCATTGGAACGCAGGTAGAAATCGCCTTTTACAAGCTAGCCGCAATTGGTTTGCCTGCTAGCGCCAATGTTACTCTTCCCTCCTTTTTTTTCCCCCCTCCAACCTCTCCACCACCATGTGACCGCTACAAGGAACTTAACATTTAACATCAAGCCAGATACTCCGTGGAGCTCGGTAGCATTGGACATTTAAATACTCTCAAGAAAAAGCTCAACTGGAGTTCATTATGAGCCCCCTGTGCCGCCCAGATACTCTTCTTTTGAACATTTCCTGCAAGAGATGAACAGAATATTTTTACCACCCACATCAGTGTCAGGAGGCCGGAAACAAAGTGTTGGGTCTGAAGCAAGAGAAGTTATACATTGCCCAATTTTCTCTTAGCTTCTAAATTTTGGCATTGATAGCCCTGACTGGTGTGCTCAGGACTAAGCTCAATTCCGACATAAAGAATGAATGTTCAGCCCAAGATGATTTCCTCGACTCTACAGTTCGCCTTTATTTCCACTTTCCACCCTTCATTTTTTTTTTTATTGCGTTCTGCTCAGTTATTTGCAATATTTAAGCGTTTTAGCTCAGATGCTGTTTTTTGCAACTGAGTTTGTCTATGATGTTACACCCACGAGGAGCTTCGCTATAACATGAAGCCAGCCAGTGTCCACTCAACTAGAAATACATCCCGGAGGAGATATGAAGATTCGTATGGATATATAGAGCTGGCAAAAAGGTCAAGTGAAGTGATAGAGAAGACTAAATGCGATAGATTTGAATCGTTCCTTCCGTATGCGTGTTCGCAAACAGGCGAGCTATCGCCTGTTAGAAAACGTCGTTTGTCTACATTTAAACTCGAGCTCCAGCAGCCGACGCCAGTAACCTCTTGCATGCTGTGATTGCATGATTACAATTCCACCATCATGCTGGTCTTTGGAGACTTCAATCATGTTCCTCTTTCTCATCTTCAAATAACTTCCCACAACATGTTTACTGTGCAACAGAAGGGAATAAACAACTCTGGACATCCTCCATGCCTACTGCCAATGTTCTGGTATATTTCATTATTATTATTATTATTGTAATATTGTGATTATTTTATTTCTTGTAGTACAGCTCCAGCTGTTGTGGAATGCCCTATATAAATAAAGTTGTGTTGCATTGTATATAACATATTTTATGTTTAGTCTTATGCACAGTGCAACAGCTTTTTTACAGCTGAAATTGTTATAAAATGCTCTATAACCCCTCTTTAAAACTTGTTTTCTTTGCTTTTCGGTCAGTTTTCTGGGGAAACCAACAAACGTCGTACGGGTGATTCATAGAGAACTTTTAGTGTCTAGGCTTGGCAATGCAGGGGAGCTTTATTTAAATTATGCATTTCATACACAAGGTAGCACAATGTGCTTCACATAGTTAAATATAAAACATTTAAAGGCATTACAGACAAATATATTTAAGATATTTACAAGCAAGAGGGGGGAAAATAGAGTATTTAAGCCATTTGAAAGCAAAATGAGGGAATAAAAAGTAGTGTAGTGAAATTACTAAAAGAACATACAGCTCAAAACCAAGAATACAAATATTGAAATTCTTTAAAAGACCTTATTTTTTTAAATAATTATTTACCTCATTTACCTTAATTTCTGTTGGCAGTACTGAAGTTTCTTATTTTTATTAGGGGCTGTGTTTCTGTTGTCAGGAGTCTTGAATGACCAATCAAAATGCTCTAAAAAGAAAAAAAAAAGCCAACATGGGGAATTTTGTCAATCTATGATTTTGGTTTTGTCACATTTTCCTTGTGTCCCTTTTTCTCAACGTCTGCCTCATTAAGTTTTATTTTGTCCACCTGTGCTTGTCAGCCAGTCAACTCCATCAGCCACTTATCCAGGTGTTCCTCGTTCTCTCATCAATGTGTTTCTATTCACTTTGTAGTTTCCCGGTTTGTTTCCATCCTTGTCAGTTCATTGTTTTGTTTGCTCACCATACTTTTCCGTTGTTTCTTTCGCTGTCTTGGTTGACGTCACGTCCGCTTGCTTCCACCCTCAGCCTGGTGACCACACCTGTGCTCTTCGTGTAAGCCCGCTCGTCTTTCCTCTGTTTCTCTTTCACCTTCGCCTTCCAGTCGTCCAAGTTTTACAACTTCCTCTACGACCATACCTCCCAATGTTTTCTTAGATTCCGATTTTTCCAATTGAAAAGAAGCCCTTTCCAATGCCGATAATGCCTGTTGACACTTATTTTGAGTTTCCCCATCCTTTCTCCAGTTGTTTCTACCTCTGGTCACTTTTTGTCGCCTTTTTCTTTTGACGATCCGCATGAGTCCACACACAAATCTTTTACATCTGACCTTTACTGGGGTACCCGTTTGCCCATCTATAAAGTACTTCTATGCGGTGGCCAATATAAAGGTCAAGTTATGGCACCTTGCAACTTTAAATCCGATTTCAAACCTGTCCCCAAGTCACCTCATGCTTCGGCAACTCCAGAATCCAGTTCCTGCGCATCGGCAGTGCATTCAGGCACCTGTTCCCATGCAACAGCGCCAGGCTCCCTTTCCAGCGGCACAGCTCCTGCATTTACCACCAGCCCCACCCGTGCGCCGCAAGGTGAGAGTGCTTAAAAAATAACTAAGTGTGTTGTGTGATTGGTTCTTGTTGTTGCTCACCATCAGAAAATGAAGTCTCTGTGACCTGACTTTGATATTAGGTAAAATTACACTTTAAGAAGTTGAGAGCGATTTACATATTATTTGATACATGAACGAATGAGCTGGATTTACTGATATTTGAAAGCGTAAGCCCTCCAAGAGTTGTGTATGTCTATGTATGTGTGGGTGTGTGTGTGTGTGTGTCTGTCGTGCATGGGCTTTTTGCTCGACTGCATTTGAAACTTGGAACCCTGCAATCATATGGCAGGAGGCACACACTAGCCTGGCGAGATCCAGCCCACAGGTCATCAGTGTAACAAATGCGGACTCATCGGCCCAGCAGTATATAAAACAAGCTTATTTCAGCACGACAAGAAATACGGGGTATTATGTATGCTATTAGTCTTGATCCTAAGGGTGTTTTGATGAAAGCAGTCCAAAGATTCTGTATATGAGGTCACCAGGGAATGATTTAAATCGGGCCAAAAAATGTCTCCTTTCAAAAAAGATTTAGTTGTTGTGTGCTATAGGGGGATTGTGGTTTCGTAGCGCACAGCGGGCACCATTATGTTGTGGTTTGTGGCTACTACACAAGAAAAAGCTTTTCATTTGGTCCCCGGATACACTGCGACTGTTTTTTAAAATGTCAAGGACATAAAAAGCATCAAGTCATCCTAAATAACGATCAATTCATTCCCAATACATTCAAGAAAACTACCCAGAGATTAATAGAAAATCTGTTTCCTATTCCAGTGACAAATATAAATAAATAGCTATCGCAACATTCTTCCAGATCTCAGATCAAGTCATTAGTATGTAAGGGAGGCTGCTCTACCCTCGGCTAGGCACACTTTGTAAGCCTCAAGGCATCGTCTTTGTCAAACTGGATCAATGGAATGAAAAGTACCATTATAAATGGGAGGTTCCTCTCAATCATTGCTTGCCTCTTTGAGAGATGAATATCCTGGTAAGGTCTTCAATTATTTGAAATCATAAATTTAATAAAACCTGCACACGCATATATATATATATATATATATATATATATGTTAGTAATTTGAGCCACATCTTTTGTGACTCTTTTCACCCAATTTTTAACTATTAATTATTTATTTTGGTTATTTGTTTGCTATTTTAATATTTAGATATAAAGAATAAAAATTTAGGATATGGAGTTGTTTTTTTTTTTATCATAATTCTGCATTATATTGGCCTGTGCCTGTATTTTGTCTTCTAATTTGTTCCAGTGCTTTTCAACACATCAAGCACAGTCATGAAGAGTATTACAATATTTTTTCATAGTTAGTGTTAATAACTGGATCTTGGATTTTCTATTGTGCATTGCTCTGCAATTCTCACCCCGAGTGTATATCAGTCCGCTATTCATGGAGTGCTGTGTTCAACTGAATTGTGCTTTGATAGGGATCTGTAAATACAGCAGCTGTGTTGCGTGAATTAATTTTCTTTAAGCCTATTGAGTCTTCTGTTGAAAGCAGACTGCCCCTTGTAAATGTATTGTACTTGACTTCGCCAACTGGCATTTGCAGATGTAAAAGTAAACCAAAAACTGTTCTGTAAATGACAGTCACAAGCAAGTATTTAATATTCAATTTCAAGCAAGCCCCCAAGGTACTGTGGCAAAAAAAAGTCAAGTGGCAAGGTTGCTTGCTACGATTGCTATCTTGGCTATCAACAACTCTATACATTTGTCTACCAAGTACACCTCTTAATTTTTTACTCCTATTAGAAGCTGACCATGTTGTCCAATTCCCCCGGTGGTCACAGGCCCGGGCTTCAATTACTCTCTTCTAAGTCGAAGTGAAGTCGTGTCACAGTAATACAAGGTCAAGTCGAGTGATAAATTCTTGGGAGGCAAGTCCTTAAATAGGCAACACAAATCTGACTGGAATCAAGTTATGCAACTCGAGTCACTCGTTGTTGTTGTTGTTGCTATTGTTAGCCTGCGGTTAAAATTGACGATATCAAGAACTTGAAATTAGTCAATCAAATCTCCCAGGCATCATTGCACCGCCTATCACCGTAATAAACTAACTGAATCCGTTATCTCCTCACAGTATCGCTCTGAACTTGGATCAGATCCCGGAGCAAAGTGATTGAAAGAATCAGGTATGGGGTAATTGAGTTGGACCTGTAACGTGATAGAAGCACCTGGCACGGTAGTCTCAGGAGATGGAATTCTTTATTGACGGAAATAATGATAGAGGAAGAACATGAAAATGATTTAAGATGATGGAAGGAGCTATTTGTAGAATGACAGTAACAGCGATACGTCTTTCAATACTAATCCATCCCTCACACGGTGTCAGACTAAGCCTACTTCAACACAGACGTACGGGATACACTTCACATGACATAGTCCGTGTCTAATATTTCATCCCGCTCCTGAGCAAACTACCCCTTGTGAATATATTGCAGGGCCGTATAATAACCTGTGCCCGCAACAGTGCTAGTAATAACACCAAGCCTATGGACTGAGACAAGTAGACATTTTATAATGAGGGATAGAATCACTCAGCTATACAGCACCACTCTCCCTGTTAGGATCCTTAAATTACAGAATCAAACCATGCGTGCAGCACATTCTCACCCCGACATATCCAGGGCCATACCTTTCTCTTAGTCGAATCTAGTCAACTCTGATCTGCTTCGCTGAATCCGTTCAGCTCGCGGAAAAGGGAAAATGACTTGCATGGAACTGTATCAATGATCCATTTCCAGGAGAGAAAACGCAGCGGAGTGCCTTGCATTCCATTATGATCAACCCTATGGCTCCAAAGCGCGGTGAGTTTGTGTGAAAACTCCATTTGAAATGTCACCACACACTGTTGAACGCAATATTGTGACTAGCTCTAAAATGAGTCAAAGCGCTGATGGTTGCTGTCATAATTGACATGCCTAAAGCCACAAAGTGGGGGGAAAAGGGACCCAAAAAAATGCTTGCACTAGCGATTTTTTTTTTTTTTTAATTTGCCCGTCCAGTTTATCTACACATGAAAATCAGACGAGGAATCGTAATTTTAAAAGCCTATTTCAGATTATTAACTGTAGCACCCGCTCCATCGACGCACCCGGCGCTCTGCAATATTTGGAAAAAGCATCCTGCGTGTCTTTCACAAGCGCAAACAGGCGCTGCTGAGTGGGGAAAAATCTACAGGCAGGTGAACTAATGGAAAGTCTCTCAGCCGTGCACCATAAACTTTGCAGGATCAAACAAGGGAAAATGAGGGTGGAAAGAAGATAAATTAGGTATAAAGACACATCGGCTGAATGGGCGGGGGGGGGGGGGATTTGGTGTCAGCATAAACATGAGTTATTCATCATTAAATATGAAGTTTATTTAGTCGCAGGATGTACACCAACAGCTCGGCTCTGTACCTGACAACTTTGACTCCTCTGTGATTAAACCGGGAGTAAGAACTGCCAGCAGGAACTCACAAATTGGCTGCCATGCGGACATATGGATTATGGGGAATTTGCATCTGTTAATGATGCTTGTTGGAAATTATATAAATAACAATTGGCAATTGCTGAGGCTGAAACTAATTACCCACATTCTTTATTAACCGCCGTTTCGTAATCCCTCTAAGGATTCTCCGCAGTGGCGTCTTTCCAAACCTCGCCCCTGCAGTTGGCTCGGTGTGTGTACTCTCGCAACTCATCATAGTCGTATAGGTAACTTGGCCATCAACTGAACGTGTTTGGAGTATATTTTGATCCTCCCAACATATGGACAGATAAAATACACTGACAAGTAATTCCCTTTTGTTGTTGTCAACAAGGAGAGGTGGATTTAATGCTCTTGAAGTGATCAAGAAACACTGATTTTAAAAGAAAAAAAAAAATTTTAAAAACCTGAAATATTAAAATGATTCGTTGATTATTCATTTATTTTTTCTTTATTTATTTTTTTAACTCGTTTTTGCCAAAAAGCAGGGTGTGGCGAATTTCCGTTTCATTGCAGTATGGTTACGCAACTATCAGGATTTGGTTGAAGACCTTGTTGAATACTGTTGATTGATGTAAGCACTTTTCCATGCTGCTGAACTTAAGTCGGAGTTCAAGATGAATCAGTCATTAAGGCATGAAGAGAGAATCTGCCTCCAGCCGACTGCATAAAAATCGACTGAGTGCGCTAGAAGGAGAGAAGTCATGAGGGACACCAGGAAAAACGCGGCAGGGTTGGTCAGTTCTGCACTTTTAACCCCGTTACAGTATATCTGGACGTTGTCGCTTTGGAGCAAGTATACTTTTTTTTACGATAGCGTCACCATCAGGTCAAGGTCTGTTTTCCCAAATTCAATTAAATCCTAATAAAAAGCAGCATGATTTTCAACCTGTACATTGTGAGGCTTTGACAAGCGTTCTATTTGATGGCTGCGTTCAAAGAAGGGCAATTTCACGTTTGACGTCATGTGGATTCAAGGGTTTATTGTTCCATCGTTTAGTGCATGTGTAAGAAAAATACAGCTTAAGTGTCCCTGCGCCCCTTTGACAGTACATTAGAAAAGCAACACAATCAATGAAATAGACGGTGTTCCGAGCAACACAAGTGGTTATATTGCACATTACAGCAGTGAAATTGCACATTCCGATGGCAGCATGAGGTATTGTTATAGTATGTATTGCTCTGTGTATGGTGGCCTTGGAGGTCACAGTATCCGTCCGCTTCATGTGAATGCCCACAATAAAAATGGGATTCTCAAAATCACATGAACATTTACACGTGTGAGCAGTGAGATTGTATGAATACATGTGCATATACAGTAGGGCAATGGGCCTCAACATTTATTCCATGAGGACCGGTTCATGCAAATCTAGAACTTTTGCAGACCGGCAATTTGCTAGCCGATGAGCGGGCTTCGTATGTGCTAACTTTACTCGTTTTGCCAGCTTGTGTGTTTAATGTTAACGTAATGCAACCGAGACAATTAGCATCTTGATATGCGTCAACTGCATTGTTTTTTTCCATCTGTGCTCGTTGCGGGCCACAGCCCGGTGGTTGGGGAATTTTTGGAATATTGTATTTAGCTTCAGGACGGATATTAGGTCGATGAAATAATTTTGTAGCAAAACATTGGAATGCATTTTAAAAAGAATATAGTTTAGTGAGGCTATCTACGGCTGATGGACCCTGACGATCAGTCCTGAACTCATGTCTAACACGTTTCTTGGGTCTCTGCAAAATGACGATTAGGGCTTGCATTATTTTGCCTTTATAATCTACAATGAATTTGAAATAAAATACTTGTGATGTTTATTCAGAGCTTCACAAAAATGTAGCATTTTCAAGTGTAATTCCATTTTGAGGGGCTCTAAAGCACTGGCCCCCAATTTATTCCGCCGCGGACCGGTTCATACAACTCCATAACTTTTGCGGACTGGCAAGGGGGGTGAAGCTTGCTGCATTAGTGCGAACCGCAAGTTAGTTGAGGTGAGGGGTAATGCGAGTTTGTATGCGATATATATATACATATGGATGTATGGACGTATGGATGTATGGATGGATGTGCTTAACTCATTCAATACCATTGACGGCTAAATACGTCTTTTTTTTTTTACTCAGTTGGTAGTGAATGAGTTAATAGAGTCGTGCGAGGGTGCTTGAGCCAATCCCAGCTCACTATCAGGCAAATGGCGGACTACACCCTGAATTGGTCGCCAGCTAGTCGCAGGACACCGTGACTGAGCGGGAACCGATGACACTCTGCCTGCACACATCAGGCGAGCGAGTGCACCACTACACCATCAGCGATTCATGAAATTTAACGACAAATATTCTACATAAATACGATTATAAAATAATTCATGTTGATCAGTGACATGAGGTTGAAGAAAGGCGTGTCGAGTATAAAACACCTCCCCCTTGTCCTTACCTTTCCCGCACTCTCATTTAAACTGACTCTGTTTCACCTTTATTCAAATTGCATTTTCAATTTCTTTGTATTCATTCTAATCCCTTGTACCGCGACTCTTCGGTTCTACAGCCCAAGTCCATACAGATGAGCTACTGCCACTCCTTTATGGCTCTGTTACTTCCAAAAGCAGCTTATTGGTGGGATGACTTTGTCTCCCACCAATTCCATGTCAGTGCCGCTTAACAATGAGAGTACCAGGGGGAAAGAAAAGGCAGACAAATCCGGGCTTTAGCTGGTTTCATGAAAGGCAAGCAAGTCTTGTTTATGTCACCTCTTGGCTTTGAATAACAGAGCGGAGATTTTGCAAGGTGACTCATTTTATTTCATCACAATGATATACACCGCAACAGTTTTGTAAGTGTGAGCTGTGCCCCCCATGAGACTTGCTTGAGAACATCAGGAGAGGCTCTAAAAAGGTGAAAAGGAAAAATCGATCAATTTCTTTTTTATTTTGGTGGGGCGGAATCAAGTATGACTATGATTTTTCTTTTTTTTAAATCATAATTTTGTGCACTGGTGAGCTGATGCCCCAGTTTATAAATGTACAAATGCAAAGAAGTTAGACTTTGTACTGACAACTGAAAAATCAGACCTATTTGGCATTTAGCTGATTATATCTTATTTTGTATTTGGAGTTAATATTTCTTTTCCTCATACAGCAAAGTAAAAAGTTTCTGCTGAGCTGGGAAATACATTTTATAGACTTCACATTGGAACTTCTGCTGAGACGAGGATCTGTTTAACATCAGGGATTCTTGTTGTCAGCCCATGAAAGCAAGCATAATTTAGGAGAATTTAATGCAAAGCCACTCAGTGCTTGATGAGCTAGCAAGAAATGCAATGGTGCAACTGGGTCTCTGAGGGCAATCAACAATCTGAGCTAACAACCCACCTCGGGCAACATGCAGCGTAAGTAAACACGGGCAGATCAAATGAAAACAGACATTTCATGCAAGGATGTTACTTGCATGTCACTGATATACACACACGCACACACCCCCACACACACACACTGTTTAAACACAGTAAATGTGTTTGTATGATGGCATGAAAGTCACGCATACGATTATTTAAATCAGCAGCATATTCTCTTGTGCTTCGGTGCCACTGTAATTTTATTTATTTTTTTTTATTTTTTTTGCATGGCTCCCAAAGGTGTCTGCATTGCATCTCTTAGCGGAACAGTCCCCTCAAAGGCATTCATAGTTTAGGAAGTGCCATGTTGCTGGCCGGCTAACAAGTAGGCCGACCATCTTCAAAAGAAGCTTGATTTGCTGTGATTTAAGCTCGCAGTCAGTTTAGGCAATCGCTAGCGTGTATTCTGTCAGATGTGTGAAAAATTTCGGCTTGTTGCGTTGGAAAACGAAGCAAAACAACATAAAGAGCCACGATCTTCACACTCGATTGAAGTTCTGAGTCGTCGTTGGGAGTCTGTCCCCACGACTTAAATCCATGAATGTACAATTCTGTTAGAACCGCCAGGGAAATTCTGGCTTACTCTCAACTAAGTTCTTTCTTCTTCTTTTTTTTTTTTGTCATTCCAATCGTCACCAAGGGAAATAACAATCTCAGCACTCGAAGCAAGGTTCAGATGTAAAGATATTCCATCCAAGTAGCGAGCGGTGAGTTGAAAGATATTATCGGATTTATCTTGCTCTCCTTGATTGATTCTATTGGTGCAGCTTGTGTTTCACTATTTTGCATTTAACCAGTGGTGTGCCATGAATTTCACCCGGAGGCCTTCAGTGAATAAATCCCCATCATAATACCATCATTTGTGACATCACGGTTGGACAAATAATATACAGACATACACTTGCGCACTACTGGGTGTTGGATGTCAGCTCACGGAAGCTAGCTTATCCTGACTAGTCTATCTTCAAAATGACCTTGCAAGTATATCTGCAATCAAATCCATACTTTTCCCTCCTTTGGCCAATAAAGCAAGAATATATTTTAGATTTTCAAACGGTCACCGGATAAGCCTGTCTGGTGTGGATTTGATTCCGCATAGCGCTAACCTCTTGCAAGTGATTATCGAGTCACAGAACGCATTCGCACCTTCAACGTGAGACCTGCTAGAAGGCTTACTGTGACCAACTCGTGATTGGCCATCAACTATAAGAACCCGTTCGGACACATTTATTCCGAAGGTGTGCCGTACTCTGAAATCTGCAGGGCAACACAAGCTAGCTGAATTCGAATCGGATAAAAACTCTCACTCAAAAAACATAACACTTGACAGGCC
This sequence comes from Idiotropiscis lumnitzeri, assembly GCF_059441095.1. Lineage (NCBI taxonomy): Eukaryota > Metazoa > Chordata > Actinopteri > Syngnathiformes > Syngnathidae > Idiotropiscis > Idiotropiscis lumnitzeri. The sequence continues at coordinate 3,777,837 of NC_142410.1, forward strand.
TTGACCGCCCACCACTGCATTTGAATTCACCTTTGCGCATTCAATGATGATTATCAGCAATCTGTTTCCTGTCTCATTTATAGCCGTAGCAATGATTATAAAAATGTATTTAGAATGTTAGAAATGTTAACATAGAGGTTTCAAGGACATGGGATTTATTAAGTGGATAGGTGCAGGACAAGGAAGTGTTGCCAAAACGAGTTTAATACTCTTCATTCTCCACCCCCAAATTGGAACAGATGGAAAGGTTTGGCACACTTTCTTGGCTGAACTCTTCCTTTGACTGAAGCGGCTATTCTTTTGCTTTTTATACAGTATGCATACACGTCAACCATCTGGGTGTTGGGCTTGGCTCATGTGGGTTGATTAGATTTTGGAAACACTCAATGAAGGATTCGTCCTCATGACCAACAGTGTAGACAAGAGACATTGGAAACTCCGAAGCAGATCGTCGCTGCACGATTTTAATTTTAATTTGACTGACAGCTTTAAGAAATATGTCTCAAAAGTTACATCCATGCAAATTGATTGCACAAGTTGTCAGAATATGTCAGGTTCTTTGTTCCTAGGTGAATTTTTCTGAAACGGATGCAAATCTGAAAGGATTAAGCGTTTTCTGTAATAACTCATTGCAGGAGAAGCCGCATTCTAATGTGGGGGAGAACTGTTTTGCTATTCGCTCAAATTTTTTGGCCTGCACTGTGAAATAAACTGCTTTAATCAGCTAATAGTCAACCTCGTAACGAACCACAATGCTCTCTTTAAGACTACGTTACGGTTGCCATCAACCCCAGATTGGTAGCGATGGGGCATGTGCGGCCACGTTTTCCCGTTACTCCTGGTCGTGCGCTTTCTAATCTCGTAATTGATAGAGAGCGAGAGAGGGAGGGGCAGCTGGAGATAAAGACTGGAAGGAGAGCACACTGAGAGAATTCCCCTTCCGGTCTCTCTCCAATTAGAGGTATTATACAAAGAGCCCTTGGAGAGGATAGATTGCATCCCATCTAGAGTGCGAGATTACTCATGTCGGAGTGGCCCACTGAGAAAACTCAATGTTGTGCAATGTGCCAGAATGGAATTTAAGTTTCAACAAAACTCTTTTTTTTTTTTTAAAAGAACCTATTGTGATTTCTTGACATCACTGGCAACACAGATGTCGTGTCAATAAATTTGCTTGGCCTCGTGTCATGTTTTGGGTCTCCGTGACGGTGGTGGATCACTTGACCTGGTGGAAAGGTAGTCGGTGCCGCTCGTGCCTGAAATCCACAAACCCATTGGTGAAACCCAGTGGTGGGCAAGGCCTTCTCTGCATAATCAAGAAATTATGATCATATTCTTCACATTGTTATATTATATCCTAGTGTTGAATTTTTATTTTAGGTTTTATCCTATCAGAATTCAGCTAGCTCGTGTTGCTAGGCAGATTTCATAATACCAGTAGCACACACTATTCGTCCGAGGCCTTCAAATACAATCGTGCGGGCGTCTGTTCTGTGTCTCAAGGGGGCTTTTACTGTTGAGAGACAGTTGCGATAGCCAATCAGATTACGAGTTGATGACAGGAAGGCTTTCTCGCTGGCCTTACATTGAAGGTGATGAACGCACGTAAGGGGGGAAGCGCAATGCGGAATCAGCGCACCAGCCGTAACTGGTGACGTTTGAAAATCTAAAATATATTTGTGTTTTTTTTTTTTTTTAAACCACAATGGCCGAAGGATGGAAAAGTGTGGATTTAATTACAGATACCCTTGTGAGGCCATTTTCAAGATGGACCTTACAAGGGAAGCTAGTTCGTCCAACACTCACTCAGTTGTGGCGTGTGTGTTTCTGTATATTATTTCTCCAGCCATGTTGTCATAAATGATGGTAATATGGGGATTTATTCAAGTCAAACTAAGTAGGACGTCACCGAAGGCTTACGTGTGAAATGCACGGCCCGCCACTGGTGAAACCAAAGGTTAGTGTTTCTGTCAAGGTGGGTTGGGTCTGTCTGGGAATCTGATGGGTAGCAGCGGGGACGTTGCACTCTCAACACACCTGCACCCTTTGTTCCCCACCTTTGTTGTGCCGTGGAGCCACTCAACAATGACACAGCATTTACCATTATATCAATAACACACCACTGCACTGCCTACCTCACTACTACAGCATTGTCCTGCTCTGTCCTGACTAACTAGCGGTTTTCAAATACCATCTAGTTCTGTTGTTTTTCTTCATTTATGTACTGCTCTCTCGTTTCTTTCTTTCTGTCACTTCACAAACCGTGTTCTGTCCGGCAGCATTTCCAATAAATGTCCCAATACAAACAAACCACAGGGGAATGGTTTCTAACTTCCCTGTTGCACAAAAAGAGCAGTTTTAGCATAAAAATGCATGCACATACATGATTACGAAGCTAAACAGAACAAAAAAACTATACAAAAGGGTAGTAGAAGCATGTACTTGTCCCAAATGTACTCGTTTGCTAAAGAATTTAGTTTCCGGACTACTGTGGAAGGAGAATCTAATGTTGACTTGCAATTTTACCCGATTTAGCCTACGACTCACTACCAATGCCTGTTTGTGTTGAAAGCAATAGCCTGTGTACCAGAAACTGGGGATGATGTCATCATGCATAATTATCTGAATTTGCAACACTGCATGACCTGTGCAAGCATTTGCTAAGGATGCAAAATGGGTTAACGGGTGTTGTTATACCCTCACCCATCATCCCCACAGAGCTGTCAGCGATCGCATGCCCACTTAACAGTGGTAGAAAAACTTTTTCCTGATTCCAAGCAAGACTACATTTGTCCGTTTTCAGGATGTATTAAAGGGGAAGCCTTCGCTAGTCTAAACTCGTCGTTCTGATTAATATCGTGTTTGTGGAATATGAATTAAGCAGCAAAATCTATCCATCTTGTCACTTCTGTCAACTGAAAATGACATCACAGTTGCTCAAGGGCTCTCCAATCACGGCTCACCTCTTCTCTGAAACTGAGCCATCATTGGTCGTTATTTAGCCCTGAGTGACTCGACCGATGTGACCACATGGCCGCCCCCTGAGATGGCTAAAAACAGGTGGATCTAATTGCTTCACTCATATTCCGTGAAATCGATATGAATCAGAATGTCACGCTGACTAGTGGGCCTGCATATAACAAACATTTTTTGGGGTTGACTTCCCTTTAAGAAGTCATTTCCTTTTTACAAGTAGTTTTGAAAGATTTGAAAGAGTCCGCAACTGGAGCATTATGTGGCCTGATGATTCCATCATGGCTGAACACCCTCTATAAATGTGAAAATTATAATTAAAATAATTTTTTTTTAATGCAATTCATACCGCACATTTCAAATTTAAATCAAGTTTACATTTATCATTCGTGTTATTGTCAGTGTCCTTTCATCACGCGAGCCTGGGACAAAAATTGATATGGCTTGATCAACAGTCAAGTACTGAACGTCAGCCATCTTGAAACTGAACTTTGCAGCCTTTTAACCTAAAGCTAGGTAACAACAGACTGAGTTTAAAAACAGGCAAACAAACTAAAAGATATTTACTATTACATCAGCCAGACGGGGAGAAAAAACAGCAGAAGTATTCATTTTTATATTCATCATTTTGAATGGTTGTTTGCAGCCGATATAAATGCCTGGAATAAGGTTCATGGTGTACCTTTAACTAAAGTGGGGTTGTGAGTGTGTACAATTTCAGAGGTATTGCATGTCAAAGCGAGCACATAAAAGAGCGCCAAGTATATTTCTCTATTCTGTCAATGATTTTTTTTTTTTTTTTGCCCAGAGAACCCTTAGAAACGCTTCACTTATGTTCTCATCAGATGATGTCATCTGCTGCCTTCAAACTCCTTCCCCAGCAAGGTCAGGTGGCTCTCAAAACGCTGGGCACAGTGCTACTGCAGTCAGCTAGAGATAATGAGGATTTTTTTTGGGGGGGAGGGGGGGGTGACTTTCAGCATACCCTGGGGGGGGGTGAAGACAGAAAAGCTGAAAAAGTGTTCTCTGCAGCCATTTCCGATCCAAATGCTACAGAAAAAAGCCCATTTCCAAATGAAAGCAAGAGATGGTCCCGACTCATGGGGCTGCATTCTGCAAAGACCTGGGGGGGAGACATAAACAAGACGCGCACACGCCCACCACCTTAGGAGCTCAAAGCAGAAAATCAGACTTTCACACCTTTATTTTTCTCAGTTTCACCGCATTTTGTTGCTTTGTGCATATGAGCTGCAATTCACAACCTCAATTCTTCACGTCTTCATATTCTGTCATTGACATTTTCAGGTTGCCACTGACGCATACACGGACAAAATACTTTTTTTACATTGGACACACCAGAACAAATATCTCATATAATGCTTATTGAAACTGCCTTCCACATCCTGTTTTGTTTATAATGCATATTTCTGTATTTTGGGAGCCCCTTCCATATATATTTATACATTATATCCCAGCATGATGTTTGGAGTAAAAAGTCTACAACCAAAGAAAAAAACAAAAAACGGCCACCTAGTGCTTTCCCGTCGTCAGGCAGTATTGTTTGACAGCCTGAAAAAGCATTTTTGTTGGGATCCATTAGTCTGCTTTGTGTCCCTCCGTTCCCCCACTGTGGAGTCTATAAACCAATATGCATGCACCAAAGTAACACATGTATAACCTACAACTCAGTCCACCCCCTGGCATGCAGATAAACACTAAGAGGGGGGGGGGGGTTCGAATAGGAAGGTTAGAAAACAAAATGTGCATCCTCATCTAGTCCTTTTAGTAACCGTGGCAGTGAGTTTGACCTCACTTCCCTGAAAGCACAGCTTTGTGTGTGGTATCACTGACAGTAATACACTACTTTACCAGACGAGCATGCCATGATCAAATGGCTGGCACAAAAATCAAATGGTTCTCAAATTTCCTACTTGTGTCGCCTATCTTGGTGAGGGCACCTGATAAGTTGTCAAATATGGATAAGAGTTCATCCAAGGGAGGTAGCATTTGCCCGAGGGGGGTTGAAAATAATTCACTGTACGGTACATAGCTTTATCTAAAATGACAGCATGTCTGCTGAACAAATCTAATAATAACAGTAGAAATTCTTCCCGTCTTGATCTTGTCTAGATCGTTTCAGACAGCTGTGGTATATTCAATGTCAGAAACTGTGCTGAAACAGCGGTCCTACGCTGCTAGTTTCAGTTTGTATTGTTTGGCAGGCAATGCATTGTCATCGTTCTTGGTTGTGTAATGCAGTGGTCTCCAAACACCGGTCCATGGGCCACCTTTGGGCCGGGCTGTGACGGTCTGCACAGATGAAAGGAAAAATAAATAAGCTTTCAGTATTTCCTGTTTATTTATTATTGGAAGCTGAAAAATATTTCATTTGAAAAATGATCGGCTTCTCTCCGTTAAATGTCATGATGTCAATTGTCTCGGTCGCATTACGCCAGGGGTGTCAAACTTGTTTTTGTGGACGGGCCATTTTGTGGACGTAGTTCTGGTTTCCCCCAGAGGGCAGTTAGGACTGTGAACCCATATAAATGTATGATCACCTTTGATTGAAAGCCAGTAAGTAATTGTTTGTTCAACAGTTTTTCAATTTATTTTAAAAGGGGAGGATTGGTAACAAATAAATGTCAATTTCTGATATTGCAATGTTGTTAAAAGTTAGGAAAATGTGGGAGAAATAGGAAGTTTGACACACATGATTTGCCCCTTGTGGGCCACATAAAATGAGGTCGCGGGCCAGATTGGCCCCCGGGCCTTGAGTTTGCCACCTGTGCATGACGCGAATATTTAACCTACAAGCTAGCAAAAATACTGAAATTTTGGTTTGGTGTTCTTTGGATGGTTGATAAACCTTGATGCACACCATGCTGCCGCTCACAAATCAGACCTTACAGACCAGCTGTGGGCAAACCACGGCCTGGGGGCCACATGCGGCCCGTTAAACGTTTTAATCCGGCCCGCCGAACTTGAAAAAAATGAAATGAATAAACCTTGTTTATGTTTTATTTTCCAAATACTGTGGTTTTTCAAAGACATATACATTGTTGTAATGCTTTTGTTCACTTATATTTAAAATTAAATGTATTTTTTTTCTCCGATGCGGTGTGGTTACCAAAACACTCCATCAATCTGCTCCTGGTCTGTCTCCATTGTCAAATTTTAGAACCCATTGTGGCCCGCCAATCAAAAGGTTTGCCCTCCCCTGTTATAGACAGACTAATTTGGGGAAGGAGACTCACGATTGTTGTGTGGGTCCCGCATAAATATCAGTTAAAATGTCAAAAATTGGTGTATATGTACTTGTCTTAAGTCCGGTGTTAGTAATTCTTTCTGTCCAGTGCCGCCAACAGGGCTTTTTATTTCTTCATATTTTTTTTGTACTGGGTAGCAATTCACAAGATGGCTTTTGACATTGTCTGAGAACAAAAGTATATTTCTTGGGGACCACTATTGCATGTGATGCACTTTTCTGTAAGCTTTGCTTCAGGTTACAATGACTCAAAAACAAGTACACCAGCCCTAGAGACACACTTAAATCGACGAGAGGCTGTTTTGTTGCTTTTCCACTCTGATAAAGCTGTTAAAGGCCTACGTGTGAGTCATCCGAACACTTGTATTTATCACTGTTGCCAAAAAAAAAAAAGTAATCCCTCAGGTAGGACAGCCGGGAGTTGTGACTTTCTTCATAGTCTGTCGAGGAGCAAATGGTTTGTAATTTCTCATCTAATGTGCTCATGTAATGTTAGTGAGTGAACCATGACTAAGTTTTGTCAAAACCAAAAAAAAAATCGACAACCATTCAGCAAGGCTTGCTGACTAATGCAATTTATATTAGAACACTTGTTTTGTTGTTCTAGCAGGGCTGGGAATTAAATTTAAGAAAAGTCGACCAACTCAGTTGGGTCAACCACAAAAATGCATTGGCCACTTTTATGTTTCCCACCAGAAATGTGCAATATGGTCCAGCTGCAGCCACAAATGGGTGTTCTCGTTTTTTAACATGAATGCCCCGTTCTGACAACAGGTATGCCCCCTCACACCAAGGGCCAAGTCCAGTGTCGCCTGTTCTCTATGGCGTTAGATTTATGCCACAATCACGTAAGCATAATGTCAAATACCTCAAACGCAAACAGTCGATAGGAGGGTCTTCTGCATTCTTATTTTTTTAGTAATAATTCAAAAATATTTTTTTCAAATATCTTTGATTGGCTTAACTTTGTTGTCCCTTTGTGCCTCTTTAACAGGCGTGGGCAAACTACGGCCCGGGGGCCACATGCGGCCCCTTAAATGTTTTAATCCGGATCACTGAACTTGAAAAAAATGAAATGAATAAACCTTCTTAAAGTTTTATTTTCTAAACACTGTGGTGTGTCAAAGACATACATTTTCTTGTTATGCTTTTGTTCACTTTCATTTAAAATTAAATAAATTAAAGAATTTTTTTTCTCCGATGAGGTGAGGTGACCAGAACACTCCATCCACCTGCTCCTGGTCCGGCCCCTCCGTCAAATTTTTAGAACCCATTGTGGCCCACCAATCAAGTTTTCAGTTTGTTTTATTTGTTTTGTTTTTTAATAATCAAAAATCACCTCTCGTAATTGTGCATTTGCATCGTCATCATTAGATGTCGCCGCGGTAGTTGTTTTACAATAGCGCCGCGCCATTCTATTTTATTTAATTTTTTTACCCCACCTCTAAATTATGATTGGACAGTAAACAACTAAACAGAATCAGCCCTAGTGTCCGACTCCTAATTGGTTAAGATTTGTGGCACAATTGTCACGCCTGCATCGAAATCGTTTTGCACGCGTAGAGGAGCAAGAAGCCGTTAGCTTTGTTAGTTTTGTGTGTACACTCAGAGGCTCTTTTACACGTGAAACACATTTTTGGATGCACAAAACGTGTTTTCATATGCGGTATTACAATACGCATACGTAATTGTGGCATAAATCTAACGCTAAATCTATTGTTTATTGTGGCACAAATGTAACACTAAAACATAGGTAGACTATATCACCAAGGCCCACTGCGGGACACCCTGGTTCTCACTGGATCCTTCTCATTGGTCGACTAAACCCTGACAGGAACGCCCCGGCTACAGCCAGACCCTTCTCAAAATGTGTAGCTACGGGCACTCGCTTTCGGCAAATAAATTATCAAAAATATGGTTTTAGTTCTGACTTCAAAGTGAAGCTGGCAGAGCTTGGAATTTGGCCTGCGGCTCCTTGTTGGAGACCTGCTGCTTTAGATGACAGCAACACAACTTTAAATTGGTGGAGTTTTTTTAAGTGATTTAACACTGAACAATCTTAATTTACGTTACAGTACTCCCGATCAGTACTTTATGGTGGCTTAGCATTTTTCATCGAATTGTCATGACCGTTCAGTGTCTGTCTTTCCAAGTCTTTCCAGCTATCTTAGCTCAGCATACCTTGTTACTTGTGTCTGACCAGTGATGATTGTGTGTCTAAAGTGATGAGATTATTGTGGGAAAGGGAAATGTGAACGAAAAATAAATAGACATGAAGGGTGAAAAACTGGCTGCCAGTCAATCAGGAGCACATAAATGCAGACAACCATTTACATTCTGAGTAGGCAGCCAAGTCTCCCACTTGACAATCAGTGTCGAAGCATAACAGTCGACTACAAAAAAAATGTCTCATTCAGAAACATTTTTTCTTTGGGTGTTTTTTTTGTGTGTGTATAACAGTAAATAAGAATTTGAATGTGGAAACCTGGAAGTCGGGCACGCACACAGATTCAGTCTTTTTACCCTGAATGGGGAAAAAAAGTGCCTTTTTTGCTGCAACCCATTTTAGTTTCTTAATTCATTCATGTTTAAAAAAATAAATAAAATAAAATTACCCTTTCTGTTATGAATTCCAACATTTTATTTTATTTTATTTACGTCCATGGGAGAAATGTAGGCATCGCAAGCATCGTTCCATAAAAACTACTTTTCGGGAAAACAAAAAAACTGCTTAAGCCATTAACATTGCATTGTCAGAGCAAGAGCAAGCCATTTTCGAAAATTTGATTCATCTGTAATTTGAAAAAGTAATAGACTCACGTAGGGACTGACCAATAATATTTGCAATACTATTTTCTTGCCCAGCGCAACACTAGTGTAGCACCTGGAATAGTGCATTTTCTTTGAATGATGTTGCCATCAGTTGATGACCTTTCTTTTCAGGTCTATGTTGGGATGTGATATAGTGCTGTACAGTGGGGGGCAGTGTTGAATGTTTTGTTTTGAAAGGACTGTTGGCGAAGTGCGAGAGAAGAAGAAAAAAGGACAGAAGAAGAATCGCCGTGCTGTAGCGATGGTGAACTAATGAAAATATGACCTCTGTTAAGAGTAATAAAAGTTAAAATACCATACACCTAACCCTGTCCGGTCAATGGTGTAACACTAGCACAAAGCGCAGTCTTATTATGTGCATGGGTGGAGTTTATTTGATTTTTGTACAGGTGCAAGTGGAAGGGGGCATTTGCGCCGTTGTGGGAGGGAACGCAGCTGTTTTCCATCTAATGGAAATATAATGACATCCACCACACCCATCCATGGAGCTCAGAATATGTCTGCCTGCGTCCTGATCAAATCACCAAAATCGCGTTACACCACCTGTGCTACAATTTAGACGTGCTTTTAGCTGGTTTAATTCTAGTCTACTTTCTGTTACCAAATTGGCAGGTGCGCCCGGGGCATGTAATGCAGTGCAAACGCAGTCTGCCAAATTCCCAAACATGATAAACTCGACATCCCACGGCTTGAAAATGAAGATGCGCCAGTTTTTTTGCTTTGTTTTTTTACGCCGAGTGAACATGTGCCAATCTGAGAAAAAAAAAAGTCATAGTTTAAATGTAGTTTTGCAAGTATTAATTATGTTGAGAAAGTAAAAGAAAGTGACAGCAAACTCATTTAGCAGTGACACCTTGCTCTCAAAGCTAGTCTGCTTATAGTCACCGAATTGTCAGGTGCGCCGGTGATGTATAAAATTCTCGAATCTTATTCAGTGTCAATCCTTATTTTTGTGTGCCAATGCCAACATTCATCATCGATGCCAACATTTAATTACAATGCGTGTAACTGGCTCCATACAAACATGGCTTGTCCAAAAAATACTGTCTATACATTTTGCTTCGATTCCCTTTAGCCCTGGACAGCCCCAACACATGAATCCCAGGATTACACCAATCCTTGTTACTCACTGGTGACTGTAGCAAGAAGTACACATGTTTGTGTGGATCAGAGATTCATGAAAATATATTCAAGGGATTTATCCAGTTATCAAGCCACTGCAGACAATCTCTGTTAAATGATGGCGGACACCATTGCAAACGGACCACCCCGCTTGATCTACTGAGCGAACCAACTGTGTTGGGCCTGCACTGGGGCTCAACAACTCTAACTATAGATTCAATTAAACTGGAAAATGGGATTAGTGGTGAATTTCTGCAGTTTAGCAGTGTTGATGTCTCCACACTGACTCGACTTTGAGTTTTCAATGAGGACTTTCATTATAGTGCTGTGATACTCTTGTCGACGCAGTAGTATTTCCGCTTGATGGAACTTGAGCAATGACATCACAGCTGACTGATTACTATTTGATGTAGTAGTCCCCCTCAAAGGAAAGAAACTACATTAGAGTAGGCCGTGGTCCTCCACATGCATATCATGCCGAGTGAGCTTTTATGTCGGCATGTTAAACAGTTCAGGGATGAGTTCACCATGTCGACTGAGATATTACATTGATTACTTCCATGAGAAAAGAACAGTTGTGTTTTCAACTTGTGGTTTTTGAATAGATGTTATTTGTAGTAATGGACAAATGAAGCTTCATGAAGCGCTTATATTTTTTGGCTTCTCTAAATGCCATGCTTGGTTTAAAGATGCAGTGGAAATTTTTAGTGATGGTCAAATGAAGCTTCATGAAGCACTTAATATTTTTTTTTTACTCTTCTAGATGTCACTCTTGGTTTAAAGATGTGGAAATTATTTTTTGCACTAGCCTTTATCTTTAAGACAAGAGCAACATCTAGAGAACTAGAAAATATCACAAGTGCTTCTTGAAGCTTAATTTTCCCATCACTAGAAATTTGATACATTTCACTTGCAATAGACTTTGCATTTAAACCAAGAGCGCCATCTAGCCAAGTAAAAAATATCACTAGTGCTTCATGAAGCTTCATTTTTCCATCACTAGTTATTAGCCTAACATAACATCCCTCCACATGGAAAATAATAAATTTGTAGGGGGGGGGGTTATTGGAGGTGTTTGGCTTGAGCGAGAGTATTTGTCCATTTTTTTATTTTACGTTTTTATCTCACTTAAATGTTTAATTATTTTCAAATCATAAAACTTGCTATTAATTACGCAGGAAAATTGTCCTCTGAACCTAACAATTCACATTCATCAGCAATAATAGAAATAAAGTGTTCGTGATAACTGGTATTAACTTTTTGCATTTTTTTCACCCATGCACTCTTCTCAAAATCTGTCATATCAAAATGTTAGAGCAACGTTCAATGTGGGTGTTGGATAGTAGTTTGAACAAAAATATCAAAATATGCTTGCTTCTACAGCAAAAAAGTAAGCCACACGGTTACCGTATTGATTCATTTTTGCTCCAACAACAATCAGCAACAATGCAAGACATTCCTTAAATAATTTCATTTCAATTTTTCTGTAGCCATATTCCCTTTTTGTGACCTAAAAGCCACTTTCAAATCAATGATTCAGTTAATTTAGTCGGGTCAGCCGCAACTCAATTCGATGGAATTGGACAACCGTGAAAAACTGGACTATATGCTGGGCGACACATTTTAGCATTTCCAGTGCAAAGGTCGGGTAGTGTAACAGTTTCCGCTGTCGATATGTTTCAAGCTACCGACGGGAAAATCACCCGGCGTAAAATGTGTGATAACCTGAGTTTGTGTAACATTAAATATTTTGGTGCTGGTACTTTTCAAGGTCAAAATGGCATCAAAGGGTTTTTTTTTTTTTTTAAAGACAAGGAGACTCGTCTAGCCAACTCCAGTGTGCAAACCACCATGTTCAGCTATTCAAGTCGGCTTTGAATTTTGGCGAGAACCACAACTACAAAGAAGATGGAAAGTTAAAATTCTATCTTTAATCCTTCAAAATTATTCGAAATAGTGGCGTTTCAAACTTTGATGTAGCTTACCGAAAAGTGTTGCCATTGACTATGAATCTTCAATATGATCATTTCTCAGCTTTTTCCTTGAATAATTTCATAATCGTCACAGAGACACATTTGATTTGATAGGTTTCATGTGCACTGTAATAAAAATGTTTAAAAAAAATCATATTTTGATCATCTTTACATGTCAATATTATTTGTTTTAATTACTTCCTTAATTGCCCTGAAGCCCTTTTTAGACAGTTTGACACTTATCATTATGATTTGCTGTCAGCACAGCACGAGGGGAGCTTACCTACACAAGGGTAGATGAAGACATGACCAGACAAGCACAAATAGAGATTTCTAATGACATTCCAATTTGCAGTGTGGACTAGCATCTTAGTAAAGCTTAATAAAATGGAACTATTTCCCTGTGTTGCTCTTTGTGGCGACAGTGAGAAAAAGGAGAGTAGATAATGAAATCAAGAACAAACAAAAAGAGGCTCAGAGAGAAAGGACAGAGTGACAATGTAATTAGAGGTTGTAGAAAACGAGCAGTTGTTAAGCTGCATGCAGTCACCGAGCAGGCAGTTATTATGTCGATAACCCCAAAGGAGGAGGGCTGTGAACTTTGATAATACATTGGAACCTCTGAGATTGAACATTCAGGGGCACTCTAGTTGACCTTCCGTTTATCATTTTGAAACTCTAACAAATGCAGGGTTTTAAAAAAAAAATTGCGTGTAATGGTGTTTTTTTCTGCAACATTTGCAGAGTACACAAAAATCTAATTAAAGACCCTTGAAAGTAAAAAGAAAAAAAAAAAAAGTCAATCTTAGTTCTGAAACACTCCCAAGAAGAGTGTTGTTCACACGTCTGCTAAATTTGAATAAATGAAAAAAAGAAAGGCCAAGGATGTAAAATGAGGCTCCAAAATTAAGAAAAGAGAAAAAAAAAAAAAAGGATCCTCACACCTCAATCACAGAGTACATTCACACATTAAGGAAATTGACAGTTTTCGGTGAACCTAACATGCATATTTTTGGAATGTGGGAGGACGCACGGGGCGAACATGTAAATGCCACACAGGAAGGCCAAAGCCCGGATATTCAAAGCTCAAGTTCAGAACTGTCACGTGAATGTGCTAACCAGTCAACCACCGGGCCGCAAAAAGCACCAGCCAAGATTCTGGATGAGTCTTGAAGGAGGGCAAGGGGACCTGAAGTAACTGCAGCAGCGTCCATTCCAAATTTGTTTTTATTTCCTCCTTCAGCTTCATTGAGTACTGTGGAACAAGAGTGATGTACGAGATGAGCTTTTTCTTTCTACAAATTTGCTTTAGGTGCAGTCAGGGATCTTCAATCCTGTTCCTCAAGGGGCCAGTTTCTTGGATGTGTTGTCTCCTTGCTGCAACACACCTGAGTCAAATGATTAGGATAAAGATCCCGTTATCCAGGATCCGCAGACCTTGCTGATTATCTGATCATTTGAATCAGGTGTGTTGCAGCTGGGAGACAAAACATCCAGGAAACCACCCCTGGAGGAACAGGATTGGAGACCGCGCTCAAGGCAGTACTTTAAATTTCTGCTGTATATAAGCATCTTTTTGTTGCTTTTTTTTTTTGCAACAGGTGGCTAAGATTCCTGATCAATGGAGCAGGGATCAACTTGTGAATTAGATTCGGACATGTTGCAAAAGACAAACTTGCTGAATTAAAGTACTGTTTGCTGTTCTAGGTGGAGCTGGTGCAGGTGTCATTATCAACTAATATTCTGTCCAACATGCTCACAGATTACGTGAATAAAAAAAAAACAACTTTAATCCTGCTTTTTCTTTGACTTTGCATGCAGGGCAGTTTCCAGTAAGAGTACCGTCAGGGACTCTGCCACAGACGCAATCCACCAGCTGGGCAAAGAGACAAGTTCTGCAAACACGTGGAAGGTCCTCAAAGCTGCATACACTTTCAATATTGAGACATGCAAATAGACATACTAAATGGCAGCTTGACCGGTCACTCGTTTGTAGTTAGTCCAATTTGGGGAAGTCGCTGGAGTTTGAGAAGCTCAGCCTGTTGTTGATCAAGCTGGTGCAGTAGAAAGTTCCAGTTTACAGTTGCTAATGTAACACTCGATTCCCTGGGGGTGGTGAGTGCTAGTCCGACATCGGGGTTCGTGGGAGAAAGAACAGCACACGGAGAGGGAATAGCTCCACATACGACTTTATTCATTAGTCCGCTCACTCCATATCTCGAGAGCCTCTCTCTCGCTCGTTCCTCTTTACACTCCATATCCCTCCGCCAATACAACAAAACAATAGTCCCCCTAAATAAGAAATGAAAATAGATCTATACAAATATAGACATTCTCGTGAAAATAAATCTTACACTAACATTTGAGTTGACTAAAAATGAGTTGCTATGGTCCTTGTCATTGCAGGTGAGACACTACATTTGTTATTGATGACGTAAGCTTTGTCTTAGGTCCACATGCTGGTCAGTGAGTCCTTGTGAGCCAACTGACAACGTCATGCAGTGATGAAGAGACTTATCTTTAGATGACATCCTGATTGTCACCTTTTACCCGCCCGAACTTGAATAGTGCACAGCATGAAGCAGGCCATGGTGTTGCGGATGACTGCAACAAAGGGTTCAGTAAAAGGTAACTGCGTTTCTGGTTGGTAATGGATGTCTACTCGCATGTTTCTTGTCACGGGGATGAAGCCACTGGGGTGTTTCGAGGTGAAACATAACATGTCTGCCTGAGGATGAGCCCTCTGCTGGTAAGAGAAGGAACCTTTTCATCTCAGCTAGGATAGTCCAGTTATTTCTGCTAAATTGAATGACCGTTCTTGTGTCCAGTGTGGCGCACGATCGAGAAACTGTTTTGTTTGTCACTATATGGGACCCAAGCCTTTTACTATTCCTCTTGAGCTCACATGATCCCAAACCTCAAGAATTTAAAGATTGCTCAACTTTTGAAACACGTGGACACAAACAGGAGTAGTACATGTTACACTTGTGTCCACAGCACTGTCTGATGTGCAACTCTCACCTCAACATTTCAAGCAGCCTTTGAATAGTTTTCCAATATAATGACCACCATGCGTGAAAGGCTTCAAATGAGTTGAGGGCAAATTTATGAATAAAAAGCAAAGACTCACATTCAAGTTGAACAATTTATTGTACAAGAAAGCTAACGTGACAATTTAAAAGCATTTTACCAGTCAATCTTGGTGTGGGCTAATTCAAATTGGAAGCAGCTTAAGTGTGTGCTTGACGAGCTCAGGTGTGTTGTCATTTACTTCGAATGACACGCACACTTGTGAGCACATCTGACATCTTTCACTGGGACAAAAAATAAGTTCACACTTCTGGGTATGTTTTAAATGACACGAGCTCTGCCGATTTAGTAATGGGGTAGTGTGTGAAATTTAATGATTACTTCCCACGATATATAATCAATTGCTACAGAAATAGTGATTTAAGGAATAGTTAAAGGTGTTTATCAGTGTTCTTAAATATTCACAGTTCTTTGTATTTCATATTTACTTAACTTTGAGAGTTTTAAAACGAAACCCAAAATTTGAAAATTAATGAGAATTTGTACTGAAATATAAGGATGAAGACAAGAATTTACACATTTCAAAATTCTGTGTTGAATAGTGTATTATTGTCATGCAAGCCTTTACTTTCGGTGGTTTGAATTTATTACTATTCCCTGCTGGATGTTGGTCATGGTAGAACAAACACTCAAACATAAAAAAGTAGTAGGCCTACAGTGTTGTACCTGACTGCGAGGTACTGTGGGATGTTTTTAGTACCGGTGCACTGTGCAACCTGAGATTAAATACCATCAGTATTTACAACGCTCCCATTTCATTCACCACATCAATTAATGACAAAAAGTAAAATAAATAAATAAATAGCCATAGTGTATCTGCTGTTGTCATAGCACCTGACAGCAACAACACTGTCTGTGGCCACTACAAATGCAAGTTCACAATGGAGCACTTGAATGTTAATTTTCTACCTATGAATGTATTAGTAATGCATCACTCCTACTTCTACGACATTGTAAACTTACAGACTGACGTACAGACTAACTGAACAGGTGGCTAGTAAGCATTCTGCGCCATCAGGCTCGTAACCCCAGGAGCGGCTTGTTTACGTCCAATCATGTCGTTTGTGGGCGGACTTTTCACTGTGGGTGATTAGGATTTTGCTGAGGGAAAATTGCATGCTCACATTTGGCTTTTAGCACCTGTGATCGATCAAAAGCGTGAAACGCATGGTGAGGACGCAGATGCTGCGGCTTTTTAGGAAGTTGTTTACGTCCACAGACGCTTATCAGTGTATGCCTTGCTTTTAGACACCAAATTGCACGAGCGCCACAAAATGTGGCATTCTAACGACACACGTGATTAATGAACTCAACCAGCAATTTGTTGCTAATTTCTTAGTGCAGCCATCTGACGTCAAGGTAATGCGGCGTGGTGCAAACACAGAGGCCCGAAGGTTTGAAATATCGCTTAGTTTAATCGGGACATCTTATGGAAAATTAAGTTATTAATGCACGCATACAAATGGTTGTATGGATTGCCTGCCCAGCCATCAGGTGTGAAATTAAACACTCAAGTAAATCTTTCAACGCAAGTTTGAGTTTCTCAGCCAATGACTTCAGAGCTGGCTGTGCAAAATTCCCGAGGAATAGAACCACTTTGAAGTTGTGGCCGAAATATTATCATGTCAAAGCCAGAAGGCGCTGCAGTGTTGGCACAGATTAGCATGAGCTACATTAATCGACAAGTGTATTTTGGTGAGCTGGTGATGAAATGCATGTGATAATTGGGAGAGACAAGTTAGGCATCAACTTGATTGCGTAGTGTCAACACAGTGGTGGTGCTGGGAGTTTCCATGTCCCACATATACAAATGAAAACTTTAATTTCGCTCTCTGGGCTCTGCTAATAGAAGGAAGTGATGCTATTGTGTGTGTGTGTGTGTATATATATATATATATATATATATATATATGTATATATATATATATATATATATATATATATGTATATATATATATATATATATATATGTGTGTATATATATATATATATGTATATATATATATATATGTATATGTATATGTATATGTATATGTATATGTATATGTATATATATGTATATATATATATATATTACGAGAGAGAGAGAGACAGCAAAAAGCGATACACACAGCTGTGTGAAGAAGAAATTGAGAGCCAAAATAAGGCTCTTTAGTTGCATTTAATTTGAGCAAAGGAATGAAGTGCAATAAATCCATCCGTCTCTACAGTGCGACCTGGTCCGAGCTTAACTGTGAATTTGCCGTGTGACAAGAGGAGAAAGGTTCCAGTACGTTTTGCAATGATAGATGCGTTTGGCATAGTTTGCTCGGGGGAAAAAAGCATCTATGTTTATGATAAAGATTATACCCCATTTAATAGCGTGGAGACACACGGCTATTAGTACGAAGCGGAAATTACGGTGACAAAAAAAGCAAATTAGTGAGCTAATGATCTTTAAATAATCTTTACGAATTATGAAAAACACGGTAAAAGTGCTCATCTCTGCAATGTTGTTTAGTTGCTTGAAATACACAACTCTTTGAACTCTGTGTTTGAAGTTGACAGTAAACGTCATTTGGGAGCGGTATAAAACAGCTTGAATTCTCCTTTTTGAAGAATTACTCGCTATGTGCAAAACTGATGATTATTACGAAGTGAGTTGTATTGTTAAAGCAAAAAAAATAGGTCAAAATATTTTAAAAGCCTGTCAAGTCGAACCCTCGTATCTCAATATACAGTATAGTACAGATCATTCCAAAATGCCCCGTCGGCGCTTCACATGAATTTTACTCACATTCAGGTTTCAGTTCTAAGCAAAACTAAATGTATTCAACAGAAACCTCCCATAAAGTGGGCACCCCAGCAGTAGTCTGTCTCTTAATGGTTCTTCTGTTCAATTTGTCACTTGCTGCAAATACCTAGGAATCTGGCTTGACAGTTCACTTACATTTCAAACACACGTCAACATTCCGCTCCTGAAAGTCAAAAGCAGATTAGACTCCCCCGACTGAAATAAATCATCACTAACACATTCTGCTAAATTGTTTCTCGTTGAAATGACTTTCCTTCCAATCCGAGATTACGGAGATGTTCTATATACCTGTAGATCAGCAGATCAGCTTGAAAAACTCCCGTTCACAAACTAGACTCCATATATCACGCTGCCACGCACTCTGTCACTGTTGCTCTCTTTAACACCCGCCTCTGTGAAACGTACAGTTAAACAGGCCTTACTTCTCCAATCACACAGACACCGGCACCGGCATTTGTACACATTTTAAGAAGTGCTGAAGCGTTTTGTGCTACTAACTACGATAAATCGTAGACATTAACATATATATATATATATATATATATATATATATATATATATATATATATTAGTGTTGTGAAGTGATGAATTTTTTTCAACTAATTAATCCCAAAACATTTCATGATTAATTGCGATTAATCGCATTTTTCAACTACTACTTTTTGTGAAGTTTGTAACAAATATTAACTTGAGTAATATCTTGGAATTAATGCAAAGTCACCAAATATGAAGTATATTTAATTCAAAGGCTGTTCTAATAGCTTTTGTTGATTCTTGAATACGACCTAAACGGAAACATCTCATATATATATAAAATCCACTTAACTCAACTGTATTTATATTTTTAAAAAAAAAGACTGTAAAATACTTGATATGCAAATGTTAGAATAGTATATGTAAATGTTTCTCTTTGAATAAAGCTACCAATAATTGAGTGAATTAGATTAGACATTAATGAGCGCCTGTGAGTAGCCCGAGACCACAACAACTAGGATTTTTGCTCATGTGAGGCAGGAGGTGAGACGGCGTGTGTGGGCAATGCATCAAAATGCCTTTGCGGCTCTGCTGATAACACGGCACTGCCTCCTGAATGATAGGTTTGATTGAATTAGCCATCCACTTTTCTCCACGCTTCTACTCCACAAAGTAGCTTCATCCTGCTGCCAGCCAAACGCTTGTGATTGAAGAGTCAGTGAGGGAAATGTGAGGCGTTGGAGTGAAAAAGATCAAGATAGAACAATAAAAATAGTGTTTTGATTGAGATGGACTGGACTGTCCCAATGGGAAACCTCTTGGTTGTTTTTCCCATCCTATCTTGAAACTAAAGAAGAGAAACGTGTCATGGTTTTGCAAAAGGGAGCATTCAACCGTCACACCGAGTAGTCGCTCAACAATTAGACACTTGAACAAAATCAGACCCTCACATGAGTGATTAGACTGCACGGCACATTAATCAAAAGTGCATTGAGCTGAAGAGTGCTACTGTATGTCTGAAAGCATTTCATCCAGAAACATCTGAGACCAGGGATATAAAAAGGAACATGCTATGGGGCGTCTTTGTATTCAACTTGCCGCACTCACTGGCAGAATAGGAAACATGAAATGGGGAGGGGGGGTGTCCTCCAAGTGGTGAAGAGGTGTCACCGTGGATCATGTTAGATCCTACAGGCTCTGACTTTGAGCACCATGACTGCTTATTAATATTCCTGTCTCACTGCGGGCTTTCATGACGGCTGAGATGGGATTGCCGTGATAACTGGAGTACATGGCAACGGATGCAATCCCTTGAATTACCTGGAACCTGACCAGCAAGCTAAGCCGCCTATAAAGCAGCCTGGAAGTAAATCAGGACCTGTAATTGGCTTGTTTCCCTCCTTCTTTCATGCTGTCGCGTTCCTCTCTTCCTCTCGAGCATTGTTGACACAGTCGCAATTTGTGGTTCGTCTTGCTGTTTAAGAAAAGATGGGAATAATAAGTTTGAAGAAAGATGGTGTGAAAAGAGTGTTTTTTTATTTTTTTTTATTTTTTACAAAACCTTTGGAGAGGAACAATTGTGTAGCTGATTTGAATAAAGCATTATTTATGTATTCAAGAAATGTTTTGTTAACTTTCAGAGTGTTTATTTGTTCGTCTTTTTTTTCTTTTTTAATGAAGTGCACAACAAAAATTAAACGATGAATTCTCCTGAATATTAACATGCTGCACGTTTACTTGCAAATGCAATGTTAGAATTTGGTGATATGTTTTTCACGAATCTGTAATATCGGACACGAGTGGGATTTATTTTTACAAATTACTGCCCAATATAAATATTTAAAATGGCTTGCTCCCTTTGACGACGCAAATAAACCTGTAAAACAATTACAATCACTCAAAAAAACTTGTGTATTGTGATTTACAGAAGTTAGGTTTACATTTAACATTTTTTTTTCTCCAGATGGGCTTAGGTTTCATTTCATTGTTGATGATTCCAAAAACATGATGCCGGCGAATCTTTGAGTTGCTCTCTGAGTTTCATCTTATGAACGAAAATATAATCGCATTCTTCCAGATGAGATGCGGATACATCGCTTCACCTTTAGTTCAATCGTGCAGCACATATTCCTTCATTTTCCCGTAGAGACGTATACTAACATAAAAACGCCACCGTGTCAACGTAAGATGGCTGTTCGTAGTTATGAGCATGAACAATATTTTTTTTTCCAGGAGCGCACGGGTGTCAAAGTATGTTTTTGTTCTTTTTTTTTTTTTTATTATGATTATTATTACACATTAGCCACCTCTGAACTCAGCCGGTCAGTGAGAATCCCGGCCTCAAATCCGAGTTGAAAAGTTCAACTAGACAATATACCGTACTCTTAAACTTCCTTCCGCCACCACCTCCACCCCTTTCTCCCCCTGCTGCATTGCCTCTTTAGAATGTATTACTCATACGTATACCTCTGCTGCTTCTAAACGATTACACCCTGTAGCCGTGCGGAAAGGGCATGAGAACGGCGCTTGATTTCTGAATGAGGTGACACCCATATAAGCAGATCTGATGTGAGGTCAGACATACCCGAATGAGATGCCGTGCCCACGTCAGTCAGCCGAGCACACATGGCAAAGGTGAAATGTGTGGTCTCATCACTGTTGTCATGATAACTACCTGCCTGCGGCTCTGGGTGGGTTTCTTCCCTTATCCTCCTTACCTGACACGCTCGGTTAAAACCTGTTTGATTTTTATCACGGCCGCCTCCCATATTTTATAACGCTATTAGAATTTTAAGGCTCGTGAGATATCACTTGTAAAATTGAATCTAACCATTTTAACACATCTTATCGCACCAGTTTTTGATATAAGTAGGTAAGAGTCAAATCCTTATTTACTTGTCCATATCTGAAGTTATTACAGGCCATCAATTGCAGGGAAGGAAGATTTTGTATCGCGAGATTGATACGATGATGTGCATAATAAACGACAAATTCGTTGATCATTTTGCGTTATTGCGCTGATGTGGAATTGATTGCGATTTATGTCACAGACGACAGGGTAGAATAAGCACGCATCTTGACTCCAGCTAGCATGATGCTGGTGAGTTACTCACAACTCATTTGTGGCACGAGAAGCATGCTAGCTATTTTTTTTTTTTAACTAATTATATTAAGGTTCGAGCCAAGATTTGAAACAGGTTATTTATTTTTAACTGTTGGGCAGATGTGATGAACATAACACCAAATAAACACAAAATAAAAATAAAATAATTAGCCTGTGATTTTGCTCAACTGAGGCATAGATTAAAAAATAAGAATTGCCGAAGGAAAGTCAGCTTCATGTTTTGTTTTTTTTATTATTTTTGACTGCCATGCACATATTAATAATAAGTAAATTCACAGTAAGACAAGCTATTTATTCACCCCTCTAAAACACCGCTGACTCTCTAGTGCAGGGGTGTCAAAGTCATTTTTGTGGACGGGCCACATTGTAGTTATGGTTTCCCTCAGAGGGCCGTTATGACTGTGAACCCATATAAATGTATGATCACCTTACATTATCACATACACACAACAAATTGATGCAAAGCCAGTCAGTAATTGTTAGTAAAACAATTCTTCAATTTATTTTAAAAGGGGAGTATTAGTTACAAATAAATGGCAATATCTCATATCTCAATGTTGTTAAAAAAAAAAAGTGTGTTAAAAACATGAAGTTGACGCACATGATTTGCCTATTGAGGGCCACAAAATATGAGGTCGCGGGCCAGATCTGGCCCCCGGGCCTTGAGTTTGACACAGGTGCTCGAGTGCATACTTTATTGAGCAGTTCTCATTTTATTGTAGCTTGTCGACTTTCATTCAGCGAAGGTGGATTGTAAGCCAGGACAGAGATGTGTGTATTATTATTTTGTGGAACAAAATAAGATCAATTCTACAATTCATTTAGCGATGGACAGTTTCATGAAGCACTTGTAATATTTTATTGACTCCTCTAGATGGCGCTCTTTGGTTTAAAGATGCAGTAAAATTGTTGGGAATTTTCATTGCACCTTGCCTTTATCTTTAAACCAAGAGCACCATCCAGTGGAGTAAAAAAATATTGCAAATGTTTCGTGAAGCTTCATTTTCCCATCACTAAAATGTTGCAGTATTTTCAATTTACTCCTCAAAACTCAACATTCAATTCTGTAAAGGAAAAAAAAAGTCTTTATATCTTTGCTTGGTAGGCAAATACAAATGTAAATAATTTAATTCATCACTGTCTATCTTGTTGTTTGTAAAACATTCTTTGCGGCATTATAACACATCTGGAAAGTCTCTGTATCTAGAGTTGGAGAGTACAAGTTTGACTCCAAATGTGGATGAAAATGTGAAAACGGCAATTAGTTGTTTGAGTGATGCTCATCCACTGTTGAGGTGTCCTTGAGCAAGGCACCATTCCCAGTTAAATTGAGCCAGTGCAGTTTGCTTGCCTCTCATTTTTAATAACCCCTTGCATGTGTGTAATGTTGTTAAGTGTGAGTTTTGTTTTTGTTTTTTTTATGTTTCCTTATCATCCATTATCTTTACTGCTTCTTCTCACAAGGGTCGCAGGAGGGTGCTGACTATCTTCGGGCAGTTGGCAGGGGACACCCTGAATTGGTTGCCAGCCAATCGCAGGGCACACAGAGACAAACAACCATCCGCGCTCACATTCATACCTAGGGGCAATTTAGAGTGTTCAATCAGCCTGCCATGCATGTTTTTGGAATGTGGGAGGAAACCGTAGTACACAGGCACGGGGAGAACATGCAAACTCCACACAGGAAGGCCGGAGCCGGAATCGAACCCACGACCTCTTGCACTGTGAGGCCATCGTGCTCCCCAAAAGCACAGACATAATTTCTTTGAATTTTAGTCACAATTTGCTTTGTGCCATGTGCAACCAGGCCAATCAGACTGATCTCTCTTTTTTTTCTGTTCTATCGATTAATTTATTGTACAATCTCTCAAAGAGTCTGCATGCGTGTTCAGTGACAGCAGTGACAGGGGTGTCAAGGACATTGGAAAGAGGCGAGGGTCCCTGTCTCACACAGGGACAGGGGTAGAGTGTAATGAGGTCTCCGCAGGATCCGTGTCAAACCACCTGTCATACGCAAACACGCACACACCGCGTGCCATTCCATTTACTTTGATCACTATCAGGATAGGGATCCATTGCCTTCCACTGATGGAAGTCGATCCAGGACCTTGATGAAGTCTGTACATAGTTTGGAGACAAATCTGTAATTCCATCCAAGCACTAACACATTAGAAAATAGTTCCAGTCTGATTCACCGACATTGTTGTAGACCATTAAAGTTGCTGCGCTGGGTTTGCCATGGGCTTGGCAGCTGCATTTATTTTCTTAGAAATATAAGAAAACTGTTTGAAAATGTGTGTCCACTGGGTGGGAAAAAAACAATCTATATAAGATACAATATGCCTTCAGACCCAAATGTTAGCAGAATTTCAAAGAACACTGTTTGCTTTTATTTAATGGGGTGTGGGGGCTTTATTGCTCTGCAACATCAATATCTGAATTTTAAGAGCCTTATGTCCATGAGACGCGCCCTCCTAGAAATAAACACCGCCATCTAGTGTTGTTTTGAGATCAACCTGAGGAGGTGAGCAAGTGGGAAGTGTTGCAGTTGATAAATAGAAGATCCAAAAGTCTTCAACCCCGCAGTGCACTGTCACCCAGACCACCGGGTGTTAGCCTCTTCTCTCTCTTGTCTTATCAGATCCCCAGAGAGCAAAATAGATGCACACAAGTGGCACAAAAACCCCAGCAGTAGACAGGGTATCTAAAATCAATAGTTTTCTGGGAATACAGCCAGAGGGGAAAAAAAAAAAGAAAAACCTGTCTTTGGTTAACTAATGGACGTGTTTTGTGTAAAGGCCGCTGTTCACATACGAATACTATACTGTTCATATTTTTGTGTTATTTACAGGATATTTTAATGTAAGACCAATTCAACTGTTTTTAAGTTTGTCAGTCAGCCAGAGGATGCTACACAATCAAGAGTGAAGGTTTTTTTTTTTTTTTTGCTATTATGCATTCATTTGAAATGGTGATGTAACAGAGTGACAGAAGGCAGGCGGCAAGATTGCATTTTTGTGCCTTGTGAAGATAATGATACGGCTTGTGTTGGAGAGAGTGAAAGAGAAGGTGTGGCTTCGGCCAAGAAAACATGACTGGGGTTTATTAGTGCCTGCGGACATGGCAAAGTCAGACAAAAAAAGACACGGAGCCCTACATGCCCGTTTGGTTTGAAAAGTTACTTGGAAAATGTAGTGATCAAAGTGACATGCTAGTTTTAAATGTAACTTATATACTGGTATATTAAAGCTACCCATGTCGCTTCAGCACCAATAAAATGACAGAGTAATGAGTTAAGTAGCAGTTAGGCAGCCAACAAAACTTTGTAATTGCACTATTGGGAGTCACTTGTTCACCATTTTTTAATTTTTGTTTTTTAAATCAGAAATGCAAGTAAATCTTTCTATATAATTTTTGCACTGATTCCAAATCTCAGCTCATTTTTCCGCTAAGCGTATCAGATTTTCATAATAATAATAATAATATAATACTTAAATAATAATAATTAATATAATAAAAATAATAATAATTAATATGATAATAATAACAATTAAACTTATTAAATTTAAATTAACTGACTTGAGTTGCGGTGACGAGCTTTGCTAGCAACTCTCGTGTTAGCTTCAGGATGTAGGCTACCTGATCGTGTCCTTATATTGTGCTGAACATGTGGGATGGTAAAATGAGTTTTTGTTGGGTTGCACGGAAAACAAAAAGTACTGTAGAACTCCTCTGTGAGACTCAATAAGTTGCATGAATTGCTTAAGGTATGGCCTATGGGGATTGAGGAGATGTATATACCTCGGCTGACTGATTCGCGGGCACAGTCTAGGCCAAGCAACGACGTCAAACGGAAGAGATGCATTTAAGGTTTAGAAGTGCCTGGGGAAATGTAGCTTCTGTCAACGCTACCACACGATCACTATGTTATCAAGAAAGTAGCTTTGCTAGTGAATAGCTCTATGATGTTGAAAACGGCGCTCCCACGAACGCGCTACTGAGAATTGCAGTTAAACTAGCTCAAATTACCTTTGATGAGGGAGTTTCATAAATGCACTCCCCAAACAGGTACTGTGAGACACTAATCTAATAAAACTTGTTTTGTTCTGGGGTCAGAAACTAAATTTGAAAAAAATCCCATGAGATGTGAGTTGCTTCATCAAACGAGTGAGCACCTTACAAACAGTGCTTCAGAGTATGAGGTGACTGTGCACTCCTGAAATAGTTTCAGACAGTTATGAAAGGCCTTCATCATTCCAGATGAGGAACACAACTAAGTAAATAAAAGAAGTGGAAGTATGCGTTTTGTCTTGTCACGGTACCTTGACTAACGGAGAGATGATGATGATCCTAAGATGGACATGTTTTTTTTTTTCTCTCTCTCCTCTGCACATATTCAAATTGTGCAACTGGACAGCAAAAAAAATAATAATAATAATAATTTTTGTAACTTCAACGAGTAGCCTATAGGTCTGTTCTGAAAAAAGCTCACCTGTGATTGGGACATTACGATTTCCGAGTAATATTAGTCCTCATTTGAAAATGCAAACAATCGCAATTTCTAGAAATACAATTGCATATTAAGATTTAAATAACTTTTTCCTTCAGAAAGATTGGTGATAACATTTTAAGTGGGTCAAATAATACCGTACATGAAAAAATGGGCTCATCGGTCTGAGCAGAAAAAAAAGGTTTAATGTGGTTAGACCCCCCAAAAAAAGCATATAAATATGTATGTATAATATATATATATATATATATATATGAGTGCGTGTGTGTGTGTGTGTGTAAGGGGGGCCGCAGGGGCACTGCTCCCCCCTTCTAGCTCTGCCAGTTGTTTCACAGCATGCTGCCTTTTCTTATAAAATGTCCGCTTATCTAACCACATTGTGGTACCTGGATAGTGAATTGCTTAGCGACCATTTAATAAGGTAGTTTTCATAATTATTTGAGCTTTGACATCGCACACTGGGATTGGATTCCAGCATACCCAACGTACGGTACGGTTTTACAGAGTGGAAAACGGCTCCTTCAGCGTGGAATGGTGAAAGGAAACGAGCAATCATGACTAATAGAAGAATAGAGGGGGGAAAAAAATAAATGCCTCTGGCAGCTTTTGGAGAAAGACCTGGGTAAGAAATGAGATCCTTGCTTATATTTAGCTGCAGTTACCACTTCACAGATTTTTATCTGCGTTGGTAGAGACGTTCACTCTGCTTGGTTATCTATTCGTCAACTTTTCTGTCACAACCTGCAGGGAGGTTCTGCTAGATTGATTTACAGGCTTGTAAATCCCTTAATCCAATGCTTCATTGGGTTTAGGGCCTCTTCTCATGCCAACCTGATTCTGCACCTCCAAGAAAAGTCTATGATTGAGCTTTGTCAGTTACTGCCAGTTCTACGTATAACTTGCAGGAAACAGGCCGTGATTGATGATAAATGCCTGTAGCAATTGGATGCTTAGGCACCAAGTAACCCAGTTAACTGTTGAGATCCCCTTCATCAGATTTTCGCCAAAATGTCATTCCTTTGTCCTCCAAGACCATGTTTCTGGCCAATTTCAAACAAACAATAGGTTGAGTTGAAAGGCTTAATGTGATTAAGAAACGATCATCTACGTCAATGGCAAGAGCCCGCGTGCTCAATTGGATTACTAATGGGGAACGCAAATGAATAGTGGTGAGGCAAAGGGAGCATAGTGGAGACTTGGCGGAGGCCTGATTTATATTCTGATGCAGTGGGCATATTGTGTTGATAAAATATGCTCGATAAATCAGGTCATTGTCCTATATGTAAAAAGCCATTTCAGTTTTCAATTGAGCGCCGTATAGAAAACCTCGGAGCATGTCACTTTGGAACTAAATTGTCAAGACAGTCATGTCTCATTAATTTCACAAAATCAATTATTCTCTACTGGATAGTCTCCACGTGACCAGAATAGAACCAAATTTTGTGAAACTATGCAATCCATTCTTTTTTTTTTTTTCGGTGTCATTTTGAAAAATACATTCAAACAATTTTCACACCTGGCTTGTTTTCCGAAGGCAATTTTCCCCCCCAAAAAAGAATATTGCGACATAACCTTCATTAAATTGCTTATCTGGACTCAGACCCAAAGGATATCTTTGACTTGCCAAGACTTTTGATTGCCTTTGGTTGCCAGTACCCCCTCAGGCTTGTTGCGGTATCCTCAAGGAAGAAACGAACCCCCAGTTGCTGATGGTGCCGTGTCATTGTTTAATTTCCCAAATGTCTGATTAATTCAGGTTTAGCCACAAACTTGGATGACTTGATGACAAAAATAATCTGTATGCTTGCATGGACTCGACCATAACACTTTGTTGTTGTTTTTTTTCCATTTTCCTCCAAGCAGCATAATGGTGTTTGGTCCTGATTTCAATTGTTTCCATCATCTCGCCTCTATTGATGGCAATTGAAAAGTGGTTCTTATTAAGCTGTTGGTTCTTGGTAATTGGATTCATAGAAGTCTTTTGTTTTCCTGCTTGACAATTCTGCTCATCGATTCATTTTACGCCACAAACGTGTGATGACGTTGCATGCAATGCGGTACTTAACTACTCCAATCGTGGTTTACATGTAGCCTCGTATCCCGATTAGAAACCCAAACTGAACGAAAATGAACCACTTAATATTCTTTTGCCAAGCAGATCCCAAGTAATTTTTCATCTTTTTTATTAAGCAACATAATTAGCACATCCGTCATAGCATTGTTGACCTCTTTCAGTGTCCTCATCATTTAATGTGCGTTCTGTCATCTCACACCTACTTTCATACTAATAATAATGCAATATAACTTAAGAGCGGGCGTGACAACCGTCTGGTTTCTGTCATCAGGAACTGCCCACACATCATTGATTTTGAATGTACATGGACGAGAGATGAAACTTATATAAAAAGACCCGAACAAACAATAAAAGAACTCCCCAGCTCACTTGTCAGATTCTGTTGATGTTCGAGACATTTGTCCTTTGACAGTGGCAAAGAAAACGATACAGATAGGACCATTTGTTACGAACCAAATGAGTCTACATTTTCGAAGCATAGACTTTTTATCTCCCATAATCCTGTTCTCCTCACAAACAAGCCAATCAGTGTGACGACCTTGCAGAGGACAGTTTGGCCATAAGACACAAGTCTCTTTTCTGCCATCTTCCCCTGTGCCTCCATCCATCCCCCATTTAATCCCTCCCCTTCACACACTGTCTGATTTTAATGACCGGGGTGAAGACAATAGCCACTCAGAGAGGAAAATGGCATTTGAGGGGGAGAGCTTTCATAGGCATTCACAACGTTCCTAAGCATGATTCTTCAGCTGAGTTCAAGTGGAGCAAATCTCAAAGTTAGAACAGGCAAAATTGCAATTGGAGAGCAGATCTCCCGGGGGCAACAACGAGAGAAGCCCTCATGCAAAGAATCAAAACTCGGGAAAGAGCAGATCTCCACCAAGGTGTCTGTTTATCATGTCTGACGCACCTAAGATCTTGGTAACTCTCTAGAGATTTTATTTAATTACATTTATAATGAAAAGCACAATTGTAGAAACTCCAAAATTGTCTTGGTAATATATATATATATATATATATATATATAGAGAGAGAGAGAGAGAGAGAGAGAGATTTATATATATTTTTTTATTAATTAACAAAGAATGAACAAAAGAAAAATTCAGCACACACACACAAAAAAATGACAAAAGGCACTTTTGGCATCAAGTGCAAAAGGGGCTCCGTCAACCAACGGCGCCCCCTAATGCGTCCCTGCTCATGGTGCAACATAAAATATTGTAATTAAAATGCAAATCACAACATATGGTACACAGAGGATGAAGTAAAAAGATTGGAGCATACCATTTTTTGTGACTCTCTTTGCCTGTCTGTTTAAACTGTGAAATGTTAATCTTCTCATAACACTCTTTTTATAGTATGATGAGCTGTAGTAAATTACATTTTAAAGGGCCGAGCCATATTTCCACAGATTTAGTGAATGGAACTCAAAAGTAATGCATAAGATGTTAAAACCACACCACTAAACAAAAATAACACTCTGCAATTTTATTTTGGGGTCTTCAAAAAGCCCCAATACTTTAGGTCCTGTCCTCACATCTTTCCAGACCAGACCATCTCATTTTTGAACAAAAGAACAGTTCTTTATTAAAAGTTACATTGATCCAGTGAAGCCACAATTCCTGCAGGAAAAGCATGGAGACGTAATTTGAAAAAACATAGCCAGCCTCTGCTGAGTAAGAACGAGGGAGCAGACCTTACACTTTAATAGAAAGCCTGAAGTCTTGCTCCAAGCAAACCAGTCGCCTTCGTAATGAAGGTATAAAATGAATTGAGGATGCATTTTAGGCCATGGAATGTGACTGATCTGCACTGTGACAATTGTCGTCACGGCAAAGTGGCCATATTACTAAACTAAACCTCTTCAAAGTTTCAAGTACAATTGGCCTACTGTACAGTGGACCCTCGATTTAACAGACCTGGAACTAATGGACTCCGGGTTTAAAGGACAGAAAATTCTGTACAGTGGACTGCAAAAGCCCCTTTGAGCCGTATTCGTAATTTATTAGTGATTGTTAATTCCAGAATTGGTTACAATACAGTACAGCCTAACAAACGTGCCAGCACGGCGACCATGTTGGCAGTGGTGATGTTCCCATCAATGGCAACGCATGGATGGATATACGCGGCGGCCATGTTGGCAGGGTTTGAAAGTCACAACCAAAAGCACAACTGAAAACATTCACAGAGCAAAGAGAACAAGAAGTATCTTGTTAAAATGGTGAAAAAAATTTATATATTGATAACTTTTAAACACATTTGCAAGAAAAATATTTTGAGACAGAAAGAAATAAAAAGTAGCTCTCTGAAATTACTAAAAAAAAATGGAGAGCAATTTTGAATTTGAATGCTTAAAAGACGTATAAAGGGAAGGAATATGAAGAAAAAATATTGTTTTTTTTATTTGGGGCTGACTTCACTTCCGATGGCAACCTCTCAGGTCCACTTCATGATTTAGATTTTTTGGTTTACGAAGACTTGCAATTCCTGATTGCAAGATGGTTGCAGTGCCTGAAAGCCATATTTCTTTGTTTTCCTAATGTGGTGAAAGCGTGAAGACACTTAGACAAATTTACCATCTCTATCACATCAGGGTACTTAATAAGCCAAATACAAAAAAAAAATGGTTTCCTGACTCATATCATAAGCTTCATATAGACTTCACTTAATTGGCTTCTTGTGTACATATAATCAAAATGTCCAAAAAGTGTCAAATGTGCCATGCCTCTCAGAAATAGCAAACAGCAAAGTGCACAACAGTGAGTCTTCACTCTGATAACACAGCAGACCCATAACAGCATATATTTTCTTTATTTTCTTTCACAATGCGGCACTTCCACACTGGCGCTTCAATAGGAAGCTCATTCTGACTTTGAATATAATCAGGTTTAAGGACAATGGAGTTGCCTGGGCAGCAGTGTATTCTGGTTACCATCAACATTTAAAAAATATGGATGCATTGAACACGCTAGTTTGCAGTTTGCCAATACTGTAGTTTTTAACCATCTCAGGGGGCGGCCATTTTGTCGACTGAAAATGACATCTCAGTTGCTCAGGGCTCAGGTCATGACCAATCACAGCTCACCTGTTTTCTGAGGCTGCGCAACGATTGGTCGTTAGCTGAGCCTTGAGCAACCTTGATGTCATTTTTCAGTTGACAGAAAGTGACAAAATGGCCGCCCTTGAAATGCAGAAAAAGGGTTGGATTTTAATTATTTTACCCATTACACAAACTCAATATGAATCAAAATACCGTCTTGACTCTTGAAGGCACATAGAACATATTTTTGTTCAGAAATATTTTCAGTTGTCTTCCCCTTTAGGATTTCAGAGTTCAGTTCATTCAGCCTCTTGAAAAAAAAATATAATGTGAGGATAATGGATGGATGGTTGGATTTTTAATAAAGAAAATCACACTCTATAAAATAGTGCATATTTGTTGGATATTTCCAGTGATGTTTATTCCATGTTTATAATTTATGAAATAGGAACTTTTTCCTCACATTGGACAGAAAGTGAGTTAAGGTAAGATTTTAGATGAATAAATGCTCCAAAAACACCTTGGAAAATAAATGTCTACGTGAGCGTGTGACTTATCCGCCACAAATAGCATTTCTTCCTCTCCATGCTCAACGCCTCAAGGATAACATCTCGAAAACGGTGTTCCCTTAAAATGCACTCTATCAGAGGAAGTGCAGCCCTCCTGTTTTTGCCCCAGGTGGCATCTCAAAATTGAAACCCGAGTTTCATTGAATCCCCCCCCCCACACCCCTCGCCCCTTTACTTGTGGAAAAGACAGGGTAAACATTTAATGAAATGACTTATCCAACAAGTTCCTTAAACGCTTTTAGAAGTTGTGCTGGTCCCTTTATACATCACGAACAGGCAATGGGAACTGAAATGAAGCGTGGGAGGATAGAAGCGGCTGTAATAGGGAGATGGGTGCAGTTTGTGAGGGTGGATGGGCGCTTTGGGTGGGGGTTGACTGTTTAAACACTCACAGACGCCCATGCGTGTCGAGAATGCCAATCCTTGGGGAAATCAGGGCATGGGAAGCCGTCAGCCTCTCCCGTAAAGCTCCCCATTTCTAAGCACAGCGATCTGACATTTTTGAAATGTGAAGCGGCTGAACCACCTGCCGCACTAAGAGGTTTGATATGAGCTTGTGATGAGATAGACAAGGGGGTCTCGTTTGTCGAATTTTTCGATCTCATGACTCCCTTTCTCCGCATTGCTCCCCTCGCTGCTTTTCTCTTCAGATTCATCATCGGTGAGCAATAACTTTCGGAAGTGTCTCTGTATCGCTGTAATGAGAACAACCCCCTAGATATTTATTGATCTATGTCCTCAATTACCTTGCAGCTCTCAATTATTTTACAGTAACAGTTGCAGCTCCTTTACTTGCAGAAGCTGCTCAGGATAACTTGACTCTCCAATTTTGCCGCTTTCTGGCAAAGATTAAGTGTTGCTGCACTACATTCTGTAGCCTTTCTGATTGATTCTGTACCTTTATCTCTAGAGACGGCCATGTTCTTTGTGATTCAACAATGCATTAGTGAACAAGTCTCTTTTTAGTATCGGGGCACTTTTTTATCCATGCTGTGATCCTTAATATCAAATAGAGTACTAACTCTGCATTATTATGTAATTTTATGTGACTGAAACCAAATATTCGATAATGATGATATGAAGTTATAGAAAAACTAAAATATGGGCAGAAGCAATGTGACCTAAATACACATTAAGGGCCCCAAAGCGGGAAAAGGAAAGAGTCCCATAATAACATGGGGTTTATCAGCATACATTATTGAAATCCCTTGCATGCTCAAGATAAACCTGCTCAACCTGGAGCACTTGGAGATTACCCTGAAGCATACACATCCTTTACCGAGCAAGTCAATCAAAATGTTGAAGTAACAACTGTAGCTGCTTATCTCAGAACTCTTGGACTTCTGGAAGGACCGGACAGTCTTAAGTTGTTTTGACTTTTCATTTTGTGCTGTGCTGTGTTAGTTTCTTGCCTTACCCTCTGAAAAATATGCGATGACATTAAAAGGGATTTTAAATGATTTAATGGCTGGGGGAGTGTGGGGCCCACAGGGATTTGATTTATTTTCATTTATTTATTTATTCATTCATTCATTGTTTTATTTATTTATATTTGTATTTTTATTTATTTATTTTTTATTTATTTCCATCCATCCATTTTCTGAACCGCTTCTTCTTACTATGGTCGCGGGGGTTGCTGGAGCCTATCCCAGCTGTCTCCGGGCAGTAGGCGGAGTACACCCTGAACGGGTTGCCAGCCAATCGCAGGGCACACAAAGACAAACAACCATTCCTCGCTCACACTCATACCTAGGGGCAATTTTGAGTGTCCAATCAACCTGCCAAGCATGTTTTTGGAATGTGGGAGGAAACCGGAGTATACCACACAGCCACAGGGAAAACATGCAAACTCCACACAGGAAGGCCGGAGCTGGAATTGAACCCACAATCTCTGCACTGCGAGGCCATTGTGCTAACCAGTCACTCATCGGGCCGCCCTTATTTATTTATTTATTTATATTCATTTGTTTTTTAGGGAAAGGTAAAAAAAAATCTTGTAAAGCTTGGGAGCGTCTCTGACTTGAGATTTCTTATCTGCAACTGAGTACTATATTTGCTTCCCTTTTCCATTAACACTTCCAATTCCATCACATCAAACTTTATTTTGCGCTTGGGCTGCTCATCCACATTTGGCGAAAAACACCTGTTACTCAAAACAAAATGATCTATTCTCCATGTTTACACCTGTTTCCAATTGCAATGTAATTTTTGTCAATTGTGTGATACATGCAAATCAACTGGGCACACAATGTTGGAGAGAACACACAATTTACTGCCGGCAATTTCTTTCTTCCTTCTTCCTCCAAATGCTTTTTAATATATGGTTAATACCAACTGCTAAGACTTAAAAAAGAAAAATAAGAAAGAGTTGGCTTGTACATTTTTTATTGATTGGATTGACCAATCAATGCCCTGTGTGAAGCACAAAAACATACAAAAAAAACAACATTCCTTGCTAGTTTGCTGAATGCTGATGTGTTGGGGTAAACTCATGCACCCAACTTCTCCCCGCTAAGCCATTATTTGGGGTCTTAGAAAATCGGACCATTAAAGCCATAATTTTAGCAGATCACATGAAACACGGCCACTAACATCAATTACAATTTGGTAACGTTAACATGCAATTTAGCACCTGTTATTTGGGAGTAAATCATGCCAGTAGAGTTTATGAACAGTACAAGCATCAAGTAGTTTCTTTCAACTTACTCAGTACTTTATGGGAAGTAGCAAATCGTATTTTTCACAGTGTGCTGGATCTGTCTGTAGAAGGTCGATCAGATAAAAATCTGTGCGCAGCAGGCTGTTCTTGCAGAATTAGAACATTAGCCTCTGCAATCCATCATCAAATGGTTTGTTCTTGCCAGCTAAGCCATGAAAGGTAATTTTTGTTTTATTTTTATTTTATTTATTTATTTTTTTACCATGACTGCCTGTCTTATTTTGTAGGGGATGTCTAAATAAATCTAAATGCATCACTTTTTTCTTTCATCACTTCATCTTTTCTTTTTATTGTTTGTATTTAAAAAAAAAAAAAACAACCTTGTCAATGTGAACGTGGTTTAAACTGCAGTTTAAGTTTTCTGAACGCAACCCCCCATGTTGCTGTTTTAAAGACTACTGGCGCCCTCTAGCCATCAAATGAGAATACACAGGTACAGCAGAATGCATCAAAATAAAGTGGAACCTCTACAGCTCATCTGAATTTTCTTCAATAAGCACATAAGTCAGTTTGAACCATGAAGTACATCATTGGAGAAAAAAATCAACTGCTGCTTCTTGCAGTTAACAGCAAAGCTTAATATGTGAGAAAATGTTTGTTGTCCGATACGATTACCTGTTTTACCTCTCCTGTCTAAAGATGGAGGAAGTGTGCTAGCATCGCCTTGATGGCTTTTTATTCTATCAAATTGGTACAGTAGATCTTGCTAACATAACATTTAATGATTTAAAGTTATATTACATTCTTACTACAGCCAAACTCACACCTGTTCGACCTGATGCATCAAATCAAGGACTAATAGACTGAGAAACAGTTTCTTTCCAAGAGCCATCTCCATTCTAAACTCTCACACACACACATGACCACCCTTACCTTGCAGAACAGCGACGTGATGTATTTTTATATATCCTATTCAGTATTTTAACTGAATTATTGTTGTATTGCACTCGAGAGGGGAGCTCTCTAATCTCGTTGCACACTTGAGTACAATGACAACAAAGGGATTTCTGATTCTGATTTCTGATTCAGAGCTATTTTGTCACCAATATTGCCCACTAAATTAATACTACACAGAGACTGAGTATTTTATTTTTTTTCTTGTAAAGCAGGTCAATCAAGGGATTGTTTGGGTTGACACGTTGTAGTTTCTGGATACTCGATACTTGCATTAACTGTGGGTGTGTTGAGTTTTGAGCGAAACATTGGGGTGGAGATAGAGCAGCTGAATAACAAAGAACTGCACAAGCAAAAGGCCACTTAGGGATATTTATGGAGTGCAATTCGCAGGAGCGATTTATGGTTCATAAATTGGACTTGAAATATCACCGTGAAGATGACTTACTCGCTGTTATGTCTTCGGACTAATTGAGGTGTGACTGTGTTCTTCATAATAATTGAATAGGGTTTTTTTTTATTCTGACAACAACATACAGCCACGCCCACAAATGTCTCTTGTATTCATATTAAAAAATTCTACCTTAAAAAAGTGTCTTGGTTTTGATTGAATGTCATATTGAGAGATTCATCAAACTATTAAGGAAAAGCCCTCAGTGTGACGCTTTCTATTCATGATGGGAAAATGAAGCTTCATGAAGCACTTGATGATTCGTACTCCTCTAGAGTGTGCTCTTGGTATAAAGATTAAAGTTAGTGAAAGATAAATTCATAACATATCCACCGCATCTTTAAACCAAGAGTGCCACCAGAGAGGTAAAAAATGATCACAAGTCCTTCGTAAAGCTTTATTTGTCCATCACTACCTCTAGATCACTACAATGCACAAAAATAATAAACTTCAATTAAAATATAACCCATTGTCAGTCAAAACTGAGCCAAGACTTCCATCTCCACAGCTTCTTGGTCCAGAAGTGTTCAAGGGGTGCGCTTGAAGCATTTCCAAGCCAGCCGGGAGATGTAAGGCCACTTCAGAAAGCCGAATCTCCTAACCTTTATCGCACCTTTCCTTAACCTTTGTGGAAAATGTCATCAGGTCAAGGCAAGATGAAAAGGTGCTTCCTTTCAAACATTGGGGGGAAAAACAGCGCAGTTTGAAATGAATTTGACTCTTTTCCTTACAATCATCGTGGGATGGCATGTATTGTTGCTAAGGATTATCACATATCTCCTTGGAAAAAAAAGGTCTTTTAAAGGTTGCGTCAAGACACTTTTCCTAAGTATTTGTATAATTTAGACTACTTTTTTTCTCGTACTTCTGAGTCATCTTGCTTTCTTTGAAAAGCAAAAAAAAAAACTGGGGCTGGGAGGTCAGTTCTGAGAGACAAAAAAAAATCAAGTTACATGTTGAATGTGTAAGAGTTATGAAACACTGGCTTAATTTTGATGCTGTTACCGTAGCTTTACTAATATTGTAAAATGATTAATAATAAATGATAAACTAGATTATGATAACAGATGAAAAAAACATATTCATGAATGCAAAATACAAAATACACGTTTAATATAGAATGTTACATGGAGAATTCTTCAAGGCCTGAAGCTGGTGCGTTTTTCCTGGAGTTAGACATGGGAGTTGAATATCTTGCTTCTCTGAATCTGTTGCTTTGCGGTCTGAAATTGAAAAAAAGGGTCTTTAGTATTGTTTAAAAATGTAAAGTGAATTACAATTACCAAATGATTGTTCGACCTTCTTCTCTACCGATAAACAGTAATACCAAAAAGCTAGATTTGTTTTTATTTTATTTCCTTAAAAATTTTATTCTCATTATCTTATCAACCAGTGAATGCAACAATACCGTTTTCATTGTGAGGAAATTCCAAACTAATAGCATAATAGTCATTTTAAGTATTCTTTAACAGTGACATTTTTTAATGCTAGCTAGTAGGTAATAATAGGTGCTGTAATTTTTTTGTACATCGATATAAGCTACATACACCGAATTTACAATACTGTAATTGCTCATTCTTGAAAGTTTTCTTTCACACCATGTCCTTGAACGCAGCACATCGAAAAGCCCTCGGCGCTTGCGGGTTACAGTGACGTAAAAAATAAGGCGTGGCTTGCTCGCAGGTGAACGGAACACAGAGCAGGTGTGATATCGGCGACATGTGCCTCCAGAAAAACAAGTTCAAGACTTGAGTGCCGTTACACGGGCCCGCATCTGGCTCTCCGCGCGCTATGGCTGCCACCTGCGTGGGCAACTGCGCGCCGGTGTTCTTCCTCGCCATCGTTTTTGATGCTGCTGGTCTGGTTGTACTTCTCGTGGGGATCTTTGGCAATCTCAACGTGGACGGCCGCTTTTACGGAGATTTTCTCATCTACACGGGCTCGCTTGTCATTTTCCTCAGTTTGGTGTGGTGGGTTTTGTGGTACACTGGCAACGTCCGACTTTACTCGGACCACAGGAGAGATTCCCTGGACACCACTTTTACGCTTTGGGCGAGGAAGCTGTCTGAGAGGCTCTCCAGAAGCGCCATGATGTCTCTGGAGAAGAAGACCTTCGGCAAAGAGATGAACGGAACCGCGCCTCGTAATGAGCCCACTCGGATTACCTGGGAATTGACCTCGGGTCACGACAACAAGGGCTTTGATGGGGGGACTGAGTGCAAGCCAGATGGTAAAAACGTAGAGTTGAGTGCGTTGAAGAACTCGGATGTGAATCTGCAAGCTGTGGAGAACAAATCAGAGAAGTCGCTCTGCCTGGAGAAGGTGTGTATGAAGTTTTGGAAATATCCATTTGTCATTTGCGACTCTAGGTTTGACTGTAATGTCTTTGCATGTGGGAAAGCAGTGCCACAGTTGCGATACTCACGCTGATGCTGCTGTCAGCCTCAGCTCTTCCCAAAACACACATGGCAGCCCCCAGGCCCTGCCTCTCAAAGGCACATCAGTGTGCCAAGACACTATGCGTGTTTTCTTTGCATTTTATACTTTTTGTGCATTCAAATGCTTTTCGAAAGTTTATTGGAGGGGTTAAAAGTTCAAATTAATCATTTGTGATAGTGTCTCTCTTGCAGATTTGTGAGTTGGCGTGAGCGTAGCCCCCAACGATAAACAGTGGTTGACCGTAATGCCTACAGGACGCTAAATTATTTGCTTGTTGTTTTGCAAATTTATGACTAAGGCCAATTAACAGTATGAACTTCCATCTATTCTGTATTCATGAATTTACCACAGAAAAATCGTTAGAAGCGGAAAAAAAATCATTGTTCAAATAGAAATTACAGTTTCAAAATCAGATGATCCTTTGGAAAATTTACAAATGAAAGATTACACTGCAATATAATACAGGTTGCAATACACCAAATTTAGAGTGTACCCTTAATTTATTCAAACTTGTCAAAGACTCTTAATTAAAGTAGTCCTCATTACACATTGTTACTCACGGCTGAATTTGTTGGCCACGTTAGTTTCTCAGCAGAAGCAAAGTCTATGACCAAGAACTCACTAACTCATGAATTCAAAACCAGCAAGGTGTTAACTGTTAAGGCCACAATAATCTGCAGTGAACTACCCTACTTTTTTTTTGACAGACTTAATTTACAAAGCAAATATAAAACCTAACACGTTTTAAATCTCCTTCATGCCTCACTCACAGTGTGTGTTTTTCATATGCTTATGCTTAATTGGCTTGGTCCGATGTAAAAGCGCATTACAATGTCTGAGTTGCTGGATTAAAACACAATATTAGAAAAAAAAATAAATAAAAGGCTAATATTTGGACCAATAATATGAATTTTTAGGTTTTAGGGCTGCTAGGATGAAAGCAAGTTTCTTTTTTTTTTTTTTAAGTGATCCAGATATGCTTCTCTAACTTGGCTGCTTCTACGTATACAAAGTACAGTATATATACAAAGACTCTATGAAACATTTTTAACAGGTTTTTACGCTTGGAATATTTTTTTTCACTGTATAACTAATTGTTGCGTTGCATAACAGTGTTACATTGCAGGAACGTGTCTGTATAAAGCGTAAACAAAATGAAATGCTAATTCATTGCTGTAGCTTGTTTTCTATACTCTTATTGTTTCACCATGTTCAACTGACTGCCACAAAAATGTTTAAACAACAAAAGCTAGATGTGACCTAAGAGTTCACTTCACCACCTCCTGACACCATCGACGATGTTACCTTATTTTGCAAAAGTTCAGGCATGCCTTTAAAAAACATCCATTAACCTGTAAAGCGAACAAACAATTCTAATTGTAAGTCATGACAGCATGTTGGCCTCGTTTCCATCTCGCTATCGCGCCGCTGAGGTTGCTCACTGCCACCAATTTAAGTCTTATCATCACTGCTTCTGACCGGTTATGACGGTGAAATGGCTCACTTTATTGTCAGGTATTTAAATGGCAATTGCAGCAAAGCCCATGCGTTCCGGGAAAACAGGCATCATTTTACTCATAGCTTTAAAATCCATCGTCAGAGGTGTGTTGAAATGTCATCATCGTCAATGTGTGTTCGTATGATCATGATTGCACCACCCAATTAGATTCTTGTAAAATACTGCTTTTATACTTTTGACTTGACCTTACCTCTAAAATTTAAAAGCAGTTTACTTGTAGTCCTCCTGATTTGTTTTCAAAAACTGTGATAACACTGCTTTGGCTGACTATCAATTTGCCTTAAAGCAGGGGTGGGCAAACTACGGCCCGGGGGCCACATGCGGCCCATTCTACGTTTTAATCCGGCTTGCTGAATTTGAAAAAAATTTAATGATAAACCTTGTTAATGTTTGTTTTTTCAAAGACATATATTTTGTCGGAATTCTTTTGTTCAGTTTAATTTCAAATTAAATGTATTTTTCTTTTTCTCAGATGAGGTGAAGTTACCAAAACACTCATTCCATCTGCTCTTGGTCCGGCCACTCTGTCAGATTTTAGAACCCATTGTGGCCCGCCAATAGAAAGGTTTGCCGACCCCTGACTTAAAGGGAAAGTCAACACCCCAAAAAATATCTGCAATATGTTCAATGTGTCTTCACTCGACTAAACGTGACATTGTGATAATTATAATAAGCCATCTCAGGGGCGGCCATTTTGTCACTTTCTGTTGACTGAAAATGACATCAAAGATGTTAATCACGGTTCATATGTTTACTGAAGCAAGTAGGCTCTTAAAGGGGACGTCAACCCCCATAAAAATCTTTGCATTGAATTGTTGTATGTGCCTTCATTAGTCTAAACACGACATTCTTATTAATGTTATGTTTGAGGAATATGTATTAAGCAGCAAAATCCACCCGTTTTTAGCCATCTCAGGGGCTAACATTGTTACTTTCATCGCCTGAAAATGACTTCACAGTTGTTCAGGGCTCAAATAACGACCCTTCACGGCCGTTATCGACCTTCAGGTTGGGAACTTTCTACGCTACACTTGAGCCATGCTGTCCATCATAGCTATGGATAATTTGTATTTTGTATTTTCTTGCATCTTCCGAACCTTGTTAATTTATTTATTTATTCATGAGTCAGAGTGGTTCTGCTCACCTTCATTGTTCAGTTTTATTTCAGCCAACTTGGTAATCAGGTGGAAAGCCAGACGGCCCTTTGGCCCAAAAGGCGCAATTGCATTTTAATGGAGCTCAGCGGTTTTTATTGATCCACAGGATGAATGGCGGTAGGGAGACGGGCAACACACCCGCGCCCCCCTCCCTCATAAGTATGCCTTATACACATTCACACTACACACTAGTTCCAGTTCGTAAATTTGAATGTGCCTTGGCCAAGTTCTTATGATCATGAGAGATGTACTGTGTGAAATGGTGCAGTCAGATGAACAAACACTGCACCCTGAATGCCAATGTGTTTCTTCCTATAAAGCTTTTTTTTTGGGGGGGGGGGGCTCAGTTGTCTTATTTATGAAAAGTCCTTATTTTGCTGCTTCTCTCTGGTGTTCGTTGTGAAGAATTTTCCTGCAGACGGATTCCTTTATTATTCATCTGAAACTTGAATGATTCCATGTGTTTAACACTGACACGGAGTTAAAAGTTGCATGTCTGTGAGCATGATTTATGACTTGCCTCGAAACAGTTTGCCAATTGAAATAGATTTTTCAGTCAAATAATTTTACTGGGAGAACAATCTTACCAAGCTGAACTAGTGACCTCCTTGTGTCTTGATGAATTGTATTGTATCTGTTGATGCTCATTTTTTCACTTTGTTTTATTTCCTCGACATGCAGTCTCCTACTCCAGGATGAAATTAATTTTCAGTATCTGCAGGACCTGACAATACCTCTCTTCTTCTTCACAGGTTGGATTCCCTTGAACGATGAATGGGTGCTGCTTTTCAAAAACTTTCTAAAGACTGAAAACCTTCAGCCCCCCCAAAAAAATACTGGCGCCACTTTTTTTCTTTTTTAATTTTTTTTTTTTTAAAGATTTCTTAATCAGGGACAAGCCGGACTCAAGGCAGGACGGCTGCACACAGAAGAACATCTTTCATATGTAAATAGTAAATTCATATTTTTTTTATGTGCTGATTTTTTTTTTTGAAGGACAAAATGTCAAATACTTTTCAAGGAATAAAGTTTGCCTGCGGTTGAACTGTTGTTGTCGTTTGAAAATGTTCCTGCTCGCTGCAAATTTGATCCTAGATTACGTTGA
Organism: Idiotropiscis lumnitzeri; assembly: GCF_059441095.1. Lineage (NCBI taxonomy): Eukaryota > Metazoa > Chordata > Actinopteri > Syngnathiformes > Syngnathidae > Idiotropiscis > Idiotropiscis lumnitzeri. Next base: position 3,819,961 of record NC_142410.1, read on the forward strand.
ATTGTTGAAAGACCAGTTTTCTCTTCCAGTCTCTCTTTACTGCTGTTGATTTACCAAATACGAAACGTATTTTGATAATACATAGCTCATCTTTTCGTAATAATGATCCTTTTTTTAAAAGTAAAAAAAAGCACAAAATAAAAATTGGACATTCACATAGGCTGGAGATGAGATGGGAATATTTCTGAAGATGAGCATCTAAGGAGGCTAATCTGTTCATCATTAAGATGTAGAAAAGAATGTTGCCATCAGGTTCAGTCTCGCAGGTGCATTGAGGAGGGAGCAGACATTTTCTTGAGTTTTTCCACTTTAAGCTACTTCCAGGAGTTGGAAAGGTCAACTGGAAAAGCGGTGACATTTGTTTATGTGCAAAGCGTAGTCCACTTGGTTACGATGGATTACACGCCTTATCTTGGCCGCTGCCTGCTGTTTTTCTTCGTGGCTGTCTTCCTGGATGTGGCCGGCGTCATCCTCTTCCTTGTGGGAGTTTTTGGACCATTCACTTTCTGGGATTTTTTCGTCTTCTCCGGACCCCTCGTTCTTTTTATGAGCCTGGTGTTCTGGACCTTCTGGTATCTTGGAAACCTGGATGTGCCATTGGAGGATCTACTTCCCAGATGAAAAAATATTTTCCAGAGATGATCTTCAAATTAACGGCCTTAAACATGGCTTGACTTGTGCTTATGGAGCTCAAACTACTTTGTCATGTTGCTACTTTGACAATTCCGTTTCCTCTCTTTTTATTGATTTCCTGCTCCCTCTGTTGTCTGGGAATTTTTTTTTACGTTGTGAAATCTGAGTAATGGTCGCTCAACCCATTCAATAGAAACCAGTCAAACTGGGTTCATTTGTTACTGGAGCAAGGAGTGCCCTCATTTTATAAGAAGTGATGTCTGCAAGGAGCCAGCTGCTATCAATGATCGTAAAGACATAAAGTGCAAAGTCCAAGTTTTTGACTTTTTTTTTTTGGGGGGGGGCGTACTTTGCTGTAATCTTTACGTGAAATATGCAGCAAAGGTGGTTTCCATTCTGAAGTGGGCACACCCTGTTGACAGTGTGGCTTATATTTAAACTGAAATAATCTTTCACGTTAACAGTAACAATACCACCCAACATAAGAGCTTTCACTTTGTGGTTGGCAAACAGTTACAAAAGCTACAACACCCATAAAAGATTTTATTACTTTTTTGCCCTACATATACTGATGATTGAACCCCCCCTCTAAAAAATATGTCATTTGTGAGGCCTCACATAGCGGTGACGGTTCACAACTATGTCTGCTGTACATTATTCATTCAAAGAATGAATAAGTCAACGCGGATGTCAGAGGTGTCACAAACTTCCTGGCAGGCGGCCTCCGTGGGATTCAATTTCCTCCACACCTCGTGCGGACAGGCAAGACACAAAAACACACCCGTGTGGGTCAACTGAACATGACACTGTTTGACTTGACACCGCGGTGACAATGGCAACAATGATTGAATTGGAGGTGGCACGTCACACCTCTGCAGCCTGAGTGCTTTTTTTTTCCTTATGATTTAACTACAAGAAAAGATTGCGGGTATACTGTTTTAAAAAAAATTAAGTCAAAGACAACATATATAAAGTTGTGTTCAAACTGTGCTTCAGTTATGATTATTCTTGAATGCAAAGCTAATTATTCATGCCTTGTTTGCTGTTGTTTGTTTATCATATGACAAAGGTGTCACCGTTACTGTCGGGAGGACACGCAGTACTCTAAATTATTTTTTTTTCAAGCCTCAGAAAATATAACTTTATTTTTGGAAAAATTTGCATGGTGCTAAGTTTCTCATTCCGGAGGATTTAAAGTTCCTGTGGTGAAAAAGTCGCAAGTTCGAATCCAGCTATCGATCCCTTTTCAATCGCACTTAACCTCATTAATTAGAATTAGAAATCCCTTTATTGTCATTGTACTCAAGTGTGCAACGAGATTAGAGGGCTCCCCTCTCCAGTGCAATACAACAATAATACAGACAAATATATAAATTAGATAAATAAGATCGCGAGTATGCTGGAGCCAGTAAAATATCCATGCACAGTTTACTGTACATAAACAAAACAAAAGTAATGGTATTATGCCTCAGAGACATCCTTCCACAAGAGCAGTTGAATAAATTAAATATGGATTAGAGTTAATGTCCCCAAAGCTAATTGGATCCATCATAGTAATATATTCGCCTCAGAAATCATTTTGCTACATCTCAGTTCAGCAAAGGGCCCTTGGGAGGGTTTGACTCTTGAGCTAAAAATGAGTCTAAAATAAGGTGCTAAATTCACTTTTGGCACATTTTTAACTCAATGGGCTCTGTTTTCGTGAGTGGCATAAATCCTGCGCAGTGTATGTCGTATCTCTCCAAGGAGGCGGGTTCGACCTAATTTGTGATTTTACAGATGGCCGCAAGCTATCTTAGCTGTGCGATGGAGGGCTGCGCCCCTGTGGGAGTGATCACAGTCGATTACAATCATGGCCAACTAAAGCAGATGGTTTTATTTCCTTTAGTCGTGCACTCAAATCTCAACATGGCGGAAGTACAACCACCTCCCCCAGCCCCGATTGTTTATGTGCCCCCCATAAATGTGCCACCTAGTGGGATGATTTAAAAATAGCTTACTTTGTGGGGTCCTCCAATCACATCCATTTGTTTAATGTTTTGCTAATATTTGCATGTACCAGAAATTCCTCAAGGTCTTAAACTCACAGTCTTGGATTTTTCTACACCTCAATGAACATTCCGCATTGTGGCCTTGCAGTCGTCTTTACAGGATGACAACACTTGGGGAGAGTGGAAACAGTGCTGACAATCAGTCTTACCATGGAATGAAGAACATAAAGGCTTTGTGAGATACTTTGGTGGCCAATTTCAGCAACATATAGTGGTGACGAACAATTTTTTTGTCACGGGCTGCATCGTAGTTTTAGTTTCTAGAAGGCCTTTATGATTGTGAAAAAAAAAACATTTTATGTCATGATGGATGGATATTATTAAGTACACAAATAGCTCTGTATTTGATTATTATATATAACGTGCATAATGAATTGAATATTAAATCAGAAGTCAAGGTATTACTATGCCAAATATTTAATAAGTGTTCTATTAATCTAATAATAATAATAATAATAATATTCCCTTTATTAGTCCCACAATAGGGAAATTGGAGATACGAACCCAAGCCTCCTGGGGAGACTGGGTCCTGAACACGGCGCCTTAGACCACTCGGCCATTCTATAAATCTTAAGAATGGATTTGGTGTGTGGGGCGGGGAGGATACTTCTAATATCTGTGTCTATAAGTGTGTCAGAAAATGTCATTTCAATATGGTTTATCTCCTAAAGGGAAGAGAACAAATCATTTTAGCAAGAAAAGATACATACTTGACATCATTAAAAATGGGCCTTAGGTTGACATACATTTCCACCTTGCACTGTCAAGCAAAAACGTGAAAACATCATTCGTGTCTTTATTCTTTTACACACTATTACAAGTTTATCCAGCCATCCAGTTCATTCTAAAGTCTTCACAAAGGTTTTCTTCCAGCTGGAGATACAAGAGCATCAAAGAAATTACAGTAGTCTATTATCTATATAATCTGTCACAACATTCCGTGTTATGTTGGTCATTGCATCAGAACGACAACCTAAACCTTTAAAAAGCTTTTAAAAAAAATCCGTGAAAACTGCATAGCGTACTGTGAAAATTTGGACACTTCAGACATCGTTGCAAAACCATGAAAGGCCAGCAGAGGGCAGCTCTGCCATATTATTTCCCTCCAGCCATGATGATGGTAGTAAAAAGCTGTATAAACACATACGATTACTGTTGCCTGTTGTCTCCCGTCTAAGTGTTTGACAATAATATAATAATAATAATAATTATTATTATTATTATTATTATTATTAAATAATAATAATGCAACATAGTTCTACTTAAACGTAAAAGCGCCATATAAATGCCATGCAATTTTATTATTATTAATATCATTACAAATATTATTATCATTATTATTATATCATGGACGCAGTGATGCGGGTAACCACTGGCGTTATGCGTGAATAATTTAGATGCTGCGCGTTGAATTCTCCATCTTTGAAATGCACCATTCGTAGTGAATGGAATACGTCTGTTGACGTCATCAACTGTGAACACGTGTGACATGGTTCGTGAGTTTTCACGTTGCGACGCGGCTTCCTGAATTGGTGCGGATGTTGTGCACACGCGTGAAGGGTTTCGATATCACTGGGTCCAAAAAACGGTCTGTGTGGGTAGTTATGTTTCAAAAGCGTTTGAGATTGCGTGTACTCGCGTGTTGCAAGCGACCTCCACGCGCACGGTCACGCGCACGCACAAACACACGTACATTGAGTTGTTGGTATGGTTACGTAGTGGACGAGAGTTTGTAAACTAAACAACTGCAAGGAATTCCCGGTAGGAATTCAAAGGGGAACCGGAGTCAGTCAGGATGGAATGTTGGATTAATTTATATTTATTCTATGGCGTCGATTTACAGTTATTTTCATTCTAATGAACTTGTAAACGAGATTTATTCATATTCATACCAAAAAAACATATTTTAAACAACCGAAGGCCACTACATATACTACATATTTCTGAGGTGCTAAAAGTACTTAAAATCGGTATTGAAATATAATTTGGAGAAATTTGTAAGTAAAGGTAGAAGTGCTGGTTTAACTTAAATGCAAAAGAAATGCACTGAAAATCGTTTTGCTTGTTAAGTACAGTATTTGTCTTTCGCTACTTTCCATCAATGATAATTTACATTTTGCGATTGAAGCAAGCTATTACTATAAATTGTATCTCTTAAAGCTGACTTTGCTTTGGGGCAGGACATTTGTAGATGTCAGTACACTTCCCAAGTCGTGCTGATGTGCCCTTGAGCAAAAACACAAAACCCCATTAAACTAGCCAGAAAGTTTGAATTTCAATCAGAAAAGAATAAATCTAATTTCAGCAAAGGTTTCAGCCAATGCACAATGGCAAGTCATTTTCTCCCCCATATATGTTATATACTCACCCCCCCTCTCTCTCTCTCTCCCTCTCACTCTCTCTCTCTCTCTCTCAATAAACACAATAAAACTAGATTCGCAGCCACTAGAGGAATTAAGGCCATGGTCAGGCAAGAAATTGACATTTGAGAGCAACAGAATGGTTTCTAGTCTTAAAAGAGAATCAAACATGCCGTCTTTGCAGGATTTGAAAAAAGCATGACAGGGTGCCAAGGGAGGAAGGAGCTTTGGTAATGTATGATGAAATCCGACGAGTACTGTATGTTAGACGAATCCAGGACATGGATGAGAACAGTAAAACAGCTGTGAGGTGTGCTGCTGGAGTGACGGGAGACTTCATGGTGTAGGTGGGACTGCTTCAAAGATTGGTTCTGAGCCCCTTGTGGTTTGCTATGGCCATGGACAGATGAGGTTAGACGGCCGTCATCATGGTTTGAAGATGATATTGTGATACGTGGTGAGAGTGGCGACAAGTGGAAGAGAAGCTGGAGAGGTGGAGGTCAGGTATGAGGGTCAGTCACAGCAAGACAGAGTGCATATGTGAAAATTAAAGGAAGGCTAGGAGTCAAAAGGAGTTAGAGCTGGAAAAGGAGCATGAGTTCAAGTACTCGGTAAACGCAACTGTTCAGAGGAGTGTAAATGGTGATCTGCGACAAACGGGAATGCAAATGTTTATAGGCTAGTATAGTGAGCCCGTCCATGTTTTATGGTTTGGTAGCAATGAGCCAGCTGGAAGTAGCAGATCTGAAGATGCTCAGATTCTCAAGGTGCCACCTAGGAGCCAAACAGGAATGCCAAAGAGGACATTTGTGGAAGTGGTGGAGGAAGACTTTCGGATATTGCAGCTAGCTGCAGAGGACGAAGAGTAATGAGAGAGATGGAAAAGGACAATTTACAGCAAACTTTCACTTGAATAGCTGAAAGGGAAAGAAGTGGATTAAATTCACATTTTAATGTTAAACAAATTTGGACGTCTGTATCTGGATGAATAGATATTCTAGTCTGTATGATAAACGCTGTAGATAAGACTTCTCACAGCCATGTTTCTCTTAACAGTGTGTCGTTTCGGCATCTTTTTTTACGGACACGCCAGGATTACAGAAAACAAAGGCTTGATAAACCATATACAATCCCCTCCATCACACAGCGTTGCCGAGTCTTCCACCCTTCCATTCATCTGCGTGTCAGTCTGCAGGCCAACCAAACCCACATCGCTTCAGCTATTTTTATTATGGTTGCAATTGGTAAACACTACGACAATGTCGTCCCAGACTCGCTTTTCATTGGTTGAATAATACGTCAGTCACGGCACTTCCGCCCGTTTGTCCGCTTTTGATTGGACCTTTGGGCTTCTTTTTTTTCTCCTCTCTCTCCTTCGCGGCGGTGGGTCGGAGCCGCCGTAACCCCGGTCTGGCACGTTCCTTGCTATTTGAACGTTGTAAAATTGGGCCCATTCTTTCCCCAAAAAAACTCAAGCAACCTCATCACTTTACCGCATCTATCCGGACGTTTTAGCCCCAAACACTATTCCAAATACCCACTAGATACCTCATAAGATGGCGGTGGTAAGCGGTATGTCGGGGTCGGCAGTAGCCCGGCTGGAGGGCCGAGAATTCGAGTATTTGATGAAGAAAAGGTCGGTGACCATTGGCCGGAACTCCTCGCAGGGCTCAGTGGACGTCAGCATGGGACACTCCAGCTTCATTTCCAGGCGGCACCTGGAGATTTTCACGGCGAGCGAAGATGGTACTGGCACGGGGGAATTCTACCTCCGATGCCTTGGGAAAAATGGGGTTTTCGTGGATGGGGTGTTCCAGAGAAGAGGGGCTCCACCTCTGCAGCTTCCACGAATGTAAGATTATTGAATGAGCGCGCTTTAACCTACGACATGCGGTGCGTTACGTTGTCCTGTGTTGTTGTTTTGTTGTCCGGCGGCGGTGTTGCACGTGCTGTGTCAAGGAACGCTCACCGTTTGTATTGCGATAACGTCACGGCAAACCTCCGTACGAGATATGCAAGTGGAATTATTGTTTGTAGCTCTTAGCCATCAGATAACTCAAAGAGCCTCGATGATTTTATAATTTGAATAGGTTTTCAATTTGGTCTTATTCGGCGGGGATATTTTCACCCAAAACGCACCACTCAGATACATTGCACATAAAAATGCTAACGCACTTGCTTCTTCATTTCTAGTCATCCCATGACAATTTTACGTAAATGTGATTTATTTTCATATAACTGGCTTGTTTGTTGTATGCCGAGTTGAAGAGCAAGGTGTCGTATTATTCAAATGTCCTCGAAACAAAGTGAAACCGTTAATAGGCCAAGATTCTTCTGGAACTTTCGTTAAAGTGGGTCAATTTTGTATGGAGTACCACCCAAGCTACATGCTAGCCACATGAGCATGCTAGCAAGCTCCATTCGCGTGTTGCCAAAACATTCACGTATGACAGTGTGTAAGCCGACAAAATGGCGATTCAGTTTTTCTGTATCCTAGAAGCCAGCCATATTTTACATGTTACGGTGGCTTATTTGTGTCTAAAAACACTCGTTTAGTCGTTAAATCCTGATTGTTATCGTAGCTTATTTGATCTGGCGGTCAAACTTTGCTTCATGTTTCCAGTCAGTGTGTTTCCATCCCTCAGCCTTGTCGCAGCTCAAAACAATCAGTTGCCTGTGCAAACTCCAAACTTCACTTTTTGTGTTCATGGGAACACCTCAGCAGCAGACTCAGTGTAACTTAATTAAATAAAAATTGTGACGATATTTTATGGTCATGTTCATTCATCTAGTAGAAGGAATATCGATTTCAATTGTTTTCATGCATTTTGAAAAATATATATATATTTGTCCGTTTATTTTCAGATGTTGCTTCCGATTCCCAAGCACAAGTATAAAAATCACTTTCACTGCACTTTTGAGTGACAAAAAGGAGCAGAGGAACGTGGCAGAATCACCGGTTCAGTCGGTACAACCTCAAATTTCCCCACTTACCATCAACATTCCGGACAATATTGCCCACCTTATGAGCCCGTTGCCTTCACCCACAGGCACCATAAGGTCAGTCAAAGTTGTGGTTTCATTGCTTTAGTAACAAAAAAGAAAAACATAGGTTAACATTTTTACCATTTTCATAGTGCTGCAAACTCCTGCCCATCAAGTCCAAGGGGGGCAGGACTGTCTAGCTACAGGAGCGGCCGCGTCTTGGCCTCAGACCTTATAGCAGATAACTCCCAGTCAGAAAACGACAAGGAGGCATCGGGCGAAGACAGCCCAAAGGTGAGTAGCATTAGTGTGGTTGTAGGATGCACAATTCCACTGGATTTTAGAATTGCATTTTGTACAATAAAAGCTGTGAAATTCAGAGAACCTTTAATGTTCTCAGAATGTCCTTGGCTACTCATTGAAGTCTAAAAATTGCCCAACACTCGCTACACGCTAGACTTTGGAATAGAGAACACGATTGAACTTTTGTGTGTGTATGCGTATGTGCGTGCGTGAGCAATTGTCGTTTTTAGCTCTCTCTTGTAGTTTTTCCTCTTACGTCTCATGTTGTTCTCCACAGGATGACTCCAAACCACCGTATTCATACGCACAACTGATAGTCCAAGCCATTACCATGGCCTCAGATAAACAACTGACACTGAATGGAATCTACACCCACATCACAAAGAATTATCCCTACTATAGAACAGCTGATAAAGGCTGGCAGGTCAGTGACACTCTCACTTTATTGGGAATGTTTTGTTTTTCATCCGGCTTATCACGAATCGAATTACTGCTGGGGTGACCACTGACCATACTTTTTTCCAACTTGTGACCAACTTTGAGCATGCCTGCTACAAATCTGACAAGACTTGTAGTTTTCATTTGAGTATTCTTTATAACCACAATAAAAAATTTTTAGAAAATTTATGTAGCGCTTTACAAAAAAAATGTAACTGGAGCTATACTGTCTGTATTTTTGTGTTTCACGTATTAAAAAAGAAAAATTGGCACGTGCGACAAAAAAGATGCAAGGCAAGAACACGTCATGCAATCATTGTCACTGCTCTCCTATGAGCAGACAGGACATTTTCCAGCAATCTCACTTGGCCGCTTGTCACCTCACAAATCCGCTCATGCCAAGATTGTCTCTGCACCATTATAAGCGCACGTGTTGTGTGATGCAATTTACATGAGTTCTGGCAGCGATTGGTGGGGAATTTGAACTGAGTCTTACCGGTCAAGCGCACACTCAGAGTGCAGCAACCAAAAGGGACAACGGTGAAAGCGCCTATGGTGGGGGGGGGAGACAAATGTTTGTTTTAGGAGAGGGTAAGATTTATCAACAAGCATTTGCTTACGCGACTGTCAGTCAGGAGGATTCTGCAAAGCAACAGGCTACAGGATGGAACAATACAGCAAAAGCGCTCGCTGATTGAGAGGCATTGCGCAAGGGTTTCAAGAGCAACAGGTTAGCAAATGTGACGCGTTTAAACTATTTGACTTGAAAGAGATGTCTAATGAGTGTGAATAATTTCGTGTCAAGGAAACGGCGCGGTTGTATTTGATGAAGCGACGGATGTTTGTAGATGGCGCACTCACCCAAGAAAATACAATTAACTATTTTGCTCGGAGGCAAGTGTATCGTGGTCATACTCAAGAGTCACCTTGGCGGCAGCTTTCACAGCTCGGTGGCACTATTCCCAAGAATTTGTGTGTGAGTGTCACGTGGGAACACTAGTGATTTCCATTTTTAGTTTTCTTAACTATTTTTTTTGTTTTCAACTTGGAATTGCAGTGGCTTATTTGTAAAGTAAGTAGGATGCAGTGCAACCTTCCAAGGCTGAACACAAGGTGTCCTGCGGCATTTAAGAAAAAAAAATCTGAACCTCCTCTATCCTGTAAATAAATGGGTTGTGTATCTTGAATGAAACATGCGTTTAGCAGAATTGAATAAAAAGCTGCTTTTTACATTCCTCCATAATTAAAAGCCTGGATCCTTTTCGAGACTCACATATCAATAATAGTCATGAAACATTCATTCATTTGTGTGTAGAACTCCATCCGCCACAACCTGTCCCTGAACCGGTACTTCATCAAAGTAGCACGCTCTCAAGAGGAGCCTGGGAAAGGATCGTTCTGGCGGATTGACCCTGCTTCTGAAGGCAAACTTGTAGATCAAGCCTTCAGGAAACGGAGGCCCCGAGGAGTGCCTTGCTTCAGGACCCCAGTCGGACCCCTCTCTTCGAGGTACAGTCTGGTTCTTAACAAGCAGCAAAATTGCTTGATCACAATAATTCATTGAAAAGTGTTGTGGTCTTTTCTTTTTCCAGGAGCGCTCCTGCTTCTCCCAATCACACTGGGGTGCTGTCGGCTCACTCCAGTGGCGTGCAGACCCCAGATAGCCTCTCCAGAGAAGGGTCGCCGGTCCCCATGGAACCAGAGCCAACCCCACCACCGGCCCCCACACCAACTGCCACCGTCCAGCCCAAACTTACTGTCATCCAAGAGGCTCGCTTCACGCAGAACTCTTCTGGTAATTCGAAACAAAACAGAAACCTATGAGCTGTTTATTGCATTATATCTGTTGTTCTCTAACTTTTAAACCAGTACCCCTTAAAAAGTACCATCATAATGATCAACATTTAAAAAAATAAGGCGCAGCTATTTATTTCTAAACGGTATGTATACTGGGAGCCACTGTAACATTATCGATGTTTGAACATTATCACTTAGGTTCAATATAGGAAAAGAGGAAAAAAAAAATCTTTACTTAAATTGTGATTGAGTTAAAATGCATCGCTCATAGATAAAATAAATAAATAAATAAAATAAAAACTGCATTTGAATACTGTAAAAAAAAAAAAAACACTTCGTAAACATTAGATACTAATGTATTATTGTATTGGACTTCACATAAATGTTTAATCCAACTGAACTGTGCTAAAATAAACTGTACATGCAACGTAAAAATAAAAATAAAAAAAAACTGCATTGACGTATTTATGAGCTTGTTTTTAATATTGTAATTTTGTAAGTTTATACTGTGTGTAGCTGTCACTTTTTATTCTGCCACTTCCAGAACTGGAAGGTAGTGTCATCCAGTTTACGATGATTTTGATTCAACCAAGATGTCACATTGACATTTTAGGCTATTCTGACCTTAGCAGAGGTATCTGACATGTTAAGTGCCCTTCTAGTTTGGTACAGCTCTTGGATTGCTTCTGGGAGATGATGCGGGTGTATTAGTTGTAATAATGTGAAATAGGCGTGGGCATTGTACAAAATATAAGTGATAAACTCCAGGGAAAAATATATTTTATTTTAAATTAATTAGTTATGATGTCCAATAATTGTATGAGAGATATACCAAAATATGTATTGATGACATCACTCCCCGTCCGCGTACACCAACAGGTTCTCCACTCACGAACCAGCCCGTATTGATTGCCGTGCAACGCCAGATGCCTCAGATGACCATGAAGCCTGTGACCTACGCCGTGGCGACGCCGGCCATCGTGACGACAACGGTCAGCCCCGCGCCCGTCATGCAAACGGTGCACGTCGTGCACCAGATCCCCACCGTCACCATGACAACTGTCGGCGCGCAACCCGCTGCAACGCTAAAGCCTGACTCTCAGGAGAATGGAGGGGGCGAGCACCAAGAGATCAAAGGTTTGCCCGTCACACTTTGCTTGTCATGACGACGATGATGATGATTTTGTCTCCTTTTGCAAAATAGTGAAAGTGGAGCCGCTCCCATCCATCACCACCTCATCTATAGGCGGAGTCGGTCGCATCATCCAGAGCTCTCAGACGGCTCCCCTGACTACAGTAACCATCATGCAACAGGCTCCGCTCGGTCAGCACCAGCTTCCCATAAAGGCCATCACACAAAATGGCACTCACCTGGTCCCCATCAGTTCTGCTGGCTCAGGTGACCTTCCTACACGTGCACGCATTAGTGCTATGGGTTCCAAACATTAGATACTTTTCCGGGGGCACATGCTCACAAATCATCAGTCATGGATACATTTGAGATAAAATCCCTTTTCCGCTGCCTGTTGAACTTTTCATAAATATTTCGCTCTCCTCCTCTCTTCCCAACTCTCTGCCACAGTTGTCAATGGTATCAATTTTATATTTCAAAGTAAACGTAAACCTCTGCATAACATTGTATCATTATTAACATCCAATAAAACCAAAAGAAATATATATATTCTGAGTAATTTGAAGTGTTTACAGTCCATGTGC